>NC_134590.1:61289218-61593125 GCF_037038515.1 Microtus pennsylvanicus
CACAACGGCTGAAGAACAGGCGCCCCCACCCCTGAGCACTGGCTCTGTCTGTGGAAGGGGCTGGAGAGAGGAAGGAGTCTGTACAGAAGGATGGCCCAATGCTGAGTGTCACTGGGAAGGTTCCTCCCTGACTCTGTGTCCTCCTATAAAATGGGTGACACCTCAGGGAGGTGAGGTCATGGCTCTGGTATCCATGACCCCTATGCCACCAGCTCACAGGCAGTTTGCTCCACCCATGAGAGGGACACTGTTAGTTACCTTAAATCTGCTACCGAGACCTTATTTCCCATTTTATTCCATCTGAGATCTCAGCGCACAGAATGGTGCTACCCGTGTTAGAGTGGGTCTTCCCCCTGCCCATCAGTAAACCCAATCTAGAAACTCCCTCGCAGATATGCCCCCAGGTGTGCCCCCTGGGTCATTCTAGGCTCTGCCACATCAGCGGTCAATATCAGCCATTACAGACGGTTTCTATCACACACAGGGCTGCCTCCTCCACCGGCATTACAGTTGGAAAAGCACTGTAGGAGGGAGACGCACATTCTTGGCCTGCAGATCTGATCCCCACTGCCCAGCCCTACCTGCCACATGACCTTAGGCAGGCAACACTTCCTGTCCACCTAGAGCACAATACTAGCAAATGGGAGTGGTGGCTTCACACCACTTGGCTCTGTGAAGGTTGGAGGTTGCGCCTGCACACGTCCCCCAGTGTACCCATGGCCCTCGGGTGCTATAACGACGCAGGCATCGATTGCTATGAGATAAAACAGTGGCTCCCTGAGGATCCGCCCGGTCAGCGGCCAGGGTTCTGAGGTTGCCACGCCCAGGGTATATTTAGCTCTCTGCTGAGGCCCTGCCAGGTGTGAGCATTCCATCTGACCAAGGGCACAGAACTTCAAAACGGCAGCGAATTTCTCATCAACAGCGGGGAATTCGCTCCCGCTCAGAAATCCCTCTTTCATTTATAACAGTGGATGAAATCATCACTAGAGATCACATCACACATGCACTGATGCACTGGGGTCCCTGGGCTGGCCACATGCCAGGTGTCACTCGGAGTCCTTGACTACAGTGAGTGAATAATGCCCGGGATGGAAAGGCCAACAGCTGCCTTGGACTTCAGGGGAACATCCTTCAGACCAGTCTGGGCAAAGCCGTCAGTCACACGGAGTTAGAGGTAAAGGAAAGGTTGCCATAATGCCGTCATCTAGTGATGGATTCTCCTCTAAAGTGCTTGTTTTAAACGTCTAAGACACCACTGTGTACAAATGTATATCCTCAATTTTGCCTCTACCACCGGCCATGACTCTAACCTCATTATCATTTTAACGAGTGCATAACATCCCACCCTTGTTCAAAAGTTCTCAGAGCTGTCCAGAGATTCCTGGCAGAGACAAGAACCTCTTGGGGCTCTAGCAAGCTCAAGACCATTTTGCTGCGAAGACTAGAATGTTCTGGCCATTTGTTGATTTGGACACAATGGTGGTTTGAATCAGAATGGCCCCCCTAGAGTCATAGGGACTGGAACTATTGGGAGCTGGCCTTGTTAAGAGTAGTTGGCCTTGTTAGAGTAGTTGTGGCCTTGCTGGAGGAGGTGTGTCACTAGGGGGTGGTCTTTGAGGTCTCAGAAGCTCCAGTCAGGGACAGTGGCTCACTGTCTCTTCCTGCTGCCTGGATATCCAGATGCAGAACTCTCAGCTTTCTCTCCAGCACCATGTCTGCCTGTATACCATCATGGCTTCCCACCGTGATGATAGTGGACTAAACCTCTGAACCTGAAGAAGGGCCCAATTTAATGTTTTCCTTTATATGAGTTGCCGTGGTCATTGGGTAGTGGTGGCAGCGCACACCTTTAATCCCAGCACTCAGGAGGCAGAGGCAGAGGTATCTCTGTGAGTTCAATGCAAGCCTGGTCTACAGAGCGAGTTCCAGAAAAGGCTCCAAAGCTACACACACAGAGAAACCTTGTCTCGAAAAAAAAAAAAACAAACAAAAAGAGCTGCAGTGGTTAAAGTGTCTTCACAGCAATAAACTAACAAAACACATACTGAGTGTTCTCAAAAGGTGCATGTGTTGAAGGTTTGATCCCCAGGTGATCCCATGGAAAGGCAGAATCCTTCCAAGGAGAGACCTAGAAGAAGGTCCTTGGGTCACTAAGGTTAAGCCCCTGTCTTCATCTCTTGTCCTATTGATGTGATGGAACACCTTACAAAAGCAACTCAAGTAGTTTCATTCACACATTAAAGTCCAGTCCATCGGGGAGGGGGGGGCGAGGCTGCAGCTCAAGGCTGCTGGCCACATCGCATCCACAATTAGCAAACTGCGAGATATGAATGATCGATCATAGGGTCAGTGATCAGTCACTTTCTCCAGTTTATACTGTCCAGACCCTCCCTGTCTAAGGTGGGTCTTCCTATACCCTCCAGCACAGATGACCACCACAGTCCCATCTCCCTGGGAATTTCAGACAATTAATAGTAACTGGCATGGCCTTGGAAGCAGACAATGAGGTCCCAACCTCTCTGCTTCCTCTTGCTGTTTCACTCTTAGACACGTCCCACCATCATCATGGACAACCTATCAGGTGTCTAAAAGCAACGGACCTGCCCAGTGAGGGACCAGTATCTCTAAAACTCCAGATCCAAATAGGTACCTTCTCTTCATAAGTTAAACGTCCTTGGACCTATTGTGAGAGCAACAGAAAATTGTCTAAGAGGTCGAGTCAAGGACTGTGGCTGTACCTAAGGAGGGGGATGAGTGTATGGGCTGAGGAAGGAGTTTGGAAGCCTCTGGAGGAATGGGCTAGAGGAGACCTGGGAAGCTGTTGGAGGAGCTTAGGGGGACCATCCTGGGGAGCTTAGAAGACCAGATGCTATAGTGCACAGTGGAGTCTCTGCTGAGGATTCAGATGGAATAGGAATTCTACCCGGAACCAGATGAGATATCTCTCTTGCTATAGCTCAGCAAAGAATATGGCTGTATTTTTCAGTGCCCTGACAGCATGTATGAGGAAAAGCAAGAAAAGAACAGGCTAGTTTATCTGACAGAAACCATGTCATAGCAACACGACACCACGCTTTGGCATGGGCATCACTAGCTGTAGTGTGGTAACTGCAGGCTGTGTTTAGCTAGATTAGCAAGAAGAATGAGGAGCAAAGAGGAGCAGAGCAGAAAGATTTGGAAACTTCAGCTGGACCAGAAGGAGCCTGTATAAAGTTTTAGCTGATAGCTGATAGATATGAATCCTACAGGGCTCCTGAGGCCCTGAGGGACAGGGGAGTGATCACAGAGGCACTGCGGTCACAGAAACCAGAGACATAGAAGGCAAATCTGTCTTAGAGAACTTCCAGAACAGAATTCTTTCCTGAAGGAGCACCAGGGTGCTCTGTGTGCCCCAGCCCTAAGTTGGACCAACAAGGCATCCAGAAGTCACCTCAGCAGTTGTGGTCCAAGCCAGCTCTGACACAACCCCCACCTCACAGATCTTGGACAAGCCACAGGATGCTGGTTTCACAGGGGTGCACAATATGGGGTTATGGATCATAATGGCTTTCACTGGCATGACAGAGGAAGGCCCAGAAAGCCAGGCCAGTGCTACAGGACTGGAATTCCTAACAGCCTCTGAAAGAGTGCTGCATAGAACCATAAAGTGAAACTATAGCCTGTGGTGTCCGCAGTCCAGGACCTTACGGATGAAGAGATGCTGACGAAAGCTGCAGGTAGCACAGAAACCCATCAGAGAGAGGCCCTGGGTGCTGCCTAAACCCTATGCACCCTTCTGCAGTGTACCTCAGATGCTGGCCATGCAGAGTTAGAATTTCATGTCTGTACTGTTGCGTTCTGGTCTTGTTTGGGACCAATAACTTCTATTTTTGTATTCCTCAATTTTAAATAACAATGTTTGCCTCAGAAAGTACAATTTTCTTTTTAAAAAATTTCCAGGGGCTCACAGCTTAGAATATTTGAGTCTCAGAAACTTTAAACTTGGACTTTTTAATTTTTTGTTTTCCTGGTTTTTTTGTCTTTGTTTTTGTTTTGTTTTCTTTTCAAGACAGGGTTTCTCTGTGTGGCCCTGGCTGTCCTGGAATTCACCCTGTAAATCAGGCTGGCCTTGAGCTCAGAGATCCACCTCTCGGCCTCTGCTTCCAGAGTGCTGGGATTAAAGGCGTGTGCCACTGCTGCCTGGTTGAATTTAGGCTTTTTGTTTGGTAGATTTTCTTGTTCTTATTTTGAATTTGGACAAGAAGCACTGGGACAGATGAGACAGGCTGGGTCTTGGGAACAGAGGGACGTTGTCTGAACCCCGAGGTGGACATGAGGCTTTGCGTCATGCAGGGATGCAGTTTGCTTTGGGGGGTTGTTTTTCCCGCTAAGGCCCCAGTGAGGAAGGCTAGGTTCTCAGGTGGCACTATTGAGAGGTGGTGGCAGAATCTTTAGGGAATGTGGCCAAGGGAAGTTCCAGGCCACAGAGCGAGTGTCCTCAAAGCACGCAGTGGGGCACCAGCCTCTTCATTATCCTCTTTTGCTTTCCTGCCACAAGATGAGAAGAATTACTCTGCCATGTGCCCCCACCATTGTGCCCACACCCTGACAGAGGCCCCAAATCCCTGGGACTCCCGTGGAGGGGAGCTCATAGAAGCATTTTCTGTTTATCAGTGATGCCATGGGTCCTTTCTGGTGGTGACAGAAGCTGACAGTCACCTTCACTGTCTCCTGACTGTAGTGGCCACATGTGTGCTATCACAACCAACTGATCACAGAACCAGACATCAGAGTCTGGTCACCGTCTGTGAAGCCGGGTGCTAAGGAGATTCACAAATCTGAAGAGCGACTTTGCACTCACTAACTATGCTCATGGGTTCGCGCGAGAGTTGTTTATTACACTTTTAATTTAAAGGTTTTTAAAAAATTCTGCATTTTAATTTTTAGCTCAGCAAATATCCTTAAGTGCAACCCACATAAAAGCACTTCAGGGTCCTCAGCAACGCTGGGCCCTGGAGCACCGGAAGCCTGAGAGATGCTGCTAGCATGGACCTTGGCCTTCATGGCCTGTGATTTCTGCCTGGGTGGACAGTAGATGACATCACTCTTTCTCTGTTGTGGCTTCTGATGCCCAGCCCCCAACCATACTCACAGCCACTCCTAGGCAGCACCTCCCGAGGCAGCACCCTGCTCTCAGAAGTCCTAGGTACTTAAGGCTCAGTATGTTTCCCTAACTGCTTCCAAAGAGAAAGCCCTGTCTACCAGGTATGCACGTGGCAAGCTCAAGGCACACGGGGTGTTTAGATTTTGTGAATTAAGAGACAGATTCTTCACCCTACAAGAAGTCATCCTGACACTCAGACTCTACCTATGACAGGAGGAGACACATCCACCCCAGCCACAGACTGTTGCAGAACCTGTATTGACTGATGGTCTCCAAAAGATGTCATTTTCCTCCTCAAAATACCTGGAAATATTGTACTCATGTGGATAATGGTGGTTTTGTGGTTTGGATAAGATGCCATGAAGTTAAAATCGATGTCACTCAGGATTATCCGGGTGATATAACACCTGTCCTTATAAGAAGGAAGCCGGGGGAATTTACACACGCAGGTCACCATGGGAAGATGGAGGAGAGGGTTGCAGGCCCTGGCCTTAGGGACTGAAGTGATGAGGCTACGAGTCATGGAATGGAGACGGTCACCATATCAGGAAGAGACAAGCTTTGACTATCCTAGGAACTGTGGGCAGCACAGCTACACCTGACATCAGCCAGACTGAGCTCCTGGCCTCCCGAGTCACGGGTGGACACACCTGTGTTATTCTGCTCGTTCCACATGGCTCCCAGGGACATCTAACAGCCAGGCACTGCCTGGACCTTGGCTCTGCGTTACAGTTTCCAGGTGACCAGGACCAGCAGGGAAGGCCCTGGCTTTAGGTCACCTCCCCTCACCATGAGCATCAAGAGCCAACCAGATCCCACATCTGAGAGAGGGGAGGCCTGAGAGATCAGCAGAACAGAGCTGGGCCCTAAGTCAGGGGTTTAGGGATGAGAGATAAGAGTCTCTGCAGCTCTGCTCCGCCCTACCCTGAGAACACAGAACCACGGTGAAGAATCTCATCTGGCGTCTATCCTCAGAGGTGCCAGGGACACATAAGCCCCCATGGGGGTGTTGGGAGGGCTTCCTGGCAGAGTGATGTTCAATTGGGCACTTAGGAGTGTACAGGAGTTTAACTCCATCAAAGCAAGATTCCCCCATAGGGGAAACGGTTTGGGGTGGCTGCAAAAGAGGACTTGAGGGGCAGCAAGGCTGATTCTTCAGAGACATCTGCCCTGTTGGCTTCCCACATCCCATGGCTCATGACCCTTCCTCCACATTTGGAGCCAGCTGCCCGGAAGCTCCCCTCCTGGCTCTGCTTTGGTTACCACTTTTCCATCTCTTCTGACCTGCCTCGCACCAATGAAGACCCACCCAGGTAACCCAGAATCACGTCCCCACGGCAAGGTCCTCATTTAGTCACATCTGAACACTCCCTCTGCCCATGCAAAGCTGACACAGTGACAACTTCCAGGAATTAGGACAGAAGGCCCCTGGGAGCCGGTATCCAGCCCTCGCATCATCTGAGAAGCGTATCAGAGAGTGTCAGTAGCAGCCCTGGGTTGCACAGCAGCCAGGACCTGACCTGAGTCTTCAGCAGGGAACTTCACGGGTTCAAAGGCAAGGAGGGAGGTGACAATGTGAGAGAGTTGAGGGCTCCGTGGTCATGTGGAGCTGGAGCAGGCCAGAACTTGAGTGGAAAAGCAGCAGAGTCCAGATAAATGGTTGGAGGGGCAGGGAGAAGGTGAACAGGACCATCAGTAAGGACAAAAGAACTCATGTATGAAGGTTTCCAGAACATTTGGAACAGCTCTGAGCTTGAATAGGGGCAGACTTTGATTCCTGGAACTAAGGAAGCCTCAACCAGGCTGAGGCTAGACCCACCTGGCTCTGCCAGAAACACTAGGTGGTAGCAGCCTCAAGGTGACTCCTCCCCTTTCCTCTTCCTCTTTCCCCTGTATCTTTCTCTTCCTTCTCTCCCTCTTCCTTCTCCATTTCTACCCCTTCCCTCTCTCCTCTTCTTCCCTCTCCCTTTTCTTCCTTCTTCCTCTCCCTTTTCCTCCTTTGTGTCTTCTCTCATCTCCCTTAACTCTCTGACCTGTCTCTTCCCCGTCATCCCTTCTCCCAGCATACTGTCCTGCACCCAGCAGGGGCACCTTCCTTCACCTTGGGGAGTTTTACTCGCCCCACACAAGACAGTGTGGGGTTTAAGCTCTCCCAACCAACCCTGTTCCTAGAGAAGTCACCGTTGAGGAGAAAGACCCCAGCTTCTTCATGGGGCTGTGAGAATATTACTATGTTCCCAGTGGGCTGCAGAAGAGTCAAGCCCATCTTCCCTCCTGATGCCCATCCTGAGGTTCCCTTCTGCCTCTCCCCCAACATTTTCTCCCTCTGGCCTCCCAGGGTCCCCTGCTAGTTAACACCTCCTTTCTGTACCCACTCAGAACATAAGCCAAGGCCATTAAAGACAAAGGACTGGAAAGTCACAAGTAATCTTGGTGACAGTGAAGGCAGTATTTGGGACTCTGCTTTTGTGCCTACTAAAGCACTAAAGTGGGAGTGAGGGACACAGGCTTGAAGGTGTCATTTTCCATGACAGATCTTGCAGACACTGAAACCCCAGAGAATCCGTTTTCTGAGTGACAGAGGAGCCAAGTCCAAGGCAGGACCCAGCTGCACCCACTCAGTCTTCCTCCAGGACAGGTGTCAAGGAGCCACCCCCTACCAGGAACACTCTAAGAGGCTCAGAGGCTCTGGGAAAGAGTCTGAGGCCTGCCTTGCCCTAGGACAGACTCCTGCAGGCACAGTAGCTTCTATTCCAGCGTACTGACTGACATCACACTGCTGCCTCCCTGTCCCTTCCTGCTCCTGGGTGTGAAGATACCAAGGCCCGAAAAGCTCAACTCAGGAGCTATGACTCACGCAGCACATGGGCCTCTGAGGACACAGCAGAGGCATCGCCTAGGCACTCCCTAGAGAACAGAGGTGTAAACAGATCGGAGCGGTGCTGGGCTAGTGGGCAGTCAAAGAAAAGACACGAAGCATAGTGGCTTAGGAGGTAAGCTGACTTCAGAGGACGACTTCGGGTGTCCCCAAACAGTGCAGGGTGTTTCCGGTGTCCCTACACTCCTGCTCACAAGTATCCCCCAAAGCTGGTGCTAATTCTGCTCATAGGTGGGCAAACTGAGGCAAAGGGCAATTGGAAGAGAATACCTAACATGGGGGCCTGGAACTCCACTGTGCCTTGGGCCCCTATGCTCTCCACTGAGTACAAACTACCCTCGGATGGGGGACTCTTCAGCCATGGAGCAGATGGCATGAGACCCTCTGCTAGCACCCACGTGATGCCTGCCCGGGACACACCTACTCACCATCAGCCAAAGCCTGCAGGCAGAGAGCTTCAGGAGCCAGTCCCTGTGCTGAGCCTAACAGCGAAAATAAGGGTCTTAGAATGAAAACCCAGCGGCCACCTGCCTTAATCCTTCCTACGGAGCCAAATGGCAGTTACTATACATGCAAGTCAGGAGCCTCTTCCCGGTCAAGCTGTTAGTCCTTCCACGTCAGAACCTTAAACAAATTGTGAAGGCCAAAATATTTCCCCAGAAAGGAGCCTGGCAACATCAGATGAGGAAGACTGGCAGGCATAGTCACCTGAAATGATGCCGGCCTCAGAAGGTGACTTCCTGGCCAGGCGTACTCCAAGGGGCCCTTGTTCCTACATACAGGTAAGCTAAGTCACATGGAGGGGCAATTACTTGCCCAAAGTTGCACAAAGGGAGACCCTGGCAGGGCAGGGCTGTGGGAACCAGCGGAGAAGTAGGCATTGTGACTACCTGCTTCAAATGGATAGTGGACTCTGGAGGGCCAAGGCCCTGCATGTATGCTGGTGATATCTGAGGCAGGTGTCAGAGCTGTATATTCAAGGGACCAGGAGTTGAGATGAACTATAGGGAGGCATGTGAGCTGTGCATGGTAAGATCCCTCTCTGGTGGCCAGAGCTGTCGAAGTGTGGATCAATGAACCTAGGGGGAAACTTCACAGAAAGCAGAGAAGGCTGCTGGAGATGTGTACTGGCAAGCCCCATTCCTGGGAAGCTGGAGCAAGGCTCCCTGGCTCAGGTGAGAAGACAGGTACACAAATCCCTCTAAGAAGCTCTGAGGTAATGTCCCATGGTCGGACCTGTGCACACAAAGCTCTTATTCACATCGCCAAGCAACAGAAACTGCCCCAGCTGATGGCAGGGCATACAGGTGGAGGAGGACCAGACACTATCCACTCCATCTGAGACACAGGGCAGCTGGGGCTGTGGCAGGCCCCTTGGAGCTCAAATTCCAGCCCATCCACTACCAATCCTGTGATCCCAGGTAACTACCGGGACCTATAAGGCCTCAGTTTCCCTCTGTGTGAGGGAACCCCAACACTAGGCCTGTGAGGTACAAGGAGGATACAAGAGAAAGCAGATCCGCAGTCTGGCCCGAGGCCCTGAGGAAGTGCCCCGTGAGCACGGCTGCTGAGGTGACATACAAACCCATCCGTCCTGCCTGGGTGCTGTGGATACCCTAGAAGCCCCGGGCTGTGTGGTGGTGGAAACATTCCTGGAGTAAACAGAGATGAGGCGCTCCAGTTACTCCACCAGGGACCAGCAGCCATGAAGCTCTACGCAGTAACTTGGTTGAAGCCCAGCAAGCTTGAAACAGCCAAGAAGCCCCCATCACAGCACATGATAGTAACCAAGTCCAAGTGACACTGCCTCTCACACTGTTTTCCTGCCGTTGCTGTTTTACCTGCTCCTTGAGGCTCTGCCAGGCAGCTGGTAATGGTACTGAGTATCTAGCACCTTCGGTCCCCCAAGACCCTGATATACGATCGGGGAAATACAACAGAGGCAAGAAGCCTGCCCAGAAGGCAGGTCTTACCCACCTCCGATGAGGCTGGCATGGCCACAGGAAAGCACAGGAGGGGTATAAGAAGCCTGTGCAGAGGACAACCACAGAGTCTAGAGTAGGTGAGCATGGGGCCAGCATCCCTGAGGCCCAACAGCTGCCAGTGTCAGCCACTGTGGCCTGGCCTGAGAATAGGCCATGGTCCCTTTTAAAGGGTTAGTGACAGGACAGGGCCTTCCTCAGACCTGACCCTGCTCCATCTCGCCAATTCAGAGATCTTCAGCATAGGGCAGGTCGTTTAGAAACATTCAAAGGGTCAGGGGACACTCCCTTTCCTGGGATATCAGAATGGGTTTCCCAAGAGTTCATCAACTTCAAACCTGATTCTAGAAAATACTAAACTACTTCATTAGCAGGAACTTAATTTGGGGTAGCTAGTTTAAGAACTAACCTTGATCATCACAGGGGGCAGGGGGAGGTCAGAGCTTGGGAATACAGAGCATATGAAAGCGAAAAGTGCCAGCCTGCGATCCTCAGAGTTCTGGACAAATGTGACTCCAGACACATTTCAGGGTTGCAAGGGGCGGGGGTTCATCTCTGTTGCACCTTACCCACCGTGGGGTTGTTAGGGGAGATGGAACATTGTGTGTCTGCCTGTGCTTGGCTCCACCCAGCCAAGGACAATGAGATGCCCCTCTGTGCTCTGTGCAAAAGGCAGTGACTCCTACAGAGTGAACAGCCGTTTCCCTGCAATCGTGGGTTTCCAAACCCATGTGCACTATTCCCAGAACCAAAGCAACACTGCTTCCTGCTTTTGAGTCTACATAACGTCACAAAGAGGAGCGGGGCAGTGAGTGGCTGTCAGACGCTGCCTCAGACACGCTGGCGATTCTCCTTCTCAGCCTTTCCTCCTTGTGTGGGAGAGTTGAGATCACATGCGATGTGCAGTTTCACCGTCCACTGTTTCTTTTTATTTTTTTTATTTATCTGTGCAATTGTTTTGTCTGCAAGTATGCTTGTGCACCCCCTGTGTACCTAGTGTCTGAGGAGGCCAGAAGGGAACATCAGATTTCCCTGGAGCTGAAGTCACAGAAGGCTGTGAGCCACTATGTGGGTGATGGGAATCAAACCCTTGCCTCCGGAAGAGGCAGTGTTCAGCCACCTCTCCAGCTCCCCTCTGCTGTTTCTTAATGAAATTGGCTTCCTTAAACATTTTTCCGCTAACGCTGAGAGATCATCAGGTCCATTGTTCATGCCTCCCACACCCACCTAGGATACGAGTTTCAAGAAACTGGTAGTTTCCTCATGTTTTTGTTTGCTGCAAAGTCTCGGAGCCTGGAGCGGTGAAGGCACACGGTAGGCAACAGTAAATATTTCCAGGATGAAGGCATGATGTCTGGCATTCTTCGTTCACCACTGTGGCTGGTGACCTGTTCTGCTGTTAGTGGTGCCCAGGCAGACAGCTTGTGGCCACATGCTGCCCACTCCTGGGATAGGAGGAGTGAATGCCACATTCCAAGTGTGTTAGATGGTTGTATCAAATACTCTCCTTGGTCCTGGAAGGGTGCCTGTCCGTCTCCAGTCCTCATTGCCCCATGTGGGGGTGGGTATATCCGGAGCATCCTCAGGTCCCTTCCAGCTGCCTACACAGCATCCATGGGAGTAAAAGGTAGCTGAACCAGGCTCCCAGGACTCCACCTGTTGTGAATTGAATTTATATAGTATAGTCCTGACCACAACGCCTTAGTCTGTGGCTGTATGGGGGGATGAGGCTTTGACAGAGGTCACCAAGACAAAACTAGGTCACCCTTGTACCCTCATCCAACCAGCATGGTGTCCTCAGAAGAGGAGGAGAGAGGACACAGACACACAGAGGGACAACTCCATAAGGACGTAGGGAGGGGATGCTGTCTACAAGCCAAGAAGAGAGAAATCAGTCTGTTGATGCCTTGATCTTTGTTGTATGGGCTCCAGCAACACCAAAAATAACTTTCCCCATAAAGCCCCTGGTCTGTGGCACCTAGTTACAGAATCAAATACATAGAGACACAGAAACAGACTTACAGACACACAGATAGACACACACACACACACACACATGATATATACATTTATTTCCCTCAGCTTAGTTAGGCCTATAGTTACCCCCAGGGACATGTAGGTTTAGCAAGTACACAGGCCTTACTCAAGACCCAGTGCCTGTTGGCATAGCCAGCACAGGGTTCATCAGGTCTGAACCAGTTCAGATGCCTTCCCGGCCTCCTTATCCCACTGTGGTCACATGTGTTCCAATGCAAAGAAGCAACCTCTGTTCCCAATACCACCTTCCAGTCTCATTGTCTGAGGGCTATCACTGCACACACAGCTATAGAGATACCTCCAAAAGTTGGTAAAATCAAGGCACAGAGAGCTTCATGACTAATGTCTTGATCTGGATCAAGACCTGACTGCCATGGAACATCATCTCCTTGTACCTTGCTGCAGTGTTCTGTAAGCCTTTCCCTGGCCACTTGAGACCAACAGGCAAACACAGCCAGGGTGGCATCCACAGGCCTCAGTGCCCCACCAGAACCAGCACAACGCAGCACTGTGCCGTCAGACCCCAGCAGCGCCCACTCTGTCCTCACCACAACTGGGAAGGCACCTAGCCCAGGAGGCTGTACAGGATACCAGGCACACCATCACCTGCCTGTCTGGGCATGGTCAGGACCAGTATCACTCCACGACACCTGTCTGTGCCAGGTTCCAGAATGATGCCAGCCTTTCCCAGGGAGGCACAGGGGAGTCTTTCCCTGTTGACAGTGAATGTTTCTGAGCTGCCGGATGTACACTACAGCCACACACTGGAACCTCAGCGCCTCTGTCCACTCTCCTCCACTGTAAATGTACCGTGTATGTCATAGGCTGGCCAGAGCCAAGACATGAGAGACAGGTGAGCCAGACAATACTTGAGCTCCATTTCCAAAAGGAACCCAGGTCACCCAGCAATGACAACGACCGTCCACACTCCTGAGGGGCTGCTGGGTGCAGAGATTTCTCGCGTAGAGGGCAACCGAAGTTCCAGATGAGCAGGCCAAGACTGGGAAGACGCCCCAGTGCCAGGATCACCAGACACAGACCACAGATCAAAACCCAGTCTCCTTGCCATAACAACCAGTCTTCCTCCCCTGGGGACAAAAACTACAAATGCAGGGAGTGGGCACCTGTGCTTCCTCTGAGGGCTCCTGATTACAGGAGGACGAGAAGTATCAATTATGGTCTGGAAACATGAAATTACCCTACGTGCACCCAGCCATTATCCCCACCACCATTAGATAAATGTCTGGAGGCCCTGCCAAGTCTGGGGATGGCCGCCCCATACACCCCCAGGTAACAGGTTGGCTATCTCAGGAGGGCTCCCACTTCCCATGCCACTCGCTCTTAGTTACTCTCAACACCCACTGCAGAAGTTCCTCCTTCCTTGGCTAGGAGGGAGAGGGGACAGTTTTCCGGGAGGAGGGACTCCAGGTTGAAAGCCTACAGTCAGCAGTCCCCAAGCTCATTCCCTCCCTGCCCACTTTCTCCCAGAGGAAGTAGCTGGACATATTGGTTTATGCAATGTAGCCAAGGGCCATACTGCTGTCAGTAGCAACTTGGGCTTGGGGGAAGCATCCTGGAATCAGGTGCCCTGGGTTCAAATCTCTATCATTTGCCAGAGCTCAAGTCATCAAAGTCTGGCCATAGCTCCTGGAAATGGAGGCCTGCCCCTCTCTGCTTGGAAATGAAAGGATCAGCCCTTCCCACAGCCTCACTCATAAGGCTCAGATGGGTGCACCCTGAGGTGATGTGCAGACACTCCCGCGTCTGAGTCAAAGCCTTCCAGTTCTAGATCTCAGTTTCTCTCTGAGCACAGGCACCGCTGGGCTGCAGGGATGTGGGATTTTCCAGCATCGCACAGAGGCTGTCAGATCCCTGTGGGTGGATGCAGCGGGAGAGGCAGGGCTGAGACACTCAGGACTGAGGGGCTGGAAGGACATCGCGCGCAGACAGTGCCGAGACTGACACACATACAGGCTCCGGCACTCAGATCTGCAGCAGCGAACCTGGAGCGCTCAGGGTCTGCCAGACGCCACCACCCAGGCTCTGCGGGAACCGCGCAAGGGCGGAGTCCCCTGCTGCACAGCTCCGCCTGTCATCACACCTCTCTCCACGGTTAGGACTGCGATGACCCAGGGTCCCTTAATGGCACCCACGTCCCTTTACTGAAGCAACCTGGAACACAGAGAAGCAAGGAGTGGCGCCTGCCAGACATCTCTGCGCAGCTACCCTAGCTGGCACGGTGGGAAGGGTTTCTGGCGCACGCCACGGAACTCCGCAACCCGGATCAGGGAGAGGGACTGAAGGCCGGGCTTTCGGGGCTGCACATCCTGGAGCAAAAGTTGGGTGGAGCCGCTGTACTCAGGGCACTGCAGTGCAGGTGCAGCCTGATTGCCACCCAGTCCTCGAGACCCTGCCAGGACTGCAGCTTGGAACCCACGGATCCCCAGTCGCAGCACTCACCTGCACTCATGTCAGCGGCAGCTCCTAGTAAGGCTGTCCCCGCTCTGCGACAGCCCGACAACTGGGCCCGCAGGTGCGGCGCTCACAGAATCCTTGGCGCTCCTGTGGCCAGAGGCTCAGAGCACAGTACCCTCAGCCCGCAGCGCCACCGCAGCTCGGGGCTCCCGTCCCGCCCCTAGCCCCGCCCCTCAACTAGGCCCCGCCCCTTGTCGAGTCGCGGGAGGGTCGCACCCTGGGAAGTGTAGGCGCCGCGCCCCCGCAGCCCGCCTGCGTGCCACCGCGGTTAGATGTGAGGACTACAAGTCCCAGTAGGCTATGCGGTCCGCGCAGGCGCAGGCTGTCGGTAACGCAGGTGCCCTCCAGCACCTGCTTCTGGAGCTCTGCAGAGCTGTCAACACGGTCTAAAGGACAAGACTATGGCTCGTGTCAGTACCGGGAGCGCGAAGAGGGAGGCGCAGGGAAAAAGGATCTTGGAGTAACTCTTCTGGAGTGATGGAAGGTCTCGGAACTATATCTTCTATTCCTCCCCAGTACACAGAAAGGGGGAACTGAGGTGGGGCAGGGGGAGCGGGCCGGGGAAGCAGACCAAGAGCAGTATTTAATGACACACACCCCCAAGGCGGAGGTTCTAACGGGTTGGGATTCCGGCGCATGTGTACGGACTCCTTGGCTAAGCGGTTGGCCACCTCGCCTTACGCCGAGACGTCGCTCTTACGGCTCGGCTGACGCTGGGTGATGCACACTGAGAAGACTCTGGCACATCCTACTCTCTAGCCATCCTGCCCACAGGGTGACCGATACCCTTGTGACGTCAGGCGTCCAGAGGAGAGCAGGGCGTGAAAACAGACTGAAAGGAGAGCCTGCATAGGGAGGCACAGGTGGATTCTGCCGTGCGCTGGCGGTGACAACAGGTGGGCACAAGAGCTTGAGAGGAGACGGGCTAGAGAGAAGCGAGAGCACGGATGCGTAAGGCTCAGGGTGGGAGCATGCAGGATGTGGCACTGAATGGAGAGGCACAGGCCAGGGCTGTTCGAAGTAATACTGAGACAGAAACAGAAATGCCTCCCCGGCGATCAGTATCATCCATCTATTTCAAAGGGGACCAGGAGGCCAGAGGCTCTGGTGAAACCTTGAGGGGAGCTGCACATTCCTCCACATCCTGTAAACCAGCAGACCCTGCTAGCAGCTGTGCTTCAGCAACAGGTGCCCACCAAGAGCACAAAGAGCGGGACTGACTCTGGGATCTTTTGCCCAGAAAACCAAATCACCCAGGAAGTTGATAACTAAGGTAGGGCTGGCCCAGCAGCAACTTATTCATGCACAGAATTCTGTAGGGCTGGATTTGACTTGTAGCAAATCAGTCGATTTGAATAGATTAAATTTAGACCTTTGTTCTGCATCTGCAGGGTTATGACCCATGGATGATCTCAGTCACTTGCTTTCTCTCAGTACCTCAGTTTCCTCACCTTTTAAGTCACAATACCCTTGGCTTAAATTAGTAATACAGAGAAAACTGTTCAAAGCCACTAGCCTAGAGCCAATACTGAATAAACAATAGTCAAGATGACAGTAAATGTGGGGTCAATGTGGGCCCATCACCCTCCCTCAAAGGATGGGCCAATTTCACTGGGGTCCATTCATGATTTCAGTCAACAATGACTTGGGAAAATCAAGTCCCATGATTCACTGTTACCAAGTCCCACTGCTGCTGTTTGAGTGGCCAGCCTGGAGAGGGCACCAAAGGCTTCAAAGAGGGCACAGGAAGCTCTCCACACCCTTAACAGCCGGACCAAGACCCTCCCACTGACCATTGAGACTCAGGGGTGTTGTAGGGAGGCCACTTGTTTGTCCTGGCCGCCCAGAACCAAAATAACCACTCAGAAACTATATTATTTAAAACACTACTTGGCCCATTAGCTCTAACTTCTTATTGGCTAACTCTTACATCTTAGTTTAACCCATTCCTAGTAATCCGTGTATCGCCACGAGGTTGTGGCTTACCAGGTAAAGTTCTGGGTGTCTGTGTCTGGTGGGGCTACATGGCTTCTCTCTGACTCTGCCTCCTTTCTCCCAGCATTCAGCTTAGTTTTACCACCTAGCTCTGTTCCACTATAGCTCTGCTATAGACCTAAAGCCATTCCTTTATTTATCAATGGTAATCACAACATACAGAAGGAATCCCACATCACCTCCCCTTTTCTGTTTAAATAAAAAGAAAGGTTTTAACTTTAACACAGTAAAATTACATAACCCATTTCTATTAATCTGTGTATTGCCACATGGCTGTGGTTTACCGGCTAAAGTTTCAACCAGCATATCTGTCTCTGGTGGTTCCATGGTATCTCTCTGTCTCTGTCATTCTTTCTCCTGGCATTCAGTTTAGTTTTCCTCACCTTGCTAAGTTCTGCCCTGCTATAGGTCCAAAGCAGTTTCTTTATTCATTGATGGTAATCACAGCATACAGAAGGAAATCCCGCATCACAGGGGCAGATGCAGATCAGATGTGGGAGACACATTCTTGAATATTCAGCCTCCAGAACCATGAGACCTCTATTTTTAATAAACTACCTGTCTCGGGTGTGTTGTCAACAGGTAGGATGATGGCCAATGTGTGGAAAGTTAAGACAGGAGAGCTGAGTCTGTTCATAGGGCAGAGGGGCCCCTTTGTCAGCCAGAGTTGGATGAACCACACATGGGGCCTTGGCTCAGGGCATAAAAATGGAGGATGAATGTAAAACTGTACCTGAGGGGCCAAACCAGAGAAGGAAGTTACAGCCAGGGCTGTTGTGCCTCTGTGCCAAACCCTGCAATTTAGTTACATTGTCTCAAGGGTCCTATCATCACCATAGTCACCTCTACCGTTTTACAGACAGAGAACTGAGGCATTCGCTATTACTAAGTGCAGCCATTAGAATGTATCCAGACCTTTTGGAGAAGAGTGAGCCATGGGTCATCTGGTAATGTGCCCTCTAGAACCTGTCACTGCCTATAAAGAATGTAAGAATCTAAGAGTCACACGTGGAGTGAATGGTCAAAATGGGTCCTGTCTCACTGGCCCATATCTTCTGCTCTACCTCTGGCTGACAGGAATGTCCACCCTTCTTGAAAGCATGGGCTAACTCTTTGGGCTTTCTCCTTGTAACAGCCTCTCCTGAGCCCTGCTAAGTCAGGGCCCTCCACAACCAGGGCCATTCACGGCCATATCACTTCCAAGCCTCAACTTCTCTATCCTACCTGACTCCATCCCCAGCATCAGAACTGCCAGGTGACATTAAACCTTCCTCATCTTAGTGTCCATGGTGCTTCCTCCTGGTTTCTAAAGACTCTGGGGGTCACTAGCCCAGAGGAAAAGGGCCCGCTGAGCTGAGGGGTCAATGAGTGCCCCACAATGCCTCTCCATTGACACCCCTCACTCCATAAAAGAAGAGACCAGAGCTATTAAGCCCATTTCATCCTCTTGGCCCTCTCCCTGGGTCTGAGGAAATTTTCCTTAAAGTGAGCCTGGGGAAGGTGACTCAAGGCAGCAAGGCTCACATGGGACCTGGTCTAGAAAGATGTGGGTCTGAAAATGTCAGTGCTGAGTTCCTGCCTGTAAGGGAGCCATGGCAGAGCTAGACCTGCTCTCCAGCCTAAGCTGTGGTCCCCACATGGAGCGGAAGCATTGATCTGTTTCTCAGCCCAGGAGAGAAACAAATGAAATAGGCTGTCACTGTGGGCCTTTCCAACCACTCAATAATTTAAAGCCATGCCATGTGAAACCAGGAGGAGGCCAGCAGCCAACTCGCTGCTCTGCTCTGCTCTCACCGTGGCAGTCTCTATAACCTGGAGGTTGTGGTGCACACCTTTAATCCCAGCACTTGAACGGCAGAGGCAGGTGGATCTCTGAGTTCTGAAACTCAGCCTGATCTACACAGCAAATTCCAGGACAGCCAAGGCTGCGCAGGGATACCACGTCTTGAAAAACAAAACAAACAAAAAGCAATGTCCACACTTGAGCAGACAGCTGAAGCCAGCCTCGGCTCACCCAAGTTCTTCCTGGTGGACAGAAAAAGGGAAGGATGCAGGATGCTGGCCGTCAGCTCGGACTGTCTCCACTGCTGCTGACATGAAGTGATGTGTAAATACCACAGTGTGTCTTCCATGACTGAGTCATCATGGCACACGGTTGCCCTGAGAGCTAGAAAGAGGCACAGCGTAAGGTTACATCTGAGAAATGGCACACATGAGGCACACTGTGAGCCACTGGATGGACTGGACTCATGCTGCAGAAGCAGAGGAGTGGGGAGCACGTGACAGAGAGGGTGCATAGCAAGCCCTGGATGAGCTGGCAATGAGGGCTGTATGACAAACACCACAGGCTATGCTGAAGGCGCCTTGAACCCTTTAAAAATGTGTCTTCTCCCAAACCTGGAAGATGGAAGTTCGAAAGAGAGAGGGGAGGAAGGAAGGGAAGTGGGGAAAATGTATAGCTCAATTAAAAAAGAAAAGGAATAGAAAAAAAGATGGAATTCAAGGTCGGGTGGCTGGAAGATTGCCCTTTCTGAGGATTCTTTGTTCAGGGCCCCCTCCTTGGCATATCAGGAACACCCCCTCCTCTCCATGCTCTCCTCTTCCTCTGCATCTCCATCACATTTCCCCTTCTCCTAGGATGCTGCTGGGCTGGGTTGAGGCCCATCCTGGTCACCTCATCTTAACTCTGCCATCCTCAACAACCTTGTCCCATGTTGTGATGGCTAATACAGATGGTCAGCTTGAAAGGGTCTAAACCACCTTGGCACCTCGGCCCTGTGAACGAGAAGGAGTCGGTAACAATGTGACTGAGGGAGGAAGAGCCAGCCTGACTGTAGGCAGTGCTGCAACAAGAAATGGAGAGGCAGCCCTGCACCAACAGTCATTTCTCTCTGCTTCCTGGAGGTCGACACAGCTGACCAGCTGCTTCAAGCTCTTACTGCAAACCTTTCTCCCACTAGAGGTTGTATTTCTTAAACTGTGAGCCACCATACAGCTGCCTCCCTTAAGTTGCCGTTTGGGGGTGGGGACAGGTGGATGCACAAGTGCATATGGGGGTCAGAGGGCATCCTCGGATGCCAATCTTAAGGTGTCAGTCCTCCTTTTCTGACAGTATCTCTTGTCGCCCTAGAGCAGTGGTTCTCAGCCTTCCTAATGCTGCAACCCTTTAATACAGTTCCTCAGATTGTGGTGACACCCCCAACCAAAAAATTGCCTTTGCTGCTACTTTATAACTGTAATTTTGTGGTTACAAACCTTAATGTGAATATCTGTGTTTTCTGATCTCAGGTGGCCCCTGTGAAAGGGTCATTTGACCCCCAAAGGGGGGCATGACCCACAGGTTGAGAACCACTGAGCTAAAAACTGTCATTGTCCTGACCCATGAGCCTCTGGGGGTCCACCTGTCCCCATCTCCCATCGCACCATCGCTGGCATTCTAGGCACATGCCACCATAGCCAGCTTTGTACATGGATGCTAGAGGTCTAAACTCAGCTCCTCATCTTCTGAGGCAAGCACTTTGCTGATGGAATCATCCCCCCAGCTCTTGGGTTGCTACAATTGGCTATTCTTGTCATGGCAATAAGAGAGTCACTAATGTCATGCAGACTTTCAGTGTGTGGACTTTGGGGAGCCACAAGTCAGACATGATTCAGCTCACAGCCATGCCAGCATGAGGGGGCTTACTTCCTGAGGGATCATGGGATGGGCCACACGGGCCATCCTGGGTGGGGAGCCAACTGTGGTCCTGACCTGAATTATGGAGAAAGAACAAACACTAGGCTATGAGTGAGGGAACTACAGGTAGCCCAGAAAGTGTGTCTACATTGAATCCTGGTAAAACCTTCAGATTGAGGGCTCACCACAAGGACAATACCTGCCCTGAAGCACTGCAGAGTCGCTAAGGCAATGTTTCTCAGCCTGTGGGTCGTAACCCATTGGGTGCCCAACAACCCTTGCACAGGAGTTGCCTAAGACCATCAGAAAACACAGGTATTTACATTGTGATGAATCACAATAGTAACAGTAGCAAAATTACAGTTAGGAAGTAACATTGAAAACAATTGTATGGTTGGGGTCAGCACAACATGAGGAACTATACAAAAGGTGGCAGCATTGGGAAGGTTGGGAACCACTACTCCAAGGCTTTGAGTAGGGAGAACCTGACCAGCTCTGATGAAGAAATGTTGTCCATCAGGGCTGGAGAGATGGCTCAGCAGTTAAGAGCACTGACTGCTCTTCCAGAGGTCCCAAGTTCAATTCCTAGCAACCACATGGTGGCTCACAACTATCTGTAATGAGATCTGGTGCCCTCTTCTGGCCCAAAGGCAGACATAGAGGCAGAACACTGTATATGCATAATAAATAAATCTTTTTTTTTAAAAAAAGAAAAGAACTGTTGCCCCTCTACGAAGCAGGCAGAACAGAGGCCAGCGTGGGAGGGAGGGGCACATAACTCAACCTAACATATGAGGCATCCAGTCTCAGGCTCCACAAGGAACTCTGTGGTCCCACAAGAACTGTAGGTGCTGCCCTGGGAAGGGTTAGGCAGGTGTACAGGCTTCTGGGGCAGGAGGAAGCAAGTGAGAAGAGAACTAGGTCACCAGAACCAGATCCCCAAGGTCAGAATCCCCTGGACTCTGCCAGACACATGTCCCATTTACCAGCGGTATACCTACTCAATGACAGTGAGGACACACAGCTCAGTGGCGTCTTAGAAGACAGCTGTCCCTGGCAGAGAGATCAGTTCTTGTGCTGGGACCTAAGAAGGACCTGTCTGAGTAGAGCCTGTTTGGTGTCACTGAGCAACTTCAAGCCTATGGTCACTTGTCACCCATCACAGGCTTGCAACCAATGGCTTTTAGGTGAAACAAGAGTCCCCCTCATTCACTTAGAGAATGGGTCTTAACATACCAAGATGTCCTCGTGATGAGTCCACCTGCCCCATAGTTTCATCAAGGCTATGAACAAGGTCAGTGACACCACTGGGCCATCTCCACCAGGATTATTTTTTACAGATTCTAGCCAAGCCACTGGGAACAGGGGTCATTTGGCTCCATGATAATGCCAAATGTCCTGCCAGGAAAAAATCAAGGGAAGTGTTCTGATTTCTGCCTATGAAAACAATACCAAACAACCTGAGACCACAGTCTGTCCAGCTGAGATGTCTGTCTGCCAGGGTCTTTGTGCTCTACGAAGCCATCCACACCCACTGTGGCACCTACGCAGCTCCCACTTACCTGAGTGCCTCCCATCTGCCTTCCGCTCCACCCAGCCCAATTGCTCTGTCATAGCCTGGAACCTTGCGTGGCTCTGCGGAGCGGACATGTTCCCACATTTATCTGATTTGCTGTCTAAGCAGTCCCCAGTAGGCTCCTGATTCTCCCTCTATTCTGACCCTCTCTCATCCTTGTCATTGGGTTCTCCAACCCTGATCCCTCTCTCTGCTCTGCTCCTCACTTGGGCAAACACACTGAACCCATCCACCCATCCCTCTACCACCCACCGATCCATCTACCCATCTATCTACACTTTCACCCGCCATCCATCCACCCATCTAGATATTCATCCACCTTTCCACCACCCATCCACTTGTCTATCCATCCACCACCCGTCTGCTCTTCTACCACTCGTCCATCATCCACCGTCTCACCACCCAGCTATCTGTCCACCCACCTATCTACATACCCATCTGCCATCTGCCTACCCTCCCAGACACCCATCTATCCATCCATTTGCCCACCATGCCACCTTTTCCACCATCCTCACACCCATCCATCTGTCTCTATCACTTGGTTTCTCTGGAGAGCCTAGATGACCACCCCTTTGGCTTCCAGGTGCCACAGGGTAGGCCTGGGCCGAGTATGGCCTGTCCTCAGCTTCTCACACCACATCCTAGCTCTTGCTGCCACTTTTGCCCCCTAACATCTGAGAACCAAGAACCCATTTCGGCACAGTTCCAGGTCCTGTCTTCAGGTCCCTGAGCCTGCTCCTGCTTAGGACTAGTTCAAGTCCTATCTCTTTTGGATGGCCACAGCCACCTTCTCGTGGTCTCTTTGTCCTCATCCTGGTCTCCCCATCCCTATTCCAGCAAGGCAAAGGCACTTGTTAGCAATACATATGGGTCCCTGAAGCCATCCTGCTGAAGGCCCCCACTTGCCTATTCCTTATCCTGCAGGTGGCTCCTGCTTGGTGCTCAGAAGTCAGCCCAGCTGTCACTTCCTCTTGGGTAACAGAGTTGGGTGTTCTCCTGGGTTCCTACATATCCTGGGTTTCCCCCTTTCACAGGTGCTAAACTTTTTCATGCTGGCAGCCTCTAGCAAAGCTGAAGCTGAGTTAGGGAAGGAGCCAAGTGAAGGATGGAGTCAGAGAACCAAGGCAGGGGAATGCCTCATTTGATTTTTCAACTTCAGGAACAGAATGCTAACAGTCCAATTTGTTCTAAAGAGTACTTGGAGTGTCCTTCCAGGAAAAGCTTTCTGTGGAAAGATCTTAAGAGCAGCGGTAAGAACATTTAGATTAAGGGATAGTGTGGAAGCCGGGCGGTGGTGGCGCACGCCTTTAATCCCAGCACTCGGGAGGCAGAGACAGGCGGATCTCTGTGAGTTCGAGACCAGCCTGGTCTACAAGAGCTAGTTCCAGGACAGGCTCCAAAACCACAAGAGAAACCCTGTCTCGAAAAACCAAAAAAAAAAAAAAAGGGATAGTGTGGAAAGACGAGTCAATGCTGCAGGGCTGCACTCAAGATCCTAGCCATGCTCAGGGACCGGGGTCAAATTCTGACCCTGTGCAGTGCGATGGGTGGAGGCACAGTGGCTGAGCACAGCCAGTCTCCATCTCTGCGTGCCCAGGCAGAGAGGTGCACTTTCAGTTATATTCGACTTGGTGTCCATCGGATTAAGACCATTGCTGTGGGGTTCACATTTGCTACTCAAGACTTGTGTCAACTACTCTTTCCAGGTCCAGATAGGAAAGCCAGCAGGCTTCACCCACAGCCACGACCAATGCAATGTTATGTCTCACGGGGAGGCTCCGTCTCCTAGCCTTTTTTTCCTTCCTGTCCCTTTATGCTGCTGAACACAGAAGTTTGGGGTTTACTCTGGGTCCCCAAAGTGTTATATATGTATACATATGTATAGCTTTATTATTAATATTTTTTAAAGTGTGTGTGTCCGTATGGTGCGTATGAGTGCAGGTACCCAGGAAGACAAGAGGCATTGGATCCACTCTGGAGCTGGAGTTACAGGTGGCTATATGATGACCAGCATGGGCGCTGGGAGCCAAACTCAGATCCTCTTCCAGATCAGCATGTGCTCTTATTTGCTGCGCCATCTCTGTTTTAACAGTATGCATACAGCAAAGAAAAACAGCGTTTTAATATCAATAAATAAAAACACTTTAAAACTTTAAATAAAAATTACACATAATTTTACAGGAAAATATGTGATGTCATCCACTTCCAGGGATTCTTGCTGAAGCTTCTCTAATAGAAGAACAAGTAAGACCCCAAGTTTATTTGCTGTACTGCCCCCTGGTGGGAGACTGCTCCATTGCTGCCTGCTGTCATGGAGCACCCTAGCATCTCAGAGGGAAGCCTCTGTCCTCACCCTACATAGGAACAGAACGGAAGGGACAGTTTCCTGCTGGGTTACTTGCCCATTCTGAGGTCTTGGTGCCTGGGTGTTCCTAGCTTGTGACCATTGTGTGATTAGGCTCCAGGATGGGAAGGGGACTGCTTGAGTCTCTTCTAATCTCCTGGCTGGTTACCTAGTTACCTGACTCCCAGTTTCTCTCTTTCTGGTGGTACCCCACCCAGCACACAGTTGACTCAACAGTAAGTCAACCCTGTGTCTAGCTCAGATGGTTCTGGATGGTCACAGGATGAACCCAGGCCATGAAGACAGAGCTAGACTTCATCAGCCATCACCCAGGGTCCCCTAGACACAAGTCTATCCAGGAGGGCGGACGACCCAAGCCTGGCAACTCTGAGGCCAGCTAGTTAAGTAAAAGATGATTTCGGTGATGCCCCCCTGGTCAGATTCAGGGCATCCTAGAAGAGTGAACCCAAAGCGCCCCTGGATCAAGTCAGTCCTGAGAACTACCTCTGAACTTCTAGGGCCAATGCCAATGGAGACGTTTCTGTTTGAGTCGTGAACTTGAACTTTGTTTGCCGTGAAACCCAACCTAAGCACACAGATGATCAGGTTTTTATACCACTGGAATGAATAAATGCCACCCAGCGTAAGCATCCTTGGCATGGCCTCTATCCAATGGCTTGAGGTTTGCTTTTGCCTAAGTGTGGAACATTCCACGGTCCCCCACCCTCTTGTTTGTTCCCTCTTCTGACAGACATACACAGGGAAGTCCCAGGACTCTGGGTGACATGACCCCTCTCTAGAACTAGTAGGAAAGATGAGAGGTTCTGCTCCAGTTGGGGTTCAGAGAGAACAAAAGGCAGCAAGTGCCGGACAGCATTCCCAGCACCCCACTACCAAGAAAGAAAAGGAGGACATACCCATGATAGGATAGTACCCAGACTCCAGTTTCTCACCCCCACCTCAGTTTTACAAACCCCACTGAGCCCGCGTAATCGTCCCTTCATTGCTAATATACTCAGCAATATTGCCTATGCATCATAGTAGACTTCTATTTTGCAGCGAAGAAGGTGTGACTTTTATCTCGGACCAGGACATCCATTTGTCTTCCCACCTCCCCATCGCTGGGAAACTGCGGCTATTGGAAACAGCCAGGTGGTGGTGGAGCATGCCTTTAAACCCAGCACTCCAGCACTCTGCCTCTTCCGAGGCAGGTGGATCTCTGTGAGTTCAAGGCCAGCCTGGTCTACAGAGCAAGTTCCAGGAAAGGCAGAGAAACTCTGTCTTAGAAAAAGAATATATACATACATACATATATATATATATATATGTATATATATACATATATATATCTGCAAAATTCTTTCACTTTCCTTTTATTTCCTTATTTATTTGTTTTGTATACACGTGTGACTGTGCATATGGGTGAAGCAGTCAGGGACAACTTGAAGGAGTTAACTCTCTCCTTCCACCATATAAATCCCAGGACCTGAACTCAGGTTGCCAGGCTTGGTTGCCGCCTTTACAAGCTAAGACATCTCACAGGCCCACCCTGCTTCTAGCTCTCTCCTTCTAAGCCCATCCCTGGGGAAAATGGGAAGCAGGAGTCTGTGTGGGTGGGGGTTGTGTCTCTGGCAGATAAAGAGTGATCTCACCTCTCAGAGAACAAACTAGGGGTTTTCTTGCAAGAAGAGATAGGCAGACACTAGAGGGCGCTGCAATTCGCCTCTTAATCATGGTCTATGGCCCACCAGTTGCCTGTGCAACCCGCCCTTTGTGAGGGACTCCCAGGGTCCTGATATCCCATTTGAGCCTCATTCTTCTCATCTTTAAAAGGGGGCATGACCCTTGCACCTGGCAAGTCAGCTATGAGATCTGCACGAGCGGGTACTGAGGAAACGCCCCCTGTACCTGTGAATGACAGACTACAGCCAGTGCCCATGCCAGGAGGAAGGGGAAGTAGCTGCAAGCCTTGCATGCTCCCCTACCTGTCCCTATCCGGAACATGGCACAGGGGCCCGACAACTGGGGCAGGTCCTAAGGCTGTCACAAATGATCCAGTCCTTAGACCAGGGCTGTTATCTAAACCTAAAACTCGACCACGACCAGTGGAGCCTGTTGGAGAGGGGATGAGCGGATTTTATTGTTGCGGGGATAGGTGAATAACAGTGCTGTATAAAGTAGAAACACTGGGTACCGTGTCACACGTCTGTACTCTTTGTGTTTAGGAGGCAGAGGCTTCCTTGAGCCTAGGAGTTCAAGGCTAATCTGGGCAATATAATGATACTCTGTCTCTAAAAGCGAGACAGAGAAAAACTCTTTCAAAAAAACAAAACAAAACCTTGCATGTACACTTTTTTTTCTTTTTTTCCCGTTTATTTATTTATTAAAGATTTCTGTCTCTTCCCTGCCACCTCCTCCCATTTCCCTCCCCCTCCCCAATCAAGTTCCCCTCCCTTGTCAGCCCCTAGAGCTATCAGGGTTCCCTGCCCAGTGGGAAGTCCAAGGACCACCCACCTCCATCCAGGTCTAGTAAGGTGAGCATCCAAACTGCCTAGGCTCCCACAAAGCCAGTACGTGCAGTAGGATCAAAAACCCATTGCCATTGTTCTTGAGTTCTCAGTAGTCTTCATTGTCCACTATGTTCAGCGAGTCCGGTTTTATCCCAGGTTTTTTCAGACCCAGGCCAGCTGGCCTTGGTGAGACATCCCCATTGTCTCAGTGTGTGGGTGCACCCCTCGCGGTCTCTCAGTACTAGGGAAGTTTACTGGTTTATATAGTGAGTTGGAGACTAGCTGGAGTTGTGTAGACTATCTCAACGAAGCCAGAGAGAGAAGGGTTCTCTGTATCCTGGATTGTGGGGTCCCATATACTACTTATAATCCTTCACTGACCCTGTATCCTGTCCCCTTTGCACAGGCGAGCAAATAGCAGGCCCAAGGGAGGGAACTTTCAGGCCACGTGACTATGGGTGCTGGCACTGGGATCCATCAGCTGGGACCACCACACACTGCAGAGACACAGTAAAATGAAAGCTGCTCTGCCAGATCATTCTGGATTCTGGAATGTTCTAGACAGCAATGTCTTTTGCCAAAGCTGTGGCCTGCCCACCCATCTTGCAGGGTCTGTGCTTGCCCATTCCTGCTTCCTTTTAAGAAATTGCTCTTACAGTTTCTTAAATGGGACACTGCTTCAGATCCAGTAGCAGTAGTGACTTTGACCATTGCTGTCCAGGACAGGGGTGCCCACACAGCCCCTCAGAGTCCAAGGCCAGGAGCAGAGGCACAGCCAGCAGGCCTAAGGGAAGGGAGCCCCCATTCCCTGCAAATTGCAATGTGCCCTGCCCCCTCCCTCTCCTGTTTCTTGCCCCACCTAACCTGTGGCCGGGCTTCCTGGGTCACGTGAGTGGCATTTAGGAGTGGTTGTATGACCATGACCAGAGGAAGTTTCCTGATCCCTCACAGCCTGCCCCCCCTAACCTAATCGTGGGTGAGATAAGTAAGAGCACAAAGTTGGGGAGCTGTGGGGCCTTGACAGAAAGCTCCTTAGAGACAGGGCTGGAGTCTTCACAAGGAGGGCTTGATTGACTGATAGGTGGCTTCAGGGCAGCCTAGGACTTCCTAAAAAGCTAGACTGGAAAAAGCAAAAATCCAGCAGGCTACAGGCAGGGGACAGGAAAACAGGCCTGACCCACCTCAGTCGGGAGTACTCAGGCTCAGAGATGGTGAGGGCCCTTACTGAGGTCACATAGTCCAAACGCAGTGCCAGGAATATACACGAGATGAGAACTGGTGTTGGGAGAGGCAGCCTGAAGTTAGGCGCAGCCTGTCTCCATCCCTAGACCTCTATCAAGGCCACCCTCACACACACACACACACACACACACACACACACACACACACACACACACACAGGTGAGGAGGTCAGAGGACAACTTGAAGGGGTCACTTCTGAGACTTGTCCCCGATCCCTTTTAGCCCGTTTGTCTTCCACGTTTCCACCGGGAAGAAGTGGCAAGCCAGGACAGGATCATCCTCTTTAGACTGGGACACTAAACACTAAATCTGAGCAGCATCAATGTCCCTTAGAGAAACAGATGTTGTTCTGACTAGAGATGGGGGAAACAAAGATGGTTGGGGGAGGAACTTTTATTATAGCCATAAAGGAATCAGTAATGCAGGTGTTTACAATATAGGCAGGGGAGGGGGATCCACCTCAGGTTGGTGACAACATCTGAAAATCTTTCCTGAGGAGCAGCATGAACAATTGGGGTGTCCTGACAAGCACTTTGGTGGTAAAAACTGGACAAGAAAAAAAAATGGAGCTTTGCTTTACTTGTTTTTTTGTTTATGTGTTTGTTTGTTTGTTTAAGACAAGGTCTCTCTGCAGAGCCCTACTTGTTCTGAAGAAGTTCAGGCTGGCCTTGAACTCATAGAAATCCATCCGCCCCTGGCAAAGGTGCATGCTGTCACTTGGTTCCAGATGTCCCATATGTTCTTTAAAGGCTAAGACATTGACTTTAGGACATGTGCAATTGATCCACGTTTGAAATGAAGTCAGGCTCCACAGAGCCGGTCCTCATCAGCAGGTTATGTTGGGGTTCTGTGCACTGGTTCTTCCTGTGAATTCTGAGCTCAGACAAGTTAGCCTGAAAAAGGTGAGTGTGGTGCAAGGCTGCTGTCAGAAGCTCATAGGCAGAAGCAGAGAAGGGGCAGCTCATGGTGTGCCCCCTTAGGTGTGGCCTGGGGACAAGGTAGGGAGCAACTACCTGATGCTGCCACAATCTGGAAGGTAAAGAGGGCACCTGCTAGTGCCAGGAGTTCCAGAGGGTTCTGGCAGAAGCTTACTTAGAGAGCTTTAGGCCCAGTCTCTCCCATTGCACTCAACTAAACTGAAAGAGGTACCTGTCACCCTGCCTCGGAGCTGGGAGGGAAGGTGTGGGCCCTGTGACGAGACCAGTCAGTTCAGGGAGGCAGAGCACTGAGCCTCTAAGTGTAAATGAGCCTTCTGGTCCTTCCCTGTGGGGTCAGGGGATTCATAGGAGCTGTTTGCTCTGTTGCAGTCCCCGCACCCCATTTGGGACCTTCCAGGATGGCATTCCCTCAAAGCAATTCCACTGCTTGAGTCAATCTGTGAACCTGGAAAAGGGACAGCTTTGCAGACCTTGTTGATCAGGGGACACCCAGACTGAAGGCACAAGGGAGGCACCCGGCAAGCCTGGTGACGCAAGCCTTTGGAGAGGTGGGGGCGCAGGTTGGATTAACCTTTTCTAAGACCCCAGGCCTGGCCACTCTGCTAATGCTCTCCAGGGCCACCAGTTTCTACCAGTGTCACTAGGGGCATAGGGGGAGGGGATGATCTCCCAGTCACACAAGTTCTGCCATACCTGTCTACGCTAGGTGTCAGCCAGCTGCAGCCCTGCCTGGGTGGTGACAGATAGGTGTGAGAGAGGTCACCAACGCGCACTACAGAGCTGGAACACTCATGGGGAGGGTTGGCAGAATCCCAGGGCCTGGAGCAGCCTTGGAACCACAGGCATGCACACAAAGAATAGAGCAGAGAAGGAGGCAAGGCCTGGACAGAGGAACGGCGCCAGGGTCCCCTGAGGACATGGTATCATCATGGACCAGAGATTTGAGAGAAGGTCCCTTGTACATCCTAAAAAATTGCAAAGAGAATTGCCACACAGCTAGAATCCCATTGGTTCATTGGTCCATTGGCACAGGTAAAAAAACAAAAAAAACTGAGTGGCCAGCTCCTGACAAACCCTAAGCCTGGCTGGCGTCGGTGTTTCCTGCCTCCCTGCTGAGCTGGCTCTGTCCCCCACCCCCCAGTACAAACAACAGTAAACAGAGAGTCAGAATCCACAGGATGACTGATAAAAAACACAGGGGTGGGGGGTGGGGTGCAAGCTCGTGCACGCCCACATGTGAGCGGCGAGAGGCCAAATCCTCTGTGTACACTAACTCATCCATTGCCCCGTGCTGAAATTCCTTGGGTTCTTTCATTCTGAATGGGAAGAAAGAGAAGCCCAGAAAGGTTGAAACACATACACACATTCTTGGCGTCACCCAGTCAGTCAGGAGACAGCAGCCTCACCTTGGCGGCTAGGGGGCCCTAGCGGGCAGGGTTACAGCCACCTGTTGATAACAGGAGTCATATTTAGAGCAGAGATTCACAGACTCGCTGACAAGGATCATTTAGCAACTCTTAAAAAGAATCCAAGTTTGTCACCCTCACGAAGCAAGTGTAGGGACCAGGACCTAACTTTAGGGACATCCACATTTGTGAATAGTTTCTCTGGACCTCACTTGGGGATCTACCCATCTCTGCTGTTGCTTTGCTGGCTCTACACGGGGCCTGGAGGCATCCAGTAAGTGCTCTTCCAGTGCTGGCCAACTCCCGTGTCAGTCATCTCAGCCCCACCTGGTGAGAGTGAGCTAGACCACAGGGTCCTAGCACAGCAGTTCCTCTGTGAGCTGTCCGACTGCCCTGCCACTACTCTCTGTTGTCTGGGCTCCTCTCATACCCCCCCCCCCCAGCCTGCGCAGAGCTCCTAAACAGCTCCTCCACCCAGCAAGGGAATGCTGACCAAGAGCTGACAGCTGATAAGGAGGAGGAAGGTCAAAAGAGGCTGGCCCTTTCCCAGCAGGGCGGGCCCAGCCGGCTGATGACTCAGGTTGTCTGATTGGAGACCAGTGGCCTGGGCAGGGCCTCCTGAGGACTGAGACAGTCATCCAGTGCAGGTAAAGGACCTGAAGGCTCCCTAGCCACCCCCTCCTCCTTGGCAGCATCTGCTCTCCAGGCAGGGTAAGTTCTAGAGGGTTCTGCTGAGTCTGCCCTGGGGACGGGGGGGGGGAGGGGGGTCTACAATCTGCTCACCTGTGAGAACAGGTAAGGGCTATAGAGGGGGTGTGCTGGGGTGGCCAGCACTTGAACAGGTCAGGTCTGGTCTGGAGCAGCAGGGAGGACAGGTTCCAGGTGGCTGTGGTCAAGGAGAGGGACACTAGTGTCCTCCAGTCTGAAAAGTGTGTGGAACTGGGCCCTGTCAGGGCTGAAGTCAGGTCTGAGGTAGAGGGTGTGGTCTTCCCACACTACTCAGAGCCAGACTGGACCAGTGCCTTGTGGAGTAGCAAAGTCCCCATGGTCTGGGGCCACACGTGCACGTGTTGGATGAGTGTCTTTGGGCAGCTCCATTCCTCTGAGCACCAGTCTCCTCATCTAGCCACTGAGGGTGTACTTCTGGGTGCCCAGAGCAGTGTCTGCATGTGGCCAGTGACCACTGTTGCTACTGTACAGTACCAGGCATGCTGTAGACAAGCAGGAGTCCTGCAGGGTCTGGAATCTGACGGCAGGATGCTGGCTGCCTTTTAATGTTGCCCACCTGTTGGACACCAGCACCAAAGGGCAGGGACCCTGTGCTGTTCTCCCAAACTCCTCCATTCTCAACCCAGCACAGGCCTCTCCTCCCCAGGGGCTAAAGTTGCTGCCAGCTACCAGCCTCTGGGAACAGTAGGGCTCTGACATCCTCCCATCCCCCTCCTCTCTCAGACCAGGAATGAAAGGTAGTACTGCTGAGTGAGTCTGTTGGCCCTTGGATTTTAAGGCTGCCCCGGCCTGGTGAGTGTCTGTACTTTGTACTGAAGCTCAGAAGGCCAGCTCAGGCCCTAGAGAAAGGGGTAGGCCTCCTGAGAATCTGTTTGTCCCTGGGTGCCATAAACCCAGGAATGTCTCCTTCTTGCCCCCCCAGGGCGACTTTGTAACCTGTGTGTGTATTGTAGTAGAGGCTCTGCCCCAGCAGAACTTTGTTCATGGTGAAGGGTGTGTCTCTGCCCTCCAGAAACCCAACAGGGCTGAGGCTCACAATTCCACAAATTTGGAACAAGATGCCATTTCAAAAGCCTGCCTCATTTTCCCTGGTGCTTCAGGACTGTAGGAGAATCCTAGTTTCTGTAGTTAACAGCACGAGAAGGTGTGGCCCAAAGTCCTGTGCAGGTGCTGCTGTAGGAGGGCTGGGGTGTGACCTTCATCAGGATCCCATCCCCTGTGCCCGTCTCTGAGCCTCAGCCATTTGCCGTCCAAATGTGTCTAGCCTTGTCCTCTGGTGGGGATTTAGAGACTTCAGTATTCGGAATGTGTCAGATGAAGGCAGGGTGAGAGTCCTGAACAGCCCTCTGTCCCCTTCTGTTGGTGCCTCGTGTCAGGGTAGTGCAGGGATGTTAGCCTTTCTACAGCCTGTGATAAACACCAGGACCAAAAGCAGCTGGTATGGGGATGGCTTTCTTCAGCTTACAGTTTGTAGTCCACCATGCAGGGAAGCCAAGGTAGGGACCTGAAAGCCAAAACTGAAGCAGAGGCCATGGAGGAGTGCTGCTTTATCCTTTGTTTGTTTCAAGACAGACTCTCACCATGTAGCTCTGGCTGTCCTGGGACTCACTGTGTAGACCAGGTTGGCCCCAAACTCAGAGATCCACCTGCCTCTACCTGCTGAGTGCTGGGATTAAAGGTGTGCACCACCACCGCCTGGCTTGCTTTTTCTTTCTTTAGACAGAATCTCACCATATGCTCTAGCTGACCTGGAACTCATTATGTGGACCAGGTTGGCCTAAAATTCACAGAGATCCACCTGCCTCTGCCTCCCAAGGGCTGGGATTAAAATGCGTATGCCACCATGCCTAGCCAGTGTGTTTTCTTATATATCCCAGGACCACCTGCCCAAACCACCCATTCTATCATTTATCAAGAAAATGGCCCACAGAGGAGCCTCAAGGCCAATCTTACAGAGGCATTTTCTCCATTGAGGTTCCTTCTTCACAGCTGGCCCTAGCTTATGTTAGACAAACAAGTAATTAACACATGGGGTTATCCACTCAGGATCTAGTGCAGATGTTAATACAGCTGGAGGCCTCTCCACATTCAAATCCCTGAATGTATTATTCTGTCCCAGAACCACTCTCCCCACTTCAGTTTTAATAAGATCCACCATGCACTAGTAACCCATGGAATTATTTTTGTTTGTTTGTTTGTTTGTTTTGCTTACACGTCTTGGAGTGTCCCCCTGTCCCCCTGATTGTGTGTCCACTGAGGTCCGCTCTTTGTTCTGTACTGGTCAGTGTCTCCTGAGAACACCAGGGTGCCACGCCCATCTTCACAATGTCAATCAGATGGTTTCACTCCAAAGTCCCCTGAACTCCCCTGTGACACCCTCTCTGCGGGCCCCATGCATCCTAGGAACCTGGTTTCTTTTCACATGCAGAGGAACGGAGTGTGCTCTAGTGCCCAGGTGGCATGTGGCTGCTCCTGCCTCGCTTCCTGCCCGATGTGTCTCCAGAGCATACTTCGTGGGCATGCAGGGAAAGTCCTGGCTTTTAATCATTGCACTTGCTATGCAGTGTGGGAGGGAGTGTGACTTATCTGACACCAGGCTATTTCCAAGGTGCTGGGTGTTGTAAACAGCTGGGTTGGTTGGCACCTGTCCCCACACCGGAGGCAGCAATCTGAACAGGAGAATCCAGGAATGAGGCTGCTGGCCAAAAGTGACTGCAATTGTGATTGCAAGTCTTGGTGAACTAGTGGTGCTCTGATCTGGGCTACCTGCCAAGGATGTGGTGACGGATGTCAGTGCTGCTGATCTAACCTTGGCAGTGACAAAGGGGGCCTTGTCAGGGGCCAGTCAACATCTTGTCAAGTTTGAAGGTAATAGATAGGAATGGGAGAAGTCAGCCCTCTTTGGACTACCGTTGCTCAAATGTAGGTGTCTGGTGAGATCTGTTACCCAACTGTTTCTTGTCCCCACTGTCGTCCCCTCGGGGGTAAAGGAGGACTGGGACCATCACTGCAGATGTGTCTCACCATGGCGTGAGCTTGCCTCCACCTCCCTCCTCTGTCAGATCCACTTAGGACTCGTCCACCTTGAGTATCACGCGGCCCAGCACTCTACACCCATGCAGCCTCCAAGACCCGCTCAAGAATCACCCAACTGAGTTCTAAAAGTCTTCCCTGACTGCAGAGCAGAGTGAATGCCCGCCCCACGTGTCCCCCTACCCCGTTCCACATACACAGTAGGATTTACCTGGGTTTGTGGGATTGGGTGATGGGGTCCCAGGACCCTGATGTTGGTTCTGACCCTGGCCCCTTGCTTTGCTGGTCATGATAGGATTGCTCTGGTCCCCTCTAAACTGTCCTGGGGAGGTCACCATGTATGGTACACTTAGGGAGTAATTGTCAGGTTTCTTGCAGTCAGGGTAGGAGAGTAACATGTTTGTGGAATGCACTGGGTGGCCTATGTCGTGTCCCCTCCCCACCGCCCCGTTTACCTACTGTCTGCGGTAGTTTGAACGCATTTGGCCCACAGAAGCTCTAGGGAGTGGAGGAGGCTGGACGACACACACCTTCAATCCAGACCTTGAGGCTGGAGGGCACACCTTTAATCTTGGCCACACCTTCTGTTGGAAGTGTGTCACTGTGGGGTTGGGCTTTGAGGTCTTTTTCTTCCCTCAGTGTGACAGTCAACTTCCTGATGCAGCACTCTGGGCTCCAGCAGCCTGTCTGCCTCCACACTGCCGTGCTCCCCTTCATGATCGTAATGGGCTGAGCCTCTGAACTGTAAGCAAGACACTCTCAACTAAATGTTTTCTTTAAAAGAGTTTCTGTGGCCAATGGCATTTCTTCTCAGCAATAGTAACCCCAAGACACGGTCTCAATAACTTCTTTTTTTTTTTTCGAGACAGGGTTTCTCTGTGGTTTTGGAGCCTGTCCTGGAACTAGCTCTTGTAGACCAGGCTGGTCTCGAACTCACAGAGATCCGCCTGCCTCTGCCTCCCGAGTGCTGGGATTAAAGGCGTGCGCCACCACCGCCCGGCCTCAATAACTTCTATTGCTGTTAAAAGACATCATGACCAAGGCAAATTCCAAATGAAAGCATTTAACTGGGACTTGCTTCCAGTATCAGAGGATAAATCAGTGACAATCACGGCAGGGAACCTGGGGGCAAAGAGGCAGGTGTGGCACTGGAGCAGTAGCTGAGAGCTTACGTACTGATCCAGGGCAGGGGCAGCTTGACACAGGCCTTGGTGTGGGCTTTTGAAACCAAAAGTTCCCCCACCCATGACACACCTCCTCCGAGGCCACACACCTCCTAATCCTGCCTAAACAGTCCACCCACTAGGAACCAAACATTCAAATATATACCTGTGGTCAGGCAGTGGTGGTGCACACCTTTAAACCCAGCACTCGGTAGGCAGAGGTAGGCAGATCTCTGAATTGGAGGCCAGTCTGGACTTCAGGGTGAGTTCCAGGGCAGCCAGGCCGCACAGAGAAACCCTGTCTCCAAAAACAAACAAACAAACAAAAACAGAACAAAAAATCAAATATATAAGCCTATAGAAACCATTCTCATTCAAAGCACCATGCTTAGCTAGATTTAGGGCCATTATTTTATACCTTGTGTATTAGTCAGGGTTCTCAAGATGAACAGAACGGACAGAATGAACATAAATTTCGTCAACATATAAAGAGAATTTATTAGAATGGTTTACCATCTGTAGTTCAGCTACTTCAACAATGTCTGGAGGTAGTTTTTCAGTCCACGAGGCTGGATGTCTCAAGTGGTCTTCAGTATATGCTGGACTCCTAAAGGCTTCAAATCCAGTGAGGGAACAGGCTTGCCAGAGTGGGCGAGAGCAGGCAAAGAGAACAAGCTTCCTTCTTCCACGTCCTTTACAGAGGCTGCCAGCAGAAGGTGTGATACACAAGAAAGGTGGGTCTTCCCAGGTTAAAAATAAATCTTTCTTTTTTTTAAGAAAAAAAAATCCTTCACAGGTGTGCTCAGCCACCTGGGTTTTAGCTCATTGCGGCTGTGGCGAACTGACAACCAAGAACAGATATCATGTGTTGAGCTGTCCTCCACCTGCTGCCTCATTTTCTTGCTCAAATTGTTCTAGCTGCATCCACTGGGACCTTTTCAAGTGAGTACCCGTGTCCTCTTGGCATAGTCATATCACAGTGGGCACCTGTTGAGCCACCAATAATTCATTCACCCATCTATCTGTCTGTCTGTCTGTCTATTGGTCTGCCTGCCTTCCGGCCTATCTGCTTACCTACCTTTTCGGGGTTGATTCATCAGCCCATCAGTCCACCGATTGTATTCTCTTGCCTCTTGGCACCTCCAGCCACTCCGTGACCATATGGAAATGCATTCAGTCACATTTCCTCAGCCCCAGCTGTCTGGGCATCCCACCTCTAGGCCATTTCCACCCATCTACAGCCAAGATTTAGTCACTGGCCTATTGCCTGTCCTGTCCCAGTGCTGGGGGAGGAGCTATTTTATTTGTCTGGCCCCGATAGCTATCATTGTCACTTGACCGTGAACTCTTGTGGGTGGCTCGGCCACATCTCTGATGCTCAGCACTGGTCCGTCTCTACTCTTACCCGGCTGAACTATCATGAGTAGAGATAACAGCTTCCTTTGTGCCCCCGCTTCTTCATACCTAGCAGGTGCTGAGCCAGGCAGACCTGGAGGCTGAATTTGAGGTAGCTATCCAGAGGACTCATCTGAGCTGTCAACTCCAGAACCTGCTCTTCTTCAGTCACCTCTGAGGAGAGTTGTGTATGGGGGTGAACAGTGGGAGATAGGTGTCTGTCTCCAGGTTGTCTTTTGTGTACGAATAGTATGAATAGAGGCGAAGGGCAAGGAAGGCCCTTCCTTTAGCAGACGAGAAGAGACCCCACAGTACACACCTGGCTTGGCATCAAAGCAGTGATCCCTCTGGTCACTCCTCCATTACATCACTTGGGAAACATCACAGCTGGGCTCCGGGGTTGTGAAGGGTGCAGGTGTGACTGTCACCTTGGGGCTTCCTGCTCAGAGCAAGCAGGGAGGGCTTGCCTGCGGATGCCCTTCTGTCTCTCCAGGGCCATACATGATGTTCCACAGGAGGCGGGAGGGAAATATAGGAGCCAAGCCTGATTCCAGGCTCCAGGTAAGCAGTCCCCTCGCACTTAGCTGGCACAAGAGCAGGACAAAGGAGGACTGGGTACATGCAGTTTGCTTGGTTGGAGAGATCAGGGAGGGGGCCTTTGGCATCCACAGCTGATGTTGCGCTTGCAGCTGAAGCAAAGGTAGCTTGGGGTGTGTGGTGTGGCAGTTACACCGACAGCACTTGAGGTTTGGCTAGGAGTGAGGAAATGGAAAGTGGCTGAGAGAGCAAGTGGGTCTGTGTGTGCCTCCGTAACAACCGAAGTGTGTCTGTGTGTGCCTCCGTAACAACCGAAGTGTGTCTGTGTGTGCCTCCGTAACAACCAAAGTGGGTCTGTGTGTGCCTCCGTAACAACCGAAGTGGCCTCAGAGCTGTTGCCCCCATTTTAAGCCTGTGGCTGATGTTGGGGGGCAGGGCTGCAGAAATCCGTGCTTCAAGTCCTCCTGCCCACCTTAGAGGGCAGTAATACAGCCTGGGGACCTCAGTTTCCGGAAAGAACCCTTAGCTGATATAATTTTGTTTCTCACAGAGGTGCATGGGAAGTGTGTGCTTAGACTGGTTGATGTTTGCAGGACACTGCGGAGACACAAACTGGTTTCAGGGCTAGGCAGCTTTGACACAGGGAGAATCAGGCTAGGGTGCATCCCCAAGGCTGTACCCGTATGTAGACAGAGCTGATCTCTAAGAATTAGCCTGGAAATGAAAATATATTGAAGTCCCTCTTTCCTGTGCAAGGGGCTGAGAGTGACTCTCTTCACAAGCCTCAGTTTCCCCGTGTGCAGTCCTGAAGGATGTCAACTGCTGCCTTGTCACCCAAAAGTTTTCCTTTAGAACCACGAGAAAACAGATGGTTTACTGTCCTCTGTGTGACTGCGTCCACCCTCCCAGAGTAGAGAAAGCTTGCATTCCTGTATTCTACACAAGTCAGCTGCTCGCACCATCTCTTAGCCCCATCTCATGTCCTAACAGGGATTCCCCCGCACTGAGGCTTTGCATGCCCAGTCTGTCACAGGGGCCTAAGTGAGCCACTGGTATTCAGGCCAGCATGACCCTATCTGCCTCGAGGCCTCAACAGAACAATCCACAGACCACACTCATAGGCCAGACCTGGTCCCCTGCTGTGAAAAGTGGTGGTGGAGGATGGTCATGCCTATCCTTGGCTACTTCTCTAATGCCCCATTATGATGGCAGAATTATAACAGACCCGATGGTCAGCAAAGCTAAACACATTTCTTCTCTGGGCCTTAAAGTATGCTTGTCTTCATGTTCTCTAATGATCTTTGAGGCTCTGCTGGAGGCCTCTGCTCTACTGAACTCAACATTTTTATAGTCCGTTACAGATTAACCGCAGGGCAGGGCGGCTAGCCTCTCCTAGCTGCCCGTGTTAGGGAGTGGGTTGCTTCCAGAGGCTTAGTCCTCTGGGATATACTTGGGCTTAAGTGGTTTTCAGAGCTCACCTGTCCTCTTGGAGACCCCTCACAATAATACATCTTTGCCTAGTTTCCCTCCAGAGTTTGGCTTAGAATCTTCCACTTCCAGGAAGTCCTGCCTCTGTTGTCTGCCTTACCTGCCCTCCAAGTCAGTCATGGCATCCTGGTATTAGAGTTGATACAGTGGGCCACCATGGTTTGGGGGCTTCAAGCCATAGCTGGATCCTGGTGGGCAGATGTGGACTCTCTCATTGGTAGAGCCTGGAGCAGAAGAACCTTGCAATGGTACACTTGTCTCCAAAGAAGCCTTTGAGTGTGCCACACAAGGGGATACTATGCAGAGGGGGTGGAATTAGAGCCTCAGAGTATGTTTGGGGGAGAACAAGGACGCTAGGTGAGAGGGCCAGGAACTTTCCTTTGTCCCCACTGTGGTTTAATGGCACCATGGCCTCCCCGGGATGGCTCTGTCCCCTGTCTTAGATGCATCCTGCTCTTTCATTTAATAGTCACAGGACAGTCCAAAATAGTAGCTGTGCCCATGACTTCATTAAATGTGGGCCTCATTGGCCTGGGTGGGCAGGGAGAGCCTGCCTCAGAAGGTGAGCTTCTGTCAGCGAGACCTCCCTGAGGAGGATAACATACCTTCCCCGTAGCTCCATCTGTGACTTCCCCTCCTGGGGCAGGTGAGGAAATGAGAAGAGCTGGGGCAAGAGGTGTGGCGGGTGAGGAGCAACTGGCCACGGGTCACTCTCGCGCCTAATGCATCTCAGTAGCGCCGAGGAAGTTATGTGATGAAGAGGGACAAGAGAAGTGGGGCCACTGCTGTTTGGCTTGGCGTTTAAAGCATGCACCTGGGATGCTCTGGAGACCTCATCTCTCAGGGTAGGGCCTGATTCTTGGGGTTCCTAGGAATAGGGCCTGCTGCCTCTGTCTAGACATAGACACCAAAGAGTGAGGGGTAAGGGAGAAAAGACCCTGGTTCCAGTGCTTGCCTACATTGAAGAACCCTGGGAAAGATACCTCTCTATTTGATATCAAGCCTGTTGGGGTCACGGGGATGACAGTTGCATTGGGCTGTCACAAAGTCCCATGGTGTGATCTACCCAAGGGATCAGCATCATGGCAATGACAACTTGAACATGCTACAGCCATGTCATGGATCAGAACTGTGGGAACCGAGTGCCCCCTCCCCAACTCTACTTTTTGCAAAGGGGAAACTGAGGCTCAGGAAAGTGACAGGTTCTTCTGGAGGGATCTCAAGAGAGGCAGACTGGGGTTTGAGAGGCCCTCTGGAAGCCAGAGCTATGTGGTTTTGTTTTGTACCTCATAACTTGAGGATGGCCCTACTGAAGAGCCCTGGATCAGAAAGATGGTTCCCCTACTGGATGGTCCCGGAGTGCTCTGCACACACTGGGGGAGTCTCTCAGAAAATCCCCCTGGCCTTGGGCCAAGAGAGCAGCTTCTGAGACAAACAGGATACTGGTTTGGGCGCAGTGGGGACAATAGCCGGGAGAGGAAATACTTCCAGACCCATGTATGGGTGTGGGCTTGCAGGGACCTCTACTGACACAGCTTTCAGAAAAACAGGCCTATTGGGAGGCTAGCATGGGTCTGTGTTCTCTGGAGAGAGATGTGAAGCATAGTGTACCTACATCCTCAGAACCCCTCACAAATGGAGACAGGCAGGGGGGAGAGATACCCACAGTACCTAGCCAGTGTGGCAGGCAGACCAGCCCCATCTTTCAGGGTGGGTTCTGCATGGGCCTGAGGTCATGGGGAAGTTCTCAGGACAGGCTACAGCCTGTGGGAAAGGGAAAGTGTCTACCTGCTCAGGCCGGTTCCAAGGCTGTAATACCTGCAAGCTGAAAAGGAGGCTGGCCCGGTCCAGAATGGACCCGTTGGAATCAGAGGGCTGAGATGGTGCCAGGGGCAGAGTGAGAAGCAGGGCATGTGTATTTCGTGCAATATGCATGCAGACATATGTGTGAGGTCTGCGTACCCACACATGTCTCTGAGGCCACCCACATATCTGCATGCATGTGTACGCACGTGTGTAGCAGGGAAAAGGGAACAGAGAGCTGGACTGGGGTTAGCAGGGCCTTAGGGCCTGCTTCCGGTGGACTTCCCCAATCTCAGCACTGAGGGTGTCCCCAGCCTTCACCACAGAGCACAGGGCTGGCAGTGAGCAGGCAGTGACAGGGCCTGGCTCTGGTCCACAAGGAGCTAATGATCAACCGGTCAGTGGAGAGCTTGGAGTACTCAGCCCGCTTTGGGTCTCCAGGCCCCTAGGCTCAGGGAGGAAGCAGGGCAGGAAACAGGGGGGCGGTGGCAGTACTGATCAGTCAGCCAGCCGGCTGTGGGCGGCCCCTGCCTGTCCAGGCCAGCTGGAGACAGACAGCCTGTGGGCCGGCCAGTCAGCAAGGAGCTGAGCCAGAAGTGGCCACCTGGCACCTGCGTCCCTGGGCCTGGAAGGCGGTTCTCTGAGGAACCGAGTGCAGGTAAGGGGGGCTCCGGAAAGGGACATGGATTTTGTGAGTTGGCTGTGATTGGTAGAGCCAGGCTTTGCCACAACTGTATCTAAGAATAGTATTCAACCTTCCTCTTTCTTCTGGCTTGTTTAGGGTTGGGCTGTGCCAGAACTCTGCCAGGGAGCTGTTAGAGACTGGCACTCAGCACCCCAGGGTTCTTCTGCTAGACTGTCAAGATTGCTCGGATGAGACCAACAGCTAATTGTAATCTGGCCCTTGCGAATGTGTCCTTGAAGTCGGGACAAGACATGGGATTCAAAAGCCAGTGGGCCCCAGTATTGAACTCTAGTTTTTGTTCATTGCAGCCCATGACAAGAACGCCCATGCTAGCGTGGAGCTTGTGGAGCCCCTGTGTCTGTGACTGGGCCACTGTGAGGTCACTCTGGGTCTCTATGTTAACCAATGAAATGCATATCTTGGCTAGGGTTACTGACTACTGTCTCTGGAGACCTCAGCAGGAGCAGCCTGTTTTAGGGCTCTAGCACTCCAGGGCTCCAGGACCTGTGCTCGGGGTGAGGGACCAGACTCCCGCCACCTGACTTACAGTCCCCTGCTTTTGGGACCGTGGCTGGGCCAAACCTTGTGTTCCACATCTGTGGCATGGGTGGAGTGAGGGTCATCCTCCTGGCTGAGGTAAAGGTGAAGCCTGAGGAGGCTGCTGAAAGGTGCCACCTTTACATGACCGTCACCAGGTTGCTGGTTTCACTGAACTTTTTGCAGCAGGCGGGATGCCAGTGTCTTAAGTATGTGGAGTCACAGAAGCCACGATGTGGGTGTGTGAAGCCCATTTCACAGGAGAGAAACCTTCAGGCTGGCACCGTGTTTATGGCTGCCATAACAGACTGTGACAGAAATTGTTCTCTTAGGGTTTGAAGGCCAGGAGTCAGAGACAAGGAAGGGTACAGCCTCCAGAGCTCCCAAGGCAAAGTCCTTCCTGGTTCTTCCAGCCTCTGCTTGTGCCTGAGTGGCTCCTGCCTCTGTCATGTGCCCTCCTCGTCTGTGTGCCCTGGTCTTTGTAGACCCCAGGCACCAGGCAGAGGCTCACTCTAATCTGGCATGACCACCTAGTCTGTTGGGACCATTCTAATCCAACATCCAACAGGACTGAGGGCAGCTTCATCTGAAACCACCTGTTTCCAACCAAGTCCCCACCCTGTGTAGAACACTGCCATCTCCAGGCAAAGTCTCAACAGTCTTGCAAAGCCTAGGTTCAGGAAGTCCATTGATGGGTCTCCGGCCAGATCTTTTGAGACACAGGCAGGGCCAACCATAGAGGCTCCTCCGTCCAGCCTACAGTACTGATGCCGGCTGTAAGCCAGTGTGCTGTCTGCCTGCTTAATGTTCCTAACATCTTGAGTGGGTGTTTTCGTTCTCATTTTACGGGTCGGTAAACTGAGGCATAGAACATTTCCCCCACTGAGAATGGTCCTAGGTCTCTGTGTTCCAGCAGTAAACTAGGTGGGCGTTGGAGGTCAGAGCCTGCGGTGACGGACCTGGGGTCACCTCATGCTTCTGCTGCCTGGGCAGAAAGCAAAGGCTGGAAGGAGACTCCGTACACTACTTTTGGTCACTTGAACCCAGCACGTGTACTTTTGAGGCTTCTGGACACCATCTGGGGCTGGGATGACTGGACTCCAGGTTGCTTCTCTTGCTGGAGCAGGCCAAGCAAGCCTGTGGAGATCTGTGTAGGGAGGAGGTGGCTCCACATTTGCAGACAGGGCCCACGTCCTCTTTGGGGCTCTTAAGCCCCACTGTGATTGCAGTTTGGGGGCCTTCAATGAGTAGGTGGGAAGTTTCCTCAGCTGGGAGTCCCATTTCTCTAGAAACACTTTAAGCCCAGCCCCAGGTCTGTGTGAGACCCCTGAGTGCCTCCCTGACCCAGGAATGGAAAGTTTAGTGGGCATCGGTCAGCTCCTGTAGAGACACTGGCCAGCCTGGAGGTAGGGACACCTGAAGGTCTAAGTGGCAGAGAGAAAAAGACTAAGAACACTGGGGTGGGACATGATGAGTTGCGGGGGGGCAGTGATTGGGAGCCACAGACCCTATAGACCAGGGCCTCACTCAAGAGACTGGATCAACTACTTGGTTGAGGGCCCTGATGTGTTACACCAGAGGGGATCAGAAGTCACCTACCCCTTGGGCATGTACCTATCCTCACAGACCTGGGCAAGAAAGACTATGGGCCTCTGTGGTGGTAGGAACCAGGGTGACAGTTTGGTAAACCAAGGCAGGGAAGGACACAAATCCAGGCTCAGGCTGGACTTAGGTTGTGGAGGGGGTCAGGCTGATAGGGCCAGTGCCTGAAGGATGGCCTGGAGGATCTCAGGCATGACCAGCTGGTCCCCTGCCTTAGGACAGGGGACAGGAGGGCAGACTTGGTCTGTAATTCTGTCCCTGTGCTGTGAACTGGGCCATGCCAGGATCCTGGGGCCTGAAGTTGTTTGTTTGTTTGTTTGTTTTCCTTTGTGTTTGAATGTTGAGGTGAACAGGTGTCTGTAGGGATCCAGTGTCCTCTTGGTACTCTTGGTATGAGATATCTTTTTCCTATCTGCATATCTCAGATCTTAGCCTTCAGGCATAGTTGGAGAATGAGAAGGATTTGTCCGCAAATAAACCTATTGGATTCCATGAAAGGCAGGTGGTGGATGGGTAGGTCAGGGGCTCACTGAGGCCACTTCTCCTAGGGACCCAAGTCCCCTCCCTGTGAATCTCTCTCCCTTTCCAGCTGCCTACCCCCAAGGTTGGGTGACCACCTGCAGCTGACACTCCCTGCTATGTGACTGACTACCCAGCTGCTCACAGGCCTGGCACAGGTTAGGGGGCAGCAGTGTTTACTGCAACAACAGAATGGGGATCCTGCCACCCCTGATCTGTAGAAGGGAAGATGCCATGAGTTAGGCCAGGGCCAGTCCTCATGGTGCCAGCAGTGCCCATGGGGACTTGCATTGACTCCTCCTGTTCCTGATTCAGCCATCTAGGGTTCTGTCACTCTGTGCCGAATCCCTGCTGGGGTCTCTGTGGGCAACTCCCAGGGAAAGTTCTCCCTCCCCCACAAGATGGTCAGCCTCCTGAAAGCTACAGGGAGCAGCAGGTAGAAGGCTCTTGGGCTCACAGTCAGTATCAGTGACTGGAGTTACAGATTCCTCCCCGCCACTAGAAATGGGCATCACTTGGGTGGTGGTGGTACACACCTTTAATCCCAGCACTTGGGAGGCAGAGGTAGGTGGATCTCTGTGAGTTTGAGACCAATCAGGTCTACAAATTTAGCTCCAGGGCAGCTAGGACTATTACACAGAGAAACCCTGTCTCGAAATAAAAAAAAAAGTTTGTGCACAGTTTCAGCCTCAGTTTCCCCATTTGTAAAGTGGAAGTTCCATGGGCCTTGGCCCCAGGCAGTAGATGACTGGTAAGTAGGTGTGTAGCCTATGTCTCTAAACCTCCTAAAGCTAAGCCTGGCTGGCTGGCCCAGTTCCATGTGCTTGGGCAGTTCTTGGGGAGGGAGCAGGAACTAGGCCAGGCAGTCCTGATGTACCTAATGTACAATGAGTCTCATAAAGGTTCTGTTGCCTTATTTAGGGGGGAAGACCGGTCACAGCACCCCTGGCTTTTCTACTCCAGCCTCTCTCCTCTCCACTACACCCTACACCCTGCACAAGAACACACACACACACACACACACACACACACACACACACACACACACAAACAGGCATAGCAGCAAACCCCTTAGTACTGGGTAAAAGTTTGCTGGCACCTCTGCTTTCTGCATTGTAGGCCTGGGCTCCTGCCCATCCTAGTCCTGTGACCTATATCCTAGATCTGAAAGGAGCCCAGATGCCCCACTTCCCTGTCTACCTCTGCTGGGGGAGTTCCCCATCACAGATCAGTAGGCATGGGCCATTCATGGTAGCAGTTGGTGGCACATGTGGGTTCTGGTTGCACTCTGCCAGCTGGGTTTCTGGATCTGTATCTGGGTATCCCACGCCCAGTATGGGGTAAGAAAGGGTAGGGTCAGACTGTGGACTCAGTAAGAACGTGTCCCCATGACTGTTCTGTCTACAGAGATGAAAGCCTCCAACCCTCGGCAGATACTCTGTCCTGAAGTGAGAGAGGCCTGTAGGCTGGAGTGAATGAACGACATTCAACCAACCTCTGCATAGGGCCCTTTGTCCTTTCTGAGGGTGTTGTGGCTAGCCCTGTCACAATTACCAAAGCTGAGAGTCTAGCCTGTGCTCCATAGCCCTGCGTGTGGCCCCTTCCATTCACTTACCTGCATCTGGTGCTCTGTGCCCTCTGATGGATGATAGAACCATTCAGGAACATGGCTGTCCCGTTACATTGTTCTTCTATCACTTCCGACACCAGGCAAGAGTGAGGCACAGTGACAGGTGCTGGGGTCCCAGTAATACTGAGGTCATGGGGTCTGGAACCCCATAGCCTACAAAACCGAGATCCCTTCTCTCCCCTTCCCTCCCGTCTCTCTCCTGTCTCCCTTCCCTCCCCTTTTCTCCCTTCTTTCCCTCTTTGCCCATTTCTGAGCTGATTCCCTCACCCCTAGCTAGATGGGGTGTGTGATCATCCCATTGAAAACCAGCATCCACAGGTGTCTGATGGAGGCCTGGGCTCATTCCTGTCCCCACAGCATCCTGTACATGTGTTGAGTCATCTACAAGGATGTCTGAGCAGCTGTCTCAGGTCGGACACTGAGCCATTCTCAGGGACCTCCCGGAGAGCAAGAAGGGAGATACCCAGCACCCCACCAAACCTGTCTTGTCAGATGAGGTGCCTTTGATTTGATGTCCTTGTTGGAGCCCGGCTCTGAGGAAGCCTAATTCAGCTGTCTGACTGAGCTCGGGAGGAAGTTGTCAAGTGGATCTCTGAAAAGTTGCTTGGGGGATTCACTAGGTGAAGGGTCTGGGTTCTCTGGTCAAAAATATCAGCCTCTACACAAAGGCCCCACCATTGTAAAAACGTGGCAGACATGAGGGTCTGAAGAGGTGGGTGAGATGGCCTGAGGTGTAGGAAGAGCATGCAGAAACTTACGGGTCTGGTCCCCAGATGAGGCTGTGGGGTCACCTGTGGCAAACAAAGCTCACTGCCGGATCTTGGAGGTGCTGGGCACCCTGTATTGCCAGTCTTCTCTTCTCTTGACCTGCCTCTAACCACAACATCCTGTCACTAAGAGACCCGTCATCTGACCACTGTCCTCTCTCCACAGAAGGCCAACAACATGCCCAGCTCTTAGCCTTGAGGCCACTGTGTGTCATGAGGAGCTCCAGAGAGGAGGAGGTGACTTCTGAGCTATTCACCATGGGACGGGGCCCCGAGGAGCCTCCAAGAGGCTGTAGCCATGGGGACCAGATCCACAGTGTCTGCGTGAGCATGCCCACTGGTCAAGAGAGAGCAGGGCCTGAGGAGGCTGAGGCAACAGTCAAAGGTGGTGAGTACAGCTGCTGAAGCCCATCCTTATCCTACACTGCATGTACTTCTGACTCCTCCATGCTGACAGAGCTGAGTGGGTACCCTGGTTCTACTCACTGGGCCCACTGGGTTCAGTAAAGAAGGCCAGGCTTCTGAGCCAGGTGCAGTGCAGCTAGGCCCAGTGAGTCCTTTGCTGACCAGGGGCCTCTCTAAGAGCCTCAGTGATAGCAAAGTTGCCCTGGAGCCAACTCGCTCATCTAGAGAATGTTCTAAAAATACCCATGATGGACTGACTAGTCTACGCAATGCTATCCTGCTTTGTCCTCATTGGCTCCCTGCATTACTCAGAGTGGAGTGCCCTCCCATAAGGCAAACCAAGGCTCAGGCTCTATAGTGACCAGGGCCAAACCAGGACTGAAGTCTTTTCCTGAGGCCTGGGTGGTGCCTCACACCTGCTGTGTGGCTACCCAGACACAGCTGGGCACTACAATGAAGAAGCCAGGGGGGCCACATCCGAGGAGGGCTCATTCTTATCATGGCTGTCCACAGGGTACTGCTAGACTTGGGCCTCAGTTTCCCCCACCTGAAAAACTTGAGAGGCAGCCTTAGCAACCCCATGGGCCCCATCACTGCTGTCTTTGGGCCCTGACAGAGAAGAGAGAGGAAGAGGACCGGCCCTCCCATTTCTCAAGCTTCCTCATGCTGTATGACTGTTACTTGCTCAGCTGTCCGGTCTTTGGCCTCTAGAGCTAGCCAAATGCTACCTTCTAAGTCACTCCAGGTTGACACAAGAATGAATGACATACCAAGAGAAGGGAGCCCTAACCTCCCAGGCAGGCCTGGTGTGCGGAGGCTGGGTACCTGCTGATTGTAGACCTGCCATTTGAGCCTTCTGCCCCTGGGTGAGGAGGAGAAGGAGGAGCCTGGTGGTCTGGTACTGACTCAAAAACAGGAAATGGTCCTCCCAGGAAGGGAGGGTTGGCTGGGCTGGGGCCTGGGGAACCCACAGCTTGCCATGGCTCTCCTTTTCCTGGGCAGGAAAGCAAAAGGGAACATGCAGATAAGCAGGGAAGTCCTGAGGGTCACCCCCAGGCCACCCAGGGAGAGAATACCAGATTGGGAAGCATTGTGGGCCATGTGGCCAGAAACTTCCCCTTGGGAGGCTGGTCTGTGGGTCCCAGAGATTGAACGCAAGTTGTCAGGCTCAGTAGCAAGCACCTTTGCCAGCAGGGACATCTCGCCTGCCCTTCTCCATTGTTAGGATACCTGCCATGCACACAGGTATAAGCTTTTGTGTAGACCCGATTCTTCATTTCTTTTGAGTGGATGCTTAGAAATTGGAATTACTGGGTTGTAAAGTAAACCCTAACATTGCGGCCACCACCATCACCACTACCACCACCATCACCACACACACACACACACACACACACACACACACACACACACACACACACACACTGTGGTATCAGAATGGCTGTAACCAGGCTTATTCAGTGACTTCTGTCTTGAGGATCACTGGCAGCAAGGCTACGCAGTGGATAGGGCATCCTCAGTTCTGAGTCCTGGAAGGGTGGGGGCGGTGCAGCAGAAGTCACGAGAAACAGAGTAAGCGACTCTGGTCTCCTCCCGTGAATGTTTCCAATGTGGCATTTCTCCGTGTTCACTGCCTCTTGCTCGAGGGTATATATAGACATGACAATTTTTCTAAATTGTTCGAGAGCAAATTTTAGACATGCTGCCGTTGCATCTGGAAAGACATCTGGTAAGGGGGGACAGAGTCAGAGATCTGAACTTGGAGAGTGGTCAGAGCCATGGGGTGTGAACAGTGTCCTGAAGCTGCAGGGAGTAAGACTGCATGGAGCTGCATATACCAACCAATGGCACCTTAATCCACTCTGAGGCCCATATCGGGTTCCAGAGCATGCTGGGTCAGGACCTGTTTCTTGCGGCATGCTACCAGGCTCACAGCTTACCCCCTTTGGGGGGGTTTTGTGAGGCATGCCGGGTGACTGATGAGAAAGGAGTCCAGTGGGTGCCAAGCCTTCTTTCTGAAGGACTGGGTTGTTTGGAGAATCTCTTGCCCCTCTAATCACCTTTGTCTGGTATGTTGCAGATGCAGCTCCTCCCCCCAGCATGGCTGAGCTGGCTGCTGAAACCCGTCCCCGCCAAACGGCAGTGTATCCCACAGGTGAGCATCAGGGCCTGGGTCTCACAACAGACCAGATCTGTGGTCTGTGTCAACAGCAGCACAGAGGTAGGTTGGTAGAGTGGGTGGACCTCCTGCTCACCATGGTTGGCTGGCTCATTGCTTTGAATCTAGGGCAGCAAGTCACAGTGGGGGCACTTGTCAGGAAAGAGCACCATGGTTGGGAATTGAGAGAGAGAGGAGACTGGTTTTGCAATCTCTCTGCCTTCTTCGGTGACTCCCACTCAGCCCCAATTTCTTTGTTTTGGTTTCGTTTCGTTTCTTTCTTTCTTTCTTTTTTTTTTTTTTTTGGTTTTTTTTTTTTTTTTTTGGTTTTTCGAGACAGGGTTTCGCTGTCCCTTTTTGAACCTGTCCTGGAACTCGCTCTTGTAGACCAGGCTGGCCTCAAACTCTCAGAGATCCTGCCTCTGCCTCCCGAGTGCTGGGATTAAAGGTGTGTGCCACCACACCCAGCTGGTTTTGTTTTTTGAGACAGGGTAGCCTCAAACTCAAGGTAATCCTCCTGCTTTACCTTCTGTGTGCCAGGATTATAGGCATGAGTCACCACACCCAGCTTTGGCCCTCCCCTTGAAAGCCCCACCACCTCCTAACACCACAAGCTAAGGGCTAAGACTTCAACACAGGGCCTTGGGGAGGGATCATTCCAAGTCACCAGGTAAGCAAGTGTAGAGAGTCTCAGGAGCACGCCAAAATCCACCCAGGGCTTTGCCACCTTAACATTATCTGGAGCAAGGCAAATGCAGGTTCCTGCTTCAGGGTGCTAAGGATAAATAGGCCTTTGATCCTAAGTGTCTCCACACAAGAAAGGCTGGAAGGTCAGGGTCAGCCTGTGCTTGCCTCTGCACCCTTACACTAGCATCTACTGAGGACAGTTGGGGAGCACTACATATAGCATTGGGCTAAGGAAGTTCCCTTTGGAGCCTCTCGGTTATCTCCAGTTGTGGGAGGCCTGAGCACCCTGCTCTGCAATTGAACTTTCTCTTTTGCTGTTATCCCCATCTTCCTCAGAGTCCCCCTTTGGGGTGCTTAGTGCTGCCCACAGTCGCTTGGGGTGCATGAACCATTGGGCAATTGCAAATGCAGAGTCTGCCCTTGCAAGGAAGAGGTAGTTCAAAAGCGCTCACAGCTCAGGTTCCTTGTGAAATGTGAGATTCCAGAGCAGTGCTTCTCAGCCTTCCTAACGTCTTGACCCTTTCATACAGTCCTTCATGGTGTCGTGACCCCCAACCACAAAATCGTTTTGTTGCTACTTCCTAAGTGTATTTTTGCCACTGTGGTGAATTGTAATGTAAATACCTGATGGGGGGGGGTGATATACAATCCCAAAGGGGTCGCGACCCACAGGTTGAGAACCACTGTTCCAGACGCTTCCACACTTCTCAGACTCTGGACCTTCACCACTTGGGGTGAGAACATTGACATCAGAATCCCCAAGCCAGAAGATGCAGGCAGGTGCTCTGGACTATCCCAAGGACGTGGGAACCAGTATCTCTCCTTCCTTCCCTTACACTCCTCTCCCACACCCCAGTTTCCTCCGTGGAGAGAACGGCCCCTGAGAAGGCTGCTGCAAGTGACCTTGAGGGTCAGGGGGCCAGTTTGATTAGCATTTCCAAACACTGGGACAGATAAATTGGCTGCCTGGGAACCTGGATTCTGGGGTGAGGCATTAGAGGAAATGACAGCAGAGGAAGGTCTAGCCCAGGTTAGGCACGGGGCACCGCAGGAAAAAGAGCTGAGACAGGGCGGAGGATGCTTTGATGTCTTGAAGCAGCAGAGAGGATCACACAGAGCCAACAGATTTTATTTTGGGGACAGGGTGGAGACGCTAATCACACGGGCAGCTTGCATTCAAAGTTACTGTGCTAGATGAAAAGGCTGCCACCTCAGCCACATTGGGACACTCTCAAGAGCCCTGAAACCCAAATGGTTGGCGGCCACTGAACGTAACATGCAGACAAACGGGGTATTCATCATGAAGAAAACCCACTGGATTGTGCTACTCTACAGTTCTGGGAGCCAGGCCAGGTCATAGTACACAAGGTTCTGGATGTGTGGCGATCAGAACACTGTCTGAGAGAGGCCCAGGAGAGCTGGCTGCAGCTCAGCTGTCCCTTCCCAGCCAAGGCATCTTAAGGGTGGGGACTCTTGGTAGATTGGTAAAGGTGGGGGCGGGGCCCTTCTGAAGATGGGAAAGAGCCAGTATGGAGGCTTCAGAGTGCCTGGCATGCCCACGGTGGTTTGAGTTGGGCTCACCTCTGCAGCTGGGTTGTGGGAGTGGGAGGATGAAGGTAACAGTTACTAAGGGACCCTGGCTGAATGGGTACTCTTTGCTGGCCCATGGGAAGGATGGAACATGAATCCCCTTCTTCCTGTGCAGGGTAGGCACAGCTCGGGAAACCACGACTGGAGAGGTAAATGGTGGCCCAGGGCCCTGTTCCCTACTTGAGGACACAGACAAAGAGTTGAGAGAATAAGGCTGAAGAGGAAACAGCCACTCGGGCCTTTACAGGCATTGTGGAGTTTGTTGTATTATAGACTCCTGCTGAGAGGTGGAAGCTGTGGGGAGCATTTCCCCCATCAGACCAGATAAGCTGCCTGAACCGCTTTCTGCTCCTTCAGATCTGACCCTGCAGTTGTTGGCCGTGAGGCGGAAGAGTGGACTGCGGAGCCCCAGCCTGCAGCAGGCCCTGAGGAGCCGGCTCCGCCTGCTGGAGAATGACAGCCGGGAAGTGGCTCGTGTGCTCGGCGTGAGTCAACCCAGGGGCCTAGGGAGCAAGTCGGGACAGAAGAGGGAGGTGACAGAGTTGAAGAGTCACTCAGGACAGTGAGGGACAGGACTGGGCTGTGTGTCACCATCGCAGACTTGGGGTAGAATCATGGCCCATGTGAAGGCAGCTCCTTTAGCTACACACTGGAAATTCTTAGACTTTTGTCTTCAGTAAGATGCTATATCACATAACCGCCTTCACGCCCCTAGTACAGCCCTGGCCCTCCAGCTGCTCAACAAACTGTAGCTCTGGGCTGCTGGCTCCAGGATTTGGATCCCAACTGACCACTTACAATAGGAAGTAGAGGACAGCCATAATGAGTTTTTGAAGTGTCAGGGAATGAATCCCGCACTTGTCATCCCAACCAGGGCCATTTTTCAAGCTCTCTCCAGAGCCATGCACGTGTTCTCTGAGGCCACGGGGGATATTGTCACTCACTGTCTCTTCCTCTTAAGGAATTGTCAGCCAGGTTGCTGTCCATCCACAGTGACCAGGACCGGATCGTGGTGACGTTTAAGACTTTTGAAGAAATATGGAAGTTTTCCACCTACCACGCTCTTGGTAAGGTACAGTGGGCATCCACAGTGGGTTGTAGAGCCCCCTTTGGAGAAACCTAGCATTACATGTGGGACTCAACTTTGTGGTCCCTCCCTGCATTTCTCAGAAGGAGCCTGGATGCATGCACCCAAGGACACCCTGGTACAGGCCTGTCTAATCGATAGCCCATGGACTATGGTGCTGTCCAGGAAGGTTCAAATGTGAGCCAACACAGACTCATAAATTGACTTAAAACATGAGTTTTTGACTGGGTAGTGGTGCACACCCTTTAATCCCAGCAGAGTCAGGCAAACGGCCGAGTTCAAGGTCAACCTGGCCTATAGAGCCAGCTCCATCCAGGACAACCAGGGCTACATAGAGAAACTCTGTCTAGAAAAACAAAAAGCATGAGATTAAAAAAAAATCAATTGTACAATTGTTTCCCAGTGTGGTTTTTAGGACTTTGTGGATGACAACGATGTATTCACACCTACAATCTCTGGGGATTCACCATTTCTCAGCCCTCCAGGCAGGCAGGGAAGAGTCACCAGAAGCTGCTGCATTGTTCAGTCTCGTATCAGTCAGCTTGGCCTTTGGATACTCTCTAGGTACCAGTCAGGGACTTTGCCATCCAGAAAACAGTAGCCTGTTTAGTTCCTGTCCTCCGTGTCTGCCGACATTTGTAAATGAAGGGTTCTCTCAGCATTTGCCCTGATTTATAAAGGGAGTGAGTCCAGGCCTCCCAGCTAAACAGTCCTTGATAAGAGGATGGATGGTCCCTATGCGGGCAGTGGCACCCAGCATCCCACAGGCCTGCACATGATTGATGGAAGTGGGCATGGAGGACACTGGCATCACAGTGTGCAGAGCACTGCACTCTTGGTATCTCTGAACCCCAAGACACAAGGCCATATGAAGTAGTGAGTGAGTGGGCAGGTGTAACCCTAACAGCCCAGATAGTAAGATAGAGACCCACAGAATCTGGAGAAGAACCGTCTATCAGGGTCCTCTCTGGGTCTGGTATTTGAGGTCTTGGGGTTCTCTGCCCCTCCTGGAGCTTGTTGATAGTCAAACCTGGTCTTGCAGGCTTCACGCACCACTGCCTGGAGAACCTGCTGGTGGACCAGACCTTTTGGTTGCTCTCACCCAGTGAGGAGGAGGAGACGGCCATTCTCATGTATGTAAGCAAGGATGCCTTGAAGCAGACACACAAGAGCCTCCTCGCCCAGGAAGGTGGGCAGCAACGGTGACCGTGGTTAGATCTCACGGGGCTGGGGACACTGTGGGGGATAGCTCTAGACACAGAGTGTCATGGGTGGGAGGCATGATGTAGCATAAGGTGCCCTAGACACTGTCACTGGTTAACAAAACTGTATGTGACTCTCAAAGCGGTGAGGGGTAAAGAGAATGGCGAGGAAGGGTTTTTGTCTATAGCCCGGTGCTCTGAGCTTGTTGGCCTTATAGAAAAAGGGTCTTGAGTCCCCAGGAAGGAATCTTAGGGCTGCATTTCTTTCCTGGCCATGGGTGTACACCAAGATGAGGCCAGGCTCCTCGGTGACATCGAAGCGCAATCCCATGTCTGTCCCTGAGTCTGAGCATGCCTCACAGTGTCAGTGGAGGTGAGGTTGGGACCTCCTTTGGGCCTCCACAGATGGGTATCCTGGGAAGAAGAGGGTGCAGTGGGCTCCTGTAGGGTCCCTGCCCTTACTGTGGGTCTCCTTGAAGTTAGGGCTGGCAGCTTTCCAGTTTGAAAGAGCTATGACTGCCCTGCTGGTCACCCTGTTGACCATGTCTGTCCTTTCAAAGGGCCCTTCTTTGTTCTGTGTCCTGACCACCGTGTGAGAATGACGCTGGGACCTCAGGGTGCAAGGAAGGGCTCCCAGGCCCTCAGGCGGACTTCGGGGGTCCCTCTGGGAGTGGCCATCCTGGAGGCAGACTCATCTTCCCCCATGCCCAGCACATCCTCCAAGGCAGAAGCAGCAGAGGCCGAGCCAGAGCCCTTGACTCCATTCCACCAGTAGGTACCAAGCTCAAATCTCCATCCTGAGACCTTGGAACAGAGGAGGGGCTGTAGGAATCAGCTAAGATTTTTGGAGAAACTGAGGCCCAAGGTGGGGGCAGTTTGACCAGGCCACAGAGCAAATAGGATCCAGGAGTCGAAATCCAGATCCTTGCCTGGGCTGTGGGCCTTCAAATTGCTGGCCCCGGTTGCTCCAGGAGAGTGGCAGGGCACGTGTTTTGCCAGGGGAGGAGGGTAGGGGGATCTTCATGGCTCATGGTAACAGGGGCGGCAGTGCCCCCTAGGGTGAGGCACCCAGCCTGGGTAGCACCACACATACCAGCCGCACACCTGGCAGGTATGTGGAAGAAGGGGCGGGATCCTTGTACATCCTGAAGGGCTGCTACTCCTGAGCATTCTATAGGGCACACCTGTCCCCAGTTTGAGACCACGGCACAGACCTCTTCTCCCCACTCCAGGTGGACTCTCAGGGTCCCATGGGATCCTGTCGATGAATCCATGGATAGACCGGGGATGCCTGAGGCCAAGCTGATGGGTGAGTATTAGACTTCCCTCCCGGCGGGAGAGGTGGCAGAAGACGGCAGAGACTAGTATTCTGGAAGTTTCTGTGTTTGTTCTGAATGTTCCCTAAGTCAGAAGAGGACATCCTTTCTACAATACTCAGAATTACCTAAAGCTCAGAGAAGTTTAGGGCCCAACTAAATTGCCCAGCTCTTCAGGAAATGTGTTGGGACTCTTCTCACACCCCGCAGAGCCAGAAATGTGAACTCATAGGATACCCCATTGAGACTGATTCATTGGAAGATCCTAGGCTTGGCTGACTGGTTGGCCTACAATTTGTGGGTCAGGATGGAGGGTGGATAAGTTTTCTGGCCCTGTCCTGGGTCTTCCTCATGAGGAACTGGTCCTTCAGGCTGCCCTTGGGGTGGGGATGGCAACAGATTTCTCTTCCCCTTGTGGAGCCTGCTGGTGTTGGATGGTTCCTGTGCCTGCTGCGTGCACACAGTCTGAGCTGCATAAGGCCGAGTCCTATTCCTGAAGGCTGGTGGCCTAGGGCTGAATTCACCAGTGTCTCAGCCTTGGTGGCCCATCTGGTATGAGGATCAAATGGCCCCTCTGAAAACCACAGAGAGGCCCAGCTCCTCAGACTTCAGGAGGCAGGCTTCATTTCACACACCTCTGGCCAAGTTATGGACATCAACAGACTCCTGAGGGCTACCCTGTCTGTCCACAGGGCCTCAGTTCTGACCACATGGCCTTCTCCCTTCAGGATTTGGCCTGGCCTCTGCGGTAGCTGACTTCCAGGGCTCAGGGCCCGAAGAGATGTCCTTCTGTGTTGGTGATGTCATCGAGATCATCGGTGCCCAGGTGCCTGGCCTGCCCTGGTGTGTGGGCCGGCACGTGGCCTCTGGCCAGGTGGGCTTTGTGAGGACTGGCCTCGTCAGCATACAGGGCCCGGCATCTGAGTGAGTGGCAGAGGTCCCTTTCCTGAACCCCACACTGCTCCTACGGGGATGCTGCCACCTTCCATTAACCTCTCAGGAGCCACCTGGGCACTGTCCTGGGCAGCTCCTCCCCCTCCTCCACTGAACTTTATCAGCTCATCCAGGCTGCCACCAGGGGGTCCTGTGTGACTGTCCAGGGTGTCCATTCACAGTGTCAGCTCTACATGCTTTGGTGAAAAGTGTCCACTTGCTAGGTATAACCCCCTCACTGGGAGCATGCGGTGCAGCTGCTGAGCCGCTGTGGCTCTGGGGAGTGGTGAGTGAGTCTTCCTGCTGAGCCCAGTGCCCCCCGGTCTGGGCCTCCCTGGCTTCTGACTGGATTCTTCAAGTTCCCAGTGACTCCTCAGCCAAGTCTGTTTCCTCCTCTGAGACACTTGCTACTATCTGTCTCAACTTTGCTGGTGACAGACACAAAGACCCAATTCCCAACGGTTGCCTTCCCAGGTTCCAGAGGTACAGGCATTTTGAGGGTTCTCCATGTCCCCTCTTCAACACAAAGCCCTGTGAAGCTTCTGGACCTGGTTTCCATGGCCTCAGAGTCCACTTGCCATCAGCTCAGCTCTGAACAGATGTGGGTAACCCTTCGCTGTCACCTGGTTCCCCAGGGGCCCTGCCAGCCTGTAATCCCATTCCTATTCATTAACGCTGGCCCTGTTCTGTCTGCTTGCATCTGCTCCAGTCGAGGGGACCTCCAGAGGAGTTCTCTGGTCATTTCTGGATGAACTCTGTATAGATTGGACAGTGGTGGGTGGGGAGTGACCGGGGAGTGTCCAGTGAGCCCAGCTGAGCCTACTGTTGGTCAGTTCCTGGTTTCCCCTGGACGTGGCCTGGTTAAGACCTCAGTCGAAGAGCCTGGAAATACAGGTGTATGCAGAGAACCTGTCCTCTGCTCCTGTCCCCTCTATAGCCATGCTTCCCTCAAACTGGACATGTTTCAATGGCCCTTCTGCCAATGGATCCCATAGCTGACTCTCAGATGCAGTTTCTAAGGCTGCTGCCATCCTTATGAGTTCCCTCCCTTCTAGCCCCTGATTTAAAGTGTCCCTGTCAGTCAGAGCGGGCAGACACTGGCTGGACCTGTGTACTGGTCATACTTAGAGCCACATTTTCCAGCACCCCATCAGAAGGTCAGCACGCATGCGGAATAGGGACATAGCCTATCTATGCCCCATTGGGTGACCTCCACAGACTCTGCACCCAGCTCCAGGGACAGAGAACTCTGGGCTCTCCCCTTCTGAGTTGTGCAGTGTTGCTTTATGTGATAACCTCATTAGCTCAGGTGGTCCTTGGTCTCTCAATACAGAGATGGTGCGGCTCTCCAGGCAATGCATCCTCTGTCCCTGGCCTCTTGGCAGATGTGGAATCCTAGTGGCTTTGGTGGTTCTGGACTGGAAGAGCTGGGTTCTGATCCATTTTCCCCTGTCTCCCTGGAGCTTTGGTGATGTTGGCATTATCTTTCACAGCAAGGGACTGTATCCACTTCTCTGTCACTCAAATATTTTCTGGCATTTCTCCTGCCTTAAACCTGGGGGCTCCCACCTTGGGAACAGCCCAGAGGTTCTTCTTTTTTTTTCCTCTCTTGATGTAATCTGAGACAGAGAAGGTAGGAGCAGACAGCAACATCCATCCCTTACCAGCTCATGGCTGAAGCCAGCTTCTCATCTTGGTTGCTTCGTCTCCTCTCTCTCTCTCTCTCTCTCTCTCTCTCTCTCTCTCTCTCTCTCTCTCTCCCCTTCCATTTGTCTCCAGACCCTATGAGAATGAGTTTTGCAAGTCACAGACCTTTACCTTTTTGCAGTACTTGGCTCTTATAGCCAGGATCTCAAGTATAAGCCCAGGGTGAGTGTCAAAACTCAAAAACTTCACATCTCCACCTGTTCACATCCTGTTTACAGCCAAAGATGACCACCGAGAGTGGCTCACACTCCCTGTGTCACCTGCCTCGCTTTTCCCCCACAGCCTTCAGAGGCCCGAGGAGGCCAAGGGCTGGGCTGGGCTGTGGTTTCCTTGGTCTATAGAAGGTGCATTTTAAAGTTTCACATTCCCCTGCTAACTTAGTCCTACAGGCAAAATACCTCCCTCCCTCGCTTTTCCCTTTGTCCCTCTGTCCCTCTCTGTGTCCTCTGCCTGGCTTCATGGCCACATGAGCCCCGTCCTTGTGTTAGGTGCTGTGGGAAGAATGGTGGCTTCACAGGGGACGGTTCAAGTGGGGCTTAAGAATCTGCCCAGGCACTCACCTTCCCAGGACCTTTATAATCTAAATCTCTTTTAAAAAATGAGAGATTATTTTATTTTATGTGTGTGAGTGTTTTGCCTGTGTGTATGCCAGTCTATGCACCAAATGGGTGTTTGAACAGAAGAGAGCATCAGATCCCCTGGAACTGGAGTTATAGATGGTTGTGTCTAGGAGCCAAACTCAGAGATCCTCTACAAGAATAGCAAGTACTCTTAATTTCTGAGCTGTTTCTCCTGTTCACTTAGTCTTTCTTAATCTTGGACCTAACAAGGGTCCTCTTGGGTTTTGGGTTTTGTTGTTTGTTTGTTGCCGAGACAGGGTTCCTCTGTGCAACCCTAACTGTCCTGGAACTCATGCTGTTGACTAAGCTGGCCTCAAACTCAGAGATCCTCCTGTCTCTGCCTCCCAAGTGCTGGGATTAAAGGCCACTACCACCAGGCAGGATATTTGGTGTTTCCACTGTGGTTGAGTGGGCCCAGCAGTTAAATGAGGGAGAAGAAATGGATCTTACTGTGAAATTTTGACTTTTGTTTAAAAAAAAATAAAACAAAAACAAACAAACAAAAACACCCTCCCAAGTTTAGCTGTAGAGGTACATGGCTGCTGCTCCTGTTTCCTGGATCTGGACAGCTCCATCCTACAAAGAGAACACAGCTCCCAGGGGGCAGTGTCCTCAGTTAGGTAGGAAATGCAGTGGAGTGAAGCCATCTGGCTCTTACAGGTGCTCAGCTGACCGCTGGCTCTGTTCCAGAGTCCTGGAATGACAGTAAACTCAGTTAACCTGAAGGCGAGCCTGAAGGCGAGCGACTCCATTGGCCAGGCTCCTTCTGCCCACTCTCCCGGGGGCCTCCTGGACTTTGAATTAGTTCTTCTAATTGTGGATTTTTTTTTTCTGTCTCTCTAGTCTGGAAAGTGCACTTTTCCTTAGTGAGGAAGAAAGATCATTCTTCCGCAGAGAGGGCCACTTCTCAGATGAGGATGCTCGGCGGCTCCTGAGCAGAACATCTGGCACAGATGTGTGTACCACATGCAGCCTGGGTAGGTGCAGGGAGTGTGTGGTACCTCTGTTCTCTCTGTGAGCTGGGGAGGCATAAAGACTGTTCTGAGTCAGATTAACCTGGAGTCTTCCCAGGGCAGATTCCTGGAAGAGCAGGAACTTCTCTGAAGGGTGTGGTCCAAATGCTTTGCAGCTGGGTGGAGTCCAGTGGTCTGGGTAAGGCCACCTGTGGTGGTTGCACTCTGCCTTGCTAGGGCTGGGTTCATGTACCCAAGAGAGCTAGGTGCTTTAGTCCCAAGAGAGCTGGATGCTGGTTGGATCCTTCTGGCTCTTTCTAAGCTCGCTAGGGGTTCTCTCCTCCCCTCTCTTTCCAACTACACCACCTCTCTCGGGACATCCTCAAAGAAGCAGTGAAAGTCTACCAGAGAGCAGAGAAAGGCAAGCTAAGAATGTGCCCTCAGGGCTGGGTACGGGCAACCCAGAAGGCAGTCCTGAGGCCCTAGCTGCAGAGGAAACCTATCTCCACTGTCAACAGGCAAAGGTGACACACCTGAACCCTTAGTTTCTGAGGGTAGGACAGCCTGGGGACCCCATTGTGATCTGACCAGAACCCTTACCAGCACATGGGGTTGGCTCCTCTGCCAGTGCCCGTCAGATTCCTTTTACCCAGCTCTAGGCAGAATTGGCTCCAAGGTTGTTGAATCCCAGGGCCAGAACTACCAAAGGCTCTCCGCTAGACAAGCGTCAAAGTTTTGTCTGATGTTATAACTTCCTGGTTTTTATATGTTTTCTTCAGATCTTTTCCTTATTTTGTTGCTATAGCAATCCAGCAGGCAGTTAGTGCCAACCCAAGGAGGTAGGAATGAGGCTCCAGTGCCACCTGGGTGAAGGGCAATCAGCAGAGGAGAGACCCAGCCCAGTTTGTTCCGCAGCTGTCTGTGCCCCTCTTGTCATGCAGCTGACAAGGATCCCAGGCACCCTCAGTAGGATGTGTGGGGATGGGGACACCAGGGCTAGACATGTGCTCCATCGTTGCCTGGAAACATCTGAGAACATGGATTCTCTGGCCCTGGCCATTGTAGGCGCTAGTGACTGGAGAGCTTGCATTCACCTGGCCGCATGAGGCAGGATGCAGGGTGCAGGCGGAGGAGTGACTGCTTCTCTTTTCCCTTTCCTAGACTGGTTAGAAGAAGCTGAGGGTGAGCATCTGGAGCAACGAGGTAGGTACCGCCCTGCGGCTCAGGTTCCTCCACTCATGGCTGAGTCTACCAGGTGTGAACACAGGGCAGAGGCAGCAGTATGGGGGCACCATGGGCACTCAGCACCAATGCCATGCCTCAGCAGGATGTGGGGGATGTGGAATGGGTGCCCTGGAGCTCCTCTATTGCACCTGTGGAAACCTTGGGGACCCAGCTCTCTTCCTGTAGATGCATGGCCTCATCAGGACCTCCCAAGAAGGCTGGGCATCCCTCTCACCTTGTTCCAGCCCATGCTGCTGTGGGTTCCTTTTCAAGACCAGATGCAATCACCCAGATTTTCCACTGAGGGCCCATTGGTTAGGGGTTGAAGAGAAAGTCCCCCACAACTTAACCTTGGAGGTCCCTCCCTCTTGGGGTCCATTCCGGAATGCCCTTCCCATTGCTCCTCTGCAGCCATCTTTTTCCCTAGAGGGTCTAAACAGGGGATCTAGAATTGTGAGCCCCTCAGGGTCCTGGGATTTCCCCCAGCAATGGACCCATCTAAGCTTAAGTGGGATTCAAGCAAGAGGGCCAGGAGGAGGCTGGCACTGATGGGATGGGCCCCAGGCCTCCTGCTCTGGGCTCAGCGAGCAGAGGCAGGTGAGGATGGAGCAGCTTTCTCCCAGGTAGCCCGTCCTCTGCCCAGGATAACCAATCTGATAGCCTCAGGTCTGTTATAAGGCTTTACAGAATAGTAAAGAGAAAGATTTAAATAAATTTTAGATAGTGGTCTCAGGCTGGCCTCAAACACACTATGGAGCAAAAGAGAAACTTGAACACTTTTTCTTCCTCCTGCTTCCCAAGTGCTGGAACCGTAAGTGGGCACTACCACGCTTGACTTCAGATTGTGTGAGCATATTTTTATAAAAGATTTATTTATTTTTAATTTCTTTTTTGTGTCTAAGTGTTTGTTTGCATGTGTGTATACACCAGACATGTGTTCCTGGTGCCTATGGAGGACAGAAAAGGGCATTGGACTCCCCACTGTAACTGGAATTAAAGATGGTTATGAGACGACGTGTGCAGGGAACCTGGAGGAGCCGCAGGTGCTCTTAACTACGGAGTCATCTTTCCAGCCCATGTTTTGAGCATATTTTAACTTTCAAACTTGAGAGCAAAGAGGCTCTTTTATCCCAGTACAGGAGCTCCAGAGCCTTTGTTCATTCATTTCCTTCCAAATAACTCTGTGTTAAGCTTGTATTTTCCCAGGAGAAACAAGTGTCTGCTCTGGCCCATGGAGGGGTGTGACTTTGGATCTGAGCCCATCTGAGGCCAAGGTCCTGCTAGCAGGTGGTGGTAGATTGTGCTCAATGGCCAATCTGTGACCCTTTCCTGGGGTCATTCCCTTTCTCGCTCTCTTTTTTTGTTTGTTTGTTTTGATTTTTCAAGACAGGGTTTCTCTGTGTAGTTTTGGCTGTCTTGGAACTCACTCTGTAGATCAGGATAGCCTTGAACTCAAGAGACCAGCCTGTCTCTGCCTCCTGAGTGCTGGGAGCAAAGGTGTGTGCCACCACCACACCACCACCCGGTTGACTGAGTGGTACAACTGAGGCCAGTAACCACAGCATCCCTATCCTCATTGTCATTGGTTTTGTCTACCTTCTCCTGTGTGTGTGTGTGTGTGTATGTGTGTGTGTGTGTGTGTGTATTGTTGAGTACAACCCAGGCCACATGCATTCTGGATACACTGTTTGTCACTGAGCTATGGCCCCTACAGCCTGGTTAACTTTGCCTATTTTATATGGCAGCCTTTGAGCCCATGCGGATTAGTTGTGCCAATGGCTGTCAGAGATTTCATAGCTTCTAGAGTCTGAGGGATCTGCAGAATCACACACCTGTGACTGGACTCTTGCTGTGGGCCAGGTGTTTAGGTAGCTTTCCATTCTTTCTAAAGAGAAACCGTCTACAATTCACCCCTGTGCTCTGACGAGCAGGGCCTCTGAAAACTCTGCTGTCCAAGAGCAGGTCAAAGAGAGGGGGCTGCTGGGTAGGAAAGCTGACAAGAGCCAGCAGGACTGGCCCTGATCCAGCCTCCAGTGCTCTGGAATCCGGGTGTGACAGTGTCATCCAGAATCTGCAGCTAGGGGAATAGTGGGTGGGGCAGAGATGGAGGATGTCACACAGGTCAAGTTAGGACTCAAGTTAGGCTTAAAACTAATCCAACTGCACCTTCTGTGACTTCTAGAAATGACTCTGCCTCACTTGAACCCAGAACCACATGAGACGCTGCACATGGTAAAGGACATTCTAGAACGCTGCAAGGCTTGCCCCGACCACCCTGAAGACCCAATAGCCCAGAGCCTGGAAGCAGTGTCCAGCAGAGTGAGTTCAGCTGACAGTGAGGAGCTCCCCTTCTGCCTGGATCCTGAAGATGACTGGACAGATCCTGAGCCTCTGGACTCACTGCTGCAGGTCCTGAATGCCCCTGGTTACGAAGCCCACTTCCGGGGCCTGTATGACATCTCACTTCCCTGGCTGAGCACTGTCCTCTGTGGCTTTGACGATGAAGAGGAGTTGGCTGGACGCTTGGCACAGGCCCGAGGAGTTGCCAAGAAAGTCAATTTGGGCATGGCCTTGGCCAGGCTCTGCCTCCTGCTGGGGCGACTGTGTGCCCGGAAACTGAAGCTATCCCAGGCCCGGGTGTACTTTGAAGAAGCCCTGGGAGCTCTAGAGGGCAGTTTTGGGGACCTCTTCCTGGTGGCAGCAGTGTATACCAGCCTGGCTACTGTGTACCTAAAACAGAAGAATGGGGAGAAGTGTTTACAGGTGGCACCCAAAGCCGCAGCCCTTCTCCTCGGGACACCGGGCCACGCGTGTAACACAGACGCCGAGCTCCTGAAGTACACACTGCGCAGGGCCATCTGTGGCCTCAGCCCGCAGGCCGAAGCCCGGGCCTGCTTCCTGCTGGCCAGGCACTACACCCACCTCAAGCAGCCTGAGGAGGCACTGCCCTACCTGGAAAGACTGCTTCGCCTCAACAGGGATGTGGGGACCCCACAGGCCTCATGGCCTGAGGACTGTTACCTGCTTCTGGCAGACATCTATGGCAGGAAGTGCCTGCCCCACCTGGCACTGAGCTGCATCAGGGTGTCCTCACTGTGGACTAGGTGCTCTTTGGCTGGCTCCTTGAGGAGCGTGGACCTGGTACTCCAGAATGCTCCTGGGCCAAACAGCCAAAGGAGGGCAAGCCACCACCTCCCCTCCCAGATTGCTTACTACCTCAGGCAGGCATTGGCCTCTCTCACTCCGGGCATAGGACAGGCACTGTGTGGACCTCTATATGCCAGTCTAGCTCAGCTGTACAGCCACCATCAGCAGCACAGCCAGGCCATTGCCTTCATGTCTCAGGCTGCAGAAGCTGACACTGCAGCTGGGATCCACGCTGTCGTGGACCGCTTGGTGGCACTTGCCTGGTTGCACATGCTTTGTGGGAAGAGCGTAATAGCCATGGACATTCTGAAATCCATTTCAGACGCAGCCGTGGCCAACAAGGCCCAGGAGTGTGTGATGACCAACATGGTAGCCATGGCTCTGAAGAGGACGGGCAGGACCCGACAGGCTGCTGAAGGCTACTTCCGAGCTCTGCACATGGCCTACAGCCAGGGCCACCTGCAGAGCCAGGCAGTAGTCCTGGCTAACTTTGGGGCCTTGTGCCTGCAAGCTGGTGCCCGCAGCTTGGCACAACACTACCTGCGGGAGGCTGTGGGGCTCTTCTCCCAGCTGCCCAGTGGTGTGTGTGGCCGGGACTTCACCCAGGTTCTCCTGTGGTTGGGCCAACTATGCACCCGCCGGGCCCTCTCTCAGCAGGCCAAGTGCTACTACGAGTGGGCCTTTCTGGTGGCTGTGGAAATGGACCATCTGGAGAGTAAGTACCACCCTTGTCCCCTCTTCACACCTCGTGTCGTTCAGAGTACCTGGGGTGGGAGGCAGAGGACAGAGGCTATTTGTCCTCCAGGTAGTAGAAACCTGGAGATGTTCGCCACCATCTTTGATGCAGCCTCTTCCTGTGCTGGGCTAGGTATAATGACATAGGGAGTGAGCCGAAAGTACCTTGCTCTAAGGACTCCACACCCTTGCCCCAGCAGCAGAATAGAGGTTATCTTAGACAGAACACTGAGCTAACACAAGCCTGGGGTTCTGTGAACCAGACCTACAGGTACGTTGTCTGCAGCCCTGAACACCTCCCATGGCCTCTTCCTAGAAGTCATCAGAACCTTACAACAGATCAAATTCACCCACAGGGACCTTGTACAGGTTTGATCCCAGCCCCATCACAAGTGAAACCATGTTGTTCTTGCTGGGGTCTGGAGCTGAACAGAAAACCGATGGCTGGGTAAGAACAGCCATAGAGAGAGTGATCCATTTGCTCACAGGCAACTCTACTCCAGCCTGTGGCTGGCTGATGTTTCTTTGGTCTGAGACCAGAGGACTGAGGAAATGTTAGCCAAGCAGGGAGTACTGGGTAAGGCACAGGGTGACTGAATCCATGCACTTTGCAGTATTGAATGGGAAGCCTTGGCTGGGGTGCTAAGCATGAACCACGAACCCCAGCCCGTGGTTTGCCCCTTTACTAAGAGGACTGGAGAGCCATCAAGTGCAACTGAGCACTCGCTGTGACTGTGGGGAAGACAGAATAAGTGAATCTGCCTGGAGTCTGTTCTCCAGCAGAGACCTAACCCACACTTGAGGTCTTACGGACACAGTCGTGTGGAGGGAGCCAAGGAGGGAAACAGGGTCCAATAGGTAAGGAATTGGCAGGACAGATTCTGGTATGAAAGGGACCCAGAGAAGTCTCAGGTTATATCCTCCCTCTGTGGGCCAGCCTCAGCAACACGGCCACAGAGCCACCAACCCATCCTGCCAGGCCTCCCCAGATACCCCTCAAACTCGGACAGCGGCAGCAGAGGGCCTAGCAGTATGTGTCCCTCCTCCCCTGGGAGGCTGAGGGATAACGCCGGGGCCACAGGCCAGGTCATCATTGAGCCAGTGTTGGTGCAGTGCATCTTTCTGGAAAGTGTTCTGGTGTGTTGATAGGCAGTGGTTCACGGCAGTCTGTCCTTTCCACAAGACTGTCAGCAGCGTGCACCCTCTTTTCTGGTTTTAGAAATTTGCAGCCTCTTTTTCTTGGTCAGGCTGGCGAAAGGTTTATGATTCTGTCGAGGTTTTCAAAGCATCAGACTTTGGCTTTGCGAGTTTCCTCCACCGCTGGCCTGCTCTCGCCAGCTTTACATCTGCTACGTATTAGCTCAGTAAGGTGGGAGTTGAGGTTTGAGGGTTTTCCTCCTCCCTCTCCCTCCTCCCTTCTCTCCTCCCTGTCTCCCTGTACCCCTTCTTTCCTTTCCCTTCCTCCCTTCTCACCTTCACCTTCTCCCCACTTCTCCCCCTCCCTCCCACCTCCATCAAAAGCATTCACAGCTATAAGTTTCCCCCTCATCTCTGCTTTTCAACATCCTTTAACTTTCTATATTATTATTATTATTATTATTATTATTATTATTATTATATTGTATGGGTGTTTTGTTTCATATATATCTGTGTAGCTCATGTGTGCCTGGTACCCCAAAGGGTATCAGGTGCCCTGGCACTAGAGTTACAGGTGGTTGTGAGGCACCATATGGATGCTAGGAATCAGCCCAGGTCTTCTGCAAGAGAAACCAATGCTCTTGACCATTGAGCCAAGTCTCCACCCCAATCATCCCTTAAACTTCTATGCTTTTGTTTCCCTGTGTCTCTTCCTTTAACCTCTGGCTATTCAGGCATGGGCAGATTACTTTTATATATTTGTGAACGCACCAAATTTTCTGATGTTATTGATTTGTTTGTCTGTCTGTTCAGCGGGACTGGGAACCATCCTAGGGCCCCATGCATGCTAGACCAATGCTCTGTAACCTTTCTGTATTCCCAGCCTTCTTTTGCCTTTTACAAAAGATGAGGTCTCACTAAGTCGCCCAGCCTGGCCCCGAACTTCTTCTGTAGTTCAGCTTTGTTGCTGTGCAGCTGAAGAACACCTTCCTTATGACTTCCATCCTTTTGCATTTACTGAAGCTTGGCCAGTGTGTGTCTTTAGAGACTGCTTCATGAGCCCTTAAGAAGCCCTTGAGGTCAGGCTGGCTTATGGCTTAGGCCTTCTGCCTCAGTGTTGATTTCCGGGTTGTCTTCACAGTTGGGGATGCCACATGGCTCCCAGCCCCTCCCCTGGCTTTGGGATAGCCCAATGAGCCATGGCTTGGAGCCTGGCCTCCTAAATGAAGCACAGGCTGTGGGTGCCTGGGCTAGGCTAAATCCATTATTTTTGTGGCAGGCTCCAGGCAGGATGCTGGCTGTGGACTATCCAAGTGTCCAGTTGTATTGAGCTGCTATTTCCCTGGTCGCTAGGCTAGGGTGGAGGTGGGGAGAGGGTGGTGAGACAGACAAAAGGTGTGGACCAGGGCAAGCACCTGGACAGGCAGGCCCCTTCCCTGGATTGGCTGGAATGGCCAGCACTATCTGCAAGCTTCCCTGGTATGTCAACTAATGGCAATATTGTGGCATGCTATTCTAAAGACTACATAGCCTGGCTCTGGGCTCAGTATTCTCATTTTTGAGGACCTGACTCATGAAGTAAAGCAGAGGCAGTCATACACTGGGACCTTTAACCCTTCCATACACAGGCCCTGAGGTGCCTCCAAGGGGATGGAGGCAGGAGAGTGACATCCTGTCTCTGTCCCCGCCCAGGTCAGTTACAGGCTGTGCAAAAGCTGTGCCACTTCTACAGCAAGGTCATGCCCAACGAGGTGCGATGTGTCATCTACCATGAGTTCCAGCTGGCACTGGCGCGCAGGACGGCTGACAAGGTGCTGGAGGGTCAGCTCCTGGAGGCTATCAGCCAGCTCTACCTGTCTCTGGGCACCGAGCGGTAAGAGCACCAGCGTTGGGACACAGAAGTCCTGGGGGAGCTCCCCTGCCAGGAACCAGCCACGTCCCAACCCCTCAGGGCCGGTATCATTCCACTCATGACATCCGAGTCCCAGCATAGGCTTCTCTGGTGAGGGACTAGCCCTCCTACCCGCCTGTCCCCACTTTCTCAGTTACACAAGGGTCCCCGATACAGGCATTTCGAAGCCACCCATGCTATGGTTGCTGCTGTGAGCTGACCTCCACTCGCCCCTGGTCTTTAGTTGTCATTCTGGGGCCAGGGCAGCTGGGTGTCATTCACCTGCCAGACATATGGTGGTGGCCACATGTTCTTCAGGCTTCTCACCATAGAGGGCAGAGCCAACTTCCCTGGAGCCGGATCTCGGGGTCATGTTTAAGGTGTGACCAACATTGAAGTTCTGGGTAGCCTAAAAGCTGGCAAAATCCTCAACAGACACCTCCTCTAAGGCAGGGATACTGAAGGAGGGAAGAGCCTGAGATGCGCCTGTCCCAACATATAACTCACAGCAGGAGCGGCGGGCTAACGGCCTAGAGCAACCCTTCTGGAGTATGCCCCTGGCCTGCTGTCCATCTCCCTGGGAGCTTGTTGGAGGTGCTGAGCCCAGGCCAGGCCTCAGGTCAGAAACTCAGAGCAGGGACAGTGACTGCTGAGAACGTCCTCTGTGCCACTGCCGTGTGTACAGTTTGAGAAACCCAGCCTAAGATGTGAATTCTGCCAATGTCTCCCTAGTATCCAGAAAAGACAGAGGCTGTGTCTTAGTTAGGGTTTGTTTATTTTTATTTTATGTGCATTGGCGTTTTGCCATGGGTGCCAGGTCTCTTGGAACTGGAGTTACAGTTGTGAGCTGCCTTGTGGGTGCTGGGAATTGAACCCCGGGCCCTCTGGAAGAGCAGTTTGTGCTCTTAACTTCTGAGTCATCTCTCCAGCCCCTAAAACACCATGACTACAAGCAACTTGAAGGGGAGAGGGTTTATTTCCATTTATACTTCCATATCATAGCCCCTCACTGAGATGTCAGGGCAAGAACTCAAAACAGGGCAGGAAGCTGGAGGCAGGAGCTGATGCAGAGGCCATGGAAGGTGCTGCTTACCTGCCTTCTCCTAGAGCCAGAACCACCAGCCCAGGGATGGCACCACCCGCCATGGTCTGGGCCCTCACACATCAGTCATCAATCAAGAAAGCATGTTGCTGGCTTGCTCACAGGCTAGTCTGGCGGGGACATACTCTCAAGTGAGATTCCTGTTTCCTAATGACTAGCTTCTGTCAAGTTGCTATACAATTAGCCATTACAGACTGGATTCAGCCTGTGTATAGGGTTACTTACACAAAGCTGCCTGTCTTCCCTCTGAAGAATTCCCCTTGTCTTTCCATGCTGTGTTGGGATGCCTGGGGCAGGACAGGATGCTGCCTACAGAGGATCCCCTCAGGTCCTGACCTTCCAGACCATTCTGGAGGCAGATTCTATTCTGACGCCTGTGTCTGACCTCAGGGCCTACAAGTCTGCTCTGGATTACACCAAACGGAGCCTGGGGATTTTCATTGACCTGCAGCAGAAGGAGAAGGAGGCGCGTGCCTGGCTGCAGGCCGGCAAGATCTACTATATCCTGCGCCAGAATGAGCTGGTGGACTTGTACATCCAGGTGCGCTCAGGGCCATCAGGGTGCACTGGCTTGCTCGTCACCACCCACCCCACCTAACTACCACTCATCTACCCCCAAGCACCTGTCTGCCCACCTAACTACCCATCTACCCACCTAACTACCCACCCATGGATACCCATCTACCCAACTAACTACTTACCTCACCCATCATCTACCCACCTAACTACCCATCTCACCCACCATCTACCTGCCTAACTACCCACCCATGGATACCCACCCATCTACCCACCTAGCTACCCACTCACCTACCCATTTACCTGTCCACCAACACACCCATCTACCTGTCTGCTCATCCACCTCCCCATCCACAATCAATCATATATCCACCCATCTACCCTCTCAACCTACCCATTTACTCACCCATTCATCCATCTCCCTGTCCCTCACTCCTTGCCCACCCATCCACCTGTCTACCCATCTGTTCACTCATCTGTCCATCCGTTCATCCATCACTGTTGAGTACCTACGGGATCCCAGGGCCCACTCTGGCTCCCTCAGTCTCCTTCAATGCCCAGACTATCTGACAACCATCTGAGCTCCCTGGGCAGAGGGTGGGCTCCTCACAGTACCCATCTTTTGTCAGTACATAGCAAGTGCTCAGTGTGTATAAGGATGCTGTGTCCGCGCTGCACAGAAGGACTTGCTTCAGTAAGCTCATGGTCCATTTACTTCAAAACATGTTTATCATAGAAGCTGTGATGCTTCCCAAACACAGTGTGATCTGTACAGATAAGGAGCACAGGAGCAGCACTGTGTACGGAGGATCTAGGATCAAGGAAGGAGCCCAGGGCTCAGAAGTTCCCTGGGCTGTGGCTGGTAGCTGCTTGGAGAGGGCCGGCTGAAGCAAACAGCTTTGAGTCAGGGTGGTGAGCTAGCGCCACCTGCTGGAAGAGAATACTAAGGTCCAACCTAGAAGCTAGAGAGTGAGTAGATTTAGTCTCATCACTGAGCAGGTGTTTGTTGGGCATCTTCAATGCACCAGGCATTGCAGGAATCCCTGGACACAGCAGGGAAGCCGCAGCCTCAGGCCCTGTCTTGTGGCACTGATGGGCGAGAAGGTGGGCATGGATGGGTTAGGAAGAAGCAGGGTGTGGTGGCAGCCACAGGCAATGTAGGGGCAGGGAACTGTGATTCCAACATGGTGGGCAGGCCAGAGTCCAGGTCTCAGTTGTTCTATGCTCACCTGGGCAGCCCACACCTGCTGGACTCTTGGGCTACAGCTGAACCGACACTTCCTGGCTCTCGGGTCCTGAAAGTTGCTCTTCTCAGAGCCACAAACGCACAGAGACTGAAAGACTGGTGCCTCCAAGTGTGAGGCCGCCCATCTCGGAGGCATGACCACCCCAGGTGGTACTATCTCCAGAGAACTTCTGGTTCTTACAGGTGGCACAGAACGCAGCCCTGTGTACTGGGGACCCCAAGCTGGGGCTGGAGCTGTTTGAGGCGGCTGGGGACATCTTCTTCAATGGCTCCTGGGAGCGGGAAAAAGCTGTATCTTTCTACCGGGTGAGTGGCCACCATACGTTTCCCACCTGGAGATAGAGAGTGGCGGTGTAGTTAGCTTTCCTAGAGTGATCTTTGAGTCCTCTGTAAAGCACAGTATATGCCTCATACTAATATCTGAAGCAGCCCTGGTTGGGTAATCCTGTCACCTTACAGATGCAGAAGCTGGGCTTCGAGAGGCCTAGGCATGTGTAAAAGGCCACATAGGGTGCCAGGAAAGACATGGCTTCTCCTCTGTCCTCATGGCTCACAGTGTACAACTGACTCTGAGCTCACATGTCATGCATTTTAGTAAAGTACTTGATTGTCCCGCTTAAGCCCAGGCTGTGCTGAAGCTGAAGGTGTAGTTGACTAGTAACATCCCAGCCTGAGGTCTCAGGACAGAACCATCCTCGGTCCCATGAAAAGACCACACAGTGGAGGATGGTGGCAGTTCCTTGCACACATGTGGGCCCAGGAGGTATTGCATGGTGGGCACTGCAGAAGCCTAATCTCAATATGTGGACAGGACCGGGCGCTGCCCCTGGCTGTGACCGTAGGGGACCAAGAGGCAGAGCTGCGCCTGTGTAACAAGCTGGTGGCCCTTCTGTCTGCATTGGAGGCACCCCAGGAGGGCCTGGAGTTCGCCCATGAGGCCCTAGGACTCAGCATCACCCTAGGTGAGTCCCCAGCCCTGTGCCCTGCCCTGCACTCCATCCTGTCCCAGGACAGTGAGCAGAGCAGGCTCGCTGAGGCCCACGGCAGCTCTGCTGAGCTGGCAGGATCTAGCCCTGGCCGAGCACAGAGCAGGCAAGGACATAAGGGCAAGAGAGCTCTGAGGCCTTCTCTGCTGCTTTCTCTTGCTGCACCAAATGCTGGCCAGCTGCCTTCCACGCAGGTGGACTTGTATATGCTGTCCTCTCCCATATCCCTTCCCCCCTCTCCTGTCCTCACCTGTCTGCAACCTGTTGCTTAGTGCTAGGCTTCCTTCTCCCCAACACTGAGCCACTGACTGGGTGTCTGTGCTCCTCCCAGGAGGGAGCCCCGAGTGGGGCCTCAGGCCTGCAGGAGGAATGCAGCTGAACTCAGAGCACTGAGTATGGGCTCCATGAACTGGCACTCGAGCCCACCCACGCAGGTTCCCTGTCTGCAAGGCTAAGCCTGGGGCTCTAAGCATGGCTCCCTAAAGTGCCAGACTGTGCTGAGCATATAAGGCAGCAGCCACAGCCAGTCACTGAGCCCTGTGCCTGAGAATGCATAGATCGTGGACGGGCCTAACTGAAGACACCCCCTCTCCCCAGGCAGCTCCATGTAGACACAAAAGGGGGCATGTGAGCCTGAAGCTTTGCCAGATATGGAAACAGAAAGGGATCTACTGTCATTAGCTCACTTTACAACTGACAAAATGAGTCTGGGGACAGGGAAGACGTGGCTAGAGCAGCCTGGTTCAAGGCTGTGAGTGTACACAGCTGCCATGATGTGCTGTTGCATTTACACGCATGCTCCCCCACCCCCCAACTGGCTCATGCCATGCCTGCCCCACTGGGCAGTGTCCTCACCCCTGCCCCTCCACCTGCATCCCCAGGTGACCGCCTGAATGAGCGCGTGGCCTACCACCGGCTGGCCACCCTGCACCACCGGCTGGGCCACGGAGAGCTGGCTGAGCACTTCTTCCTCAAGGCTCTGTCACTCTGCAACTCACCCCTGGAATTCGACGAGGAGACCCTGTACTATGTGAAGGTGTACCTGGTGCTGGGTGACATCATCTTCTATGACCTGAAGGTGGGCAAGAAGGGGCCCCACCTGGGGTCGAGACCTTGCTCTCCTGAGTGTGAGGTCTGCACTTACAGTCATTGCCGCCCAGCAATGGCCTCGCGTCCTCAGGGAGCAAGCCCCTGCTGTGAGAAACCAGCAAGGTCAGGATATAGCGCTAGTTTCTTGTGCTGGTCAGGCTTGGCCTTCTCAAGTTACAAGAAAAGGATACAGGGTTACCGTATACCAGTAGTGGAAAAGGAGTTAGGGTGCCTCCTGGATGTGGTGACCCCCCAAAAAAACATAAAGGGACAAGGACATTTATGAGCATTGGCCCCTGAGACTCACATTGCAGAATCCAACCCACATCCTGATGCCTCTTCCAGGAAGCCTAGCTGGAGTACCAGCCTTTCCCCACAAGTCCTTATTGAATTCTGTGGCATTTTCAGACCTTGTCATCTGCCTCACAGTGAAGGAAATTGAGATTCCAGAAGGGGTATACCGATCACAGGCTCCCTTTCTGAGTCTTTGCTAGTCACAGCTCCAGGTACATGTGTGAATCTGAGCTGCCACACATATGTGCAGACACATGCTCCAACTCTTCTTCCTGCTTAGCTGGGTGCCCTTTCCTCCAGAGCTTCTCTTCCCCCTGAGATGCAGTACCCCCATGCTTCCTCCTGTCCCAGCGATAGCCAGGGAGGAGTGGGCCATGTATGGAGCCCAGGGTGAGGAGTGCCCACCACTGTACATGGCCCACTCTGCTCTGTTCTCGGGTACTGGCTCTGTGGGGCTGGTTTCAAAAGGAGATATTGGTAGATCTTGGGCTTTTTTGCCAGCCAAGGGGACTGTCACAAATGCTGAACAAGGGGAGGCAGACTGGGTGGGTCTCAGGAAGCCCCTCAGTTCACTCTTTTGGAGACCTCAGAAATCAGTTAGGGTGGTGGGAGACTCCAGGGGTGGGTCCAGAGGGAGTTTGCATCCTATTGGGATGCTGAGTTTGAGGCAACGATGCTCTTGATCTGGGAGAGGGGTGTATTACACCTCATCTTAGTTCCCAGGGAAATAAATAGGCCACTTGTACAAACACTCTGGGGCCAGGAAGCCCCCAGAGTCAGGGAGGCTCTGAAGTCCCAGGGGATCCACCTCCCCAAAGGAAGGTATCATACAACCCTCTGGAATGACTAGGGGCGAGGCACAGTAAGATCCAGGCAGCCAGGAGGCTCAGGAGAGAAGCAGAAGCCATGACAAGTCAAGGCCTGAGGTTCTGGAATCCTGGAGGAAGGAGGGAGCTCCAGAAAAGGGGCACAGATGTGTGCATAAGGTGGACCTGAGGGGCAGTCATAAAGCTGTTCCTGGTCTCCTGGATTGCTGGGGTACGATGGACCTGCTGCTACTCTGAGGTAGCCCCCAAGCTGGTGTGCCCTTTGCTGGGACAGTTTTTAAAAAATGATGTTCAAAGACAAGGACCAGAAAACTCTAGCCCTGTTGGAAAGAGGCTAAGTTATGATTGTGATGGGAAAATATGGGATGCCCTCATAGCACCCTGATTTGGCCTATGGGTCAACCATTTTGGGTGGGTGTACCCTGGTGTAGTGTAGCCCTTGGGGGTTGATCCAGGTACCCTCCCCACTCACCGCCCCCCACCCCATGTCAGCGAGTCAGCTAAATCCCAGTCAAACACATCTACCTGCAGGATCCCTTTGATGCAGCTGGGTACTACCAGCTGGCACTGGCAGCAGCTGTGGACCTGGGCCACAAGAAAGCTCAGCTGAAGATTTACACACGCTTGGCCACCATCTACCACCACTTCCTCATGGACCGGGAGATGTCCCTCTTCTTCTACCAAAAAGCAAGGACCTTTGCCTCAGAACTGAACCTCCGCAGGACCAACCTGGTGCCCCAGCGCTTCTGTGGCCTGGCATCCTGGCTGGCCCCTGGCTACTCATCCTGACAACCTGAGAAAGACTTGTACAAGAGGACTTTATTTTTCGGGTGTGGGTGACTTATTTGGGGGGTGGGGGTGCTGAAGAAAGGACCAAACAGTAGTAAATATCTTTCAGTAACTGCGGTATCTTCAAGGTGTGTGCTATGTGTCCCAGTGGGTGTGTAGGCTCTACCCCCCTCCCAGCTCCCTGACCCATTTTTCTGGACCCACTCTGCGGCCTGTGCTCACCTTGTCTCCAGTGAGGACTGAGCCCAGCAGGTGTTTTCAAGGCCTCCTGCTGGCTCTCTTGTGGTGTGGCCTTTGCTAGTCACTTACCTCAATCTCTGTTCCCTTGTCTATAAAAAGGTAAGGTCATGATTGTCCCTTGGCAGGGCCTAAGGTGGCCTTGTCTCCCTCTCTGCTTGCTCACGGATCTGACACAAGCTTCGTCTCTCATCCTCCCAAGTTAAGGTCATGATGGCCCCTTTTGACAGTGGGAGATATGGGGAACCCAGAATATCCATGTCACAGCAGGTAGGAACTGAACCTCAGAGCCAAGTACAGTGACCACTCTGCCTGCCTACAGGGACGTGGACCCTTTGACCTCCAGAGCAGCTTGTGGACATCACCACCTCTGGTGATGTCAGGAGAGCCATGGGCCATAGGAGGAAGATTCTCCCTGCTCAGTGTCCCTTGGTCCAGGCTTGTCTGGCCTGCAGAGTGCTGCCATTTGCTGCCTAAGAATGGCCTCATGGCCACCCTTCCTGCCATCGCCTGCTCCCCTCTGGCCTCTGCTGTCACCTAGTCCCTGAGACCTGGTGTCCCTCGAGTCTCTAGCCCAGGCAAGGTGCTTCAGACAGTTTCTTTACTAAGCATGGACACCAGGGCACAGGAAGGTTGGAAGTGGTCGGAAATGCTCCAAGCCCATGGCTTCCGGTGATGTTGACAGTGTCACTGTCCTGCAGCCCCACTGTGTCCCACAACACTATACTCTCCCTCAAATCTCTCTTTAAGACGAACACTGCAGGCAGTAACTGGGGTGTCCACTCTGAACAACTTTGCCGAAAACCAAGGAGAATTATCCACTTTTCAAAGGCTGAAACAGATGATCCTCCCTGTCTCCCCACCAGGGAGCAGCAGAGAACCTTCCAGAATCAGTTCCTCCCTCACCCAAGCCCCTTAACCAGTTGTGGACAGGATAGTCCCATTTCTGAGTGGGCTGGGCCACAGGAGGAGAGGAGGTAACCTTCCTGAAGATGAAAGGTAATAGTGCCCCACTCTGGGCTCAGCCAGAGTCGTGGTAAATAAGACCACTTGGCTGAGGTCAGACCCTGCCTGCTGTTCAGCAAGGAGTCGTCCACAGCCTGGGGGTCCTCAGTTGCCAGCTGTCTCTCTTTGAGCCCAGGTTGGTCAGCCCTGAAACAAAGTGGCTGCCTTGGGGCTGAGGTGAGACTTGGGTAGCAGCGTGCTCAGGAGATTTAGGGTGTTCCCTGAGCTGGCCCTCCACAGAGCTGTTTCCTATTATGATGCTCATGATCCCAGGATACCCCAACAGCCATACCATGCTATACCAAGGCTGAGTGACACTGGCCACTGTCCTAACCTCTCAGACCTTCTGTCTCATCATCTGCAACCAAAGAAGCCCAGCTTTGAGTTTCTGTGCATGATAAGGAGATTCAACACGGGCCCAGAGCAGGCTGCAGAATCTCTGCCGAGGCAGGAGTGGAGGATGGATGCTGGGGCTCTCAGGCTCCACCTAGGCCTGATGCACCCCTTAGAGCTCTTCCATCAGCTTGGGTCTAGGATATCCTGTGGCCTGAGGAAGGCTGCAGCAGCCAGCAGGCCCATTGCCCATGGTTCAGACTTAGATGGAGCCTAGTGTCTGCTAAGTCTATCCAGACACCTTCCTTCACACATGGCCTGACTTTGAGGACATGGGGCTGTGTCCACTCTTTTGGGAGCACAGCCACTCTCTGCACCAGCTTTGTTCAAGGTAGAAAGATGCAGGCATTGAGGAAACCGAGAAGGCATGAGGGCAGGATCACCAGGACCCCCCGTGTGACTGGACCAGAGTTTCGGGTTGCTTTGCTGTTCAAAATGGCCTTCCCCACCCACTGTGGCATCTCTGCAAAGCCAGTCCTCCTGTCCAGACTCAGGTTGACAGCTTCCGTGTCCTAGGGAGGCAGGAATTCTAGGCTGATATCTATAGAGAGCAGGGGCATTGGCTCTTGGAGATAGAGGATGCCTCTATGACCCTGTCAGCAGGGTGAGAGCATCTCTGTGGGGACTCATCAACCTGGGAGTGGGGACTTCCAGATATGTCTGAGGACAGACACAGGCTCGCCCTAGGAGGAGGGCAGTGGGTGTGGATTCCTCACCCATGTTTCCCTGTTCCCAGAACCTCCATAGCTCCCTCGCCTGCCTCAGGAGGCTGGGAAAAGGACCGCTAAGTAATGAACTCACACTACATGCCCACTTCTAGACCAGAGGCCAGGATAAAGGCTCCACCAAGCGGTCATCATTCAGTAATGACTAGGCACACCCATTCCCAGCATGGCCCGTATTGGGGCCAAGTGAGGCTGCACTAGCCCTGATCTCAACGGTTCACTCTGGAGGTGAGGATTCCCTTCCCCCATAGGGCATGGGGATCAGGGGCTCTGTGGGAACAGCTAGAGCAAGCACTGGAGAGGACTCAGTTCCATGTTGGCTTTCAGCCATGACAATGCAGCCACCTGAACTGAGAGTCCTACCACTGCCAGCAGGGGGCATCAGAGAAAACCACTTAAACCAAAGCATGTACAGGGTCCTTGGAGCAGTCATCCCCACCTCCCAGAAATGCCACCTCGGGGACCATGGCATCAGCACATAGGCCTTTGGGGTACAGCAACATTCAATCCATATAGCTCTGAGTAAGTCAGCCTCCCTTAGGCCCTGGTCCATCTCAGGAGCTCCGAGGCCCATCTCAGACATGATCATAGGAACCATGTGAGGGTGTGAACCTCGATGACTGTGTCACTTGTATTTGACTGCTTTTGCTTCAACAGAGGTCACCACACGTGGCAAACATTCTACCCACCATTCATGCTCCCCGTGAGCAGCTCACACTCATGGGCTTATGAGCTCCTGCTTACCCCACATGACCCCATGCCGATAGCTCCTTCACAAGCTTTCCCTGCCGTGCACCCCTCTTGTTGTTTAGTCTCTTCTCCCTGAACACCCCAAGAGCCGCAATCATAGGAGGCTGTGTGATCCCATCCCCCTGGCACTTTCCTCTCACTGCGATGCTACAGTCGGGTCTCACGTACTACCTGTGATGACCAGCTCAGGCTGGCTCAGAAGAGCGCAATTCTTGCAGAAGCAATCTGTCAGGAGGTCAGGAGGCTCCCAGAGGCAGGAGATTGAGGTGAAAGTTCCAGCCTTCTGGAGAACTGGCAGGAAATGACGCTAAGCCTCCAGGGAGGCTGTTTGGAGGATTCTCCATGGGGCTGTCTTCTTCCCTGAAGTCCAGTGGCCATAGGTCTGGGGTACATGAACGTGATCTATATTTTCTGAGAGGCTTAGAAGAGCCACCTAGGTTGGATTTCTGCCAGAGCAGAGCCCGCAGGCTGCTTGTGTCAACTATGGTGACAACTGAACTTTTCTAAATTCCAGCCTCAAACTTCTGAGGTGGGTAGCTGGAGGCGCTGCACTGTGGGGGTGAGGGGTGTCCCAGAGATGGTGGTGAACAGGCCCCGGGAGCTGAGGCTAGCAGGGAGGTGACTGGGAAGGGCAGAATACCTCAGCCCAGCTCCCGTGTCACCTGCTTAGCAAACCTGAGCAGCAGGGCATGGGAGTGCGAAGCACACCAGCTCCGGGGTCTCCAGTCACTTCTGCTGACTGTACCATTCCAGTCCACATTCTTCCAGTCACACCTGTGTTCAGTGTGCGGGGAGTGGGGGTGTCTCCCTGTTCCTCACCCCAGCAAGAACACAGAAAGCCAGTCAAGGCCACCTAGGAGTCTGCCTTGCTCCAAAAGCACAGATTTGTTTGCAAGGATTTTGTTGTTACTCTAGGGTCACTGTGGCTCTCTGATGGGGTGACTCCAAGCAGAGAGGCAGAAGGAGGATGTTAAGTCAGGAATCCAGAAGTGGGGCAGGGGAGAAGCAGAGGAGCTAGGGTTTCGGAAGTTTGTCTGCAAGGTGAGGGGTGGACTGCGGATCACAGTGGGGGATGGAGCAAGGCTTGGAGGGGTCACTCCCTTGCAGAAGTCCTAGGGTCCTACAGGTCCCAGGCACAGGCAATGTCTGAAAACAGATTTCCCTTTGGTCGATGCTTCGAGGCATCCCCTCTCTCTTCACCCCTGCACCTTGAACTTCTGTATGCCCACCATCCCACATAGCCAGGATCCACAGAGTCATGGGGGTGCCACTATGCCCCCTGTGTGCCCCCAGGGTCTTTCCCCCTAATCTGACATTTCCACAGAAGGACCACTCTGGCCCTAAGTACTGCTGTACTCTTGTGAGTGGCTGGGTGGATTTCTCAGCTCCCTCCTCTGTGACTTCAGAAAGACCCGGGAGCAATGCTTCACTGGGTGGTTCTGAGGACCCAGTCAAGCAGGGTTGCTTGCAACTGGCAGCTCCTAGATCACCCACAAAGTCACCAGATCCCTGCCTGATGGAATGGGGCCAACGTGGATGAGGTCAGGATCAGAGTACGTATTGAGACCCAAATAGATCAGACAAGGGAACCCAAAAGGACTCAGGTCCTTTCCGTGAGTCACCAGCTCAGATGATTGGTGCAGAAGGGAGGGACAAACTAAATGCTGTCCGAGAAGTTATCCGGCAAACTCCTATGCTCCCTCCTCTGGGCAAGCCCAACTCTAATGTCCCATCTTCTGCACAGCCTGCTCTGGCTCCGGCAGTCAGGGACTCTCTCTCTCTTTCTCTCTCTCTCTCTCTCTCTCTCTCTCTCTCTCTCTCTCTCTGTCTCTGTCTCTGTCTCTCTCTCTTTCCCTCTCTCTCTCTCTCTCTCTCTCTTTCCCTCTCTCTCTCTCTCTCTCTCTCTCTCTCTCTCTCTCTCTCACACACACACACACACACACACACACACACACACACACACACACAGTGCTTCCAACTTCTCGGGCAGTGTAAATACATAACTTTTTAGTTCTGTGCCATCAGCCCCCTCAGTCCCTTCTATAAAGGACACTGAGACTGGGCAAGAGTGAGGAATCCCCAGTCACATAGCTGCGGTTGCTCAGCCTACCCTAAACTTCCCACACCAGAGGGGCCAGCCCACCACTTCTCACCAGCAGCCGGTCATGGTTGGAGTCCTGGGCTGCCACTTAGAGACCCCCCCAAGTTCTGATGCCCAAGTTTCGTGTGGCCTCCTCTGCCCCTGTAAGTTATCCTATAAGGTGGATCACCCCAATGGTTGACCTGAGCTGCTCAGGCTCCTCGGTCAACTTCCTGCTGTCTAGCTAAGGTTGTCAATGGGAACAGGGCACGGGTACGTGTGGGTGGTGGGGCGGGGCAGTTCTCTTCCTCCTCAGTACTCCCCTCATTGTGCAGGCCCTCTGTTGCCCTTCCCCACCTAGGCCTGCTTCTTTTCTCTGTTTAAGTGCTCACACTGATACACTGTGTGGGAAGCCCATCTTGCCTACTGTGGTCATTGTGACCTGGCTCTGTGGTCGGCATGGCTGAGAGACAACAGGCCCTTGCTTCTGTCTGTCTGTGGGGCAACAGCAAGGTGCAGTGGACAAGGCTTTCTGTGTCCCATACCCTTTACCCTTTAGGCCTGCTCCGGCCGTAAGTACCCCTTGCTTTAGGGATCAGGATTTGGATCTCTATCCTTTAGCCCCATAACCAGGGTCTTCCATTTTGAATCTTGTTGCCAGGATCAATTCCTTCTGACCAGTCACGGTATCCTCATGAACACTTGCTGTTCTCTCTCCCTGACACACGGGCAGGAGGAGATCCCCATCCTCCATAATGCTTCCCACACAGTCACAAGCTCTCCAGGCCGGCTGGCCAATACACCCTTGACTACCTCTGAAATGACCAGACTCCCTATCTGTGGCCAGGTGGGTCACCTTCCTTTCTGACCCTTTGGTTACTCGGCTGTGAGATCCCAGTCTGTGAACAGAATTGTGTTTCAAGAGTATACGGTGCTCTCTGGGGGCTCCAGACAGGCCAGGCCTGTGTGTCACTATGTAGCAGGTCAGGGAGCAGTTCCCAGTCTGGTCACACAGCCCAGTTTCAGGCCAGAGTTGCTGATCTAGAGTAGAGCAGAGTGACTGAAGTGCTGCGCCATGTGGAAAACATGACGCCTTCCGTGCAGACGGACAACAGGACAGAGGGCAGTAGACATCTACCCGGACCCTGAGCCACAGAAGAAGTTGAAGTTCAGTGAGGACTTAACACGTATTAGACATTTGGAAGTTTCCCTCCTCCCTGGCCATCCCAGCTCCTCAGTGCTGTTCACACGGCCCCAGGACTCAGGATGTGACCGAGGGAGCCAGGGGCAAATGGATAGAGGCAGAAGCAGGCAGAGAAGTCCAGACTGCGCCAGCAACTCCTGGCTGACAATGAGTCTCAGGGCGTGCCTGCGGAGTGGGCTGCAAGGAGGGATTGATCAAGCCGGCTGCCAGATGGGAGGGTTTGGAGCGTGAGCAAAGGCTGGCCAGGGGTCACCGAGGGAGGATGAGAGTCATGCTGACGGAGTAGCAGGACTTTCTCTGGCTTTCGATCCTCTATCCCTGCCCATGGCCTGAGTGTGTCTGTCCAGCACCATGAATAGGAGTAGAGATGAAATGGCAGGTACCCCCATTCAAGACAACATTCCAATGGTGACGATCAAGACGTCCCCTTCAGGAAGCAAATAGACTGTGAGGAATGGGGGGCGGGGTACAAGATTGTCTGTTCACTGACTAAAGACACCCCCTCCTCATTTGCTCTAGCCAGGGAGCTGCCTCCCTGTTGTTCTCTTGCTGAGCTCAGACTGGGACAGCCCTGGGCTGGGCTGGACAAACACCAGGCAAGCGTCCCCTGTCTTTTCCCCACAGTTCTAGTTCCAGCCATGGACTGCGGCCTCAGGCTCCGCTGCCCTGAGACCCTTAGCCTTGGGGCACACAGCCCCCTGCTCAGGTGTTTGTGTCATCCGCCCACCAGGTGGCAGCCACACAGACTCCACTGCCCGCCTATCTTTCCTATCCCTGAGGTAGCTTCCACCTTCAAATCAGGACCACTTTGACTTTTTATCTTGAAGTAGTTGTAGATTTGCAAAACAGGTTGGACAGATCCTGCAAGCCTTTCTCCCAGCATCCCTCAAGATCACAGGCTCTGTAACCTGTAGGGACACAAGGGTGGCGGCCTTGCACTACTGCCTGTGACTCCATGTTATCACGTTTCAGTAGATTCCTGCACCCGCCACAGCTAAGAGACACATCTGGCAGCCACATGCCTCCAGCCTCCCTGGCAGACTTCATGCTTTTACCACCATTTCAAGCTATGCAATGAGATGACACACATGCTTCTCTCACTGAATCCTTACGTCCATCGCAGGCTTTGTGGGGACCAGTGATGCGCTTCTTCCCGTTGACGACAGCATGGTCTGTGGCATGCTGGGGACAGACCATAGCCGCTTCAGCATTAGTTTGGCACAATTGGCAAGTCTTCGCCAGTTGCAATGAATGTGTTGTGGGTCACCCTGTCCCAACTGTCATGCGGACAAGTCTCTTGATCGAATGGCTGGGATTCAGCAAACAGTCTGAGAAGCCCGCGAACCATTCTCCACCATGGCAGCTCCACTTTAGGTTCTCTGAAAGGATTTTGTTTGTGATTGTGATGTGCATGCATGTTTGTACGTGTGTAGGCGTGTGTGTAAATTACACATGTACATGTGTGCATGTGTGTATGCGTGTGAGTGTGCATGCGTGTGGAGGTCAGAAGTTGCTGTCAAGTGTCTTCTTTAGTCATTCTGTTTACTGAGTCAGAACCTCTTTCCTGGATCCGGGACTGGCTGATTGAGCTGGTCTCTCCAGACAGCTTGCTCCAGGCACTAGCTGTCCCGCCCCACCATCTCCACATCAGGAGCACTGGGACTGCAGGTAGGCACCTTGTCTCTCTGGTCTTTTATGTGGGCACTGGGGCTCCACACTGCAGCCCTCACACTTACACAACAAGCACTTTACCTACCGGATCATCTTCCAGACGCTCCTAGGAGGATTTTGACAAAAGCCAAAATGAGAAGAAAAACAAAACTGGTCCTTGCTTTCGGGTAACATTAGATGTAATTTTTTTGCTCCTTGTATCTCTAGCTCTGAATCATCCAACTTTTGGAAAATGAAAATACATTTTGCACTATATATTTTGCAATCAGAAAGAAGCAATTCTCTAAAAAGCACGTGATAAGGTGGGCAGATTCTCAAGGAATCAAGCTTTTGTTTCATTTTTATTGTTTTTTATTGCATTATACATTTTTCTCTACTCCTCTCCTTCCCTCCCCTCTCCCTGTCTACTCTCACCCATGACCCCCATGCTCTCAATTTACTCAGGAGATCTTGTCTTTTTCTCCTTCCTATTTGGATCTATGTATGTCTCTCTTAGGGTCCCTTTTGTTGTCTAGATTTGCTGAGGTTGTGGATCGTAGGCTGGTTTTCTTTGCTTTATATCTAAATGTCACTTATGAATGAGTACATATTATATTGTCTTTCTAGGTCTGGGTTACCTCACTCAATATGGTTTTTTTTCTAAATCCATCCATTTGTCTGCAAATTTCAAGGTGTCATTATTTTTTATCACTGAGTACTCCATTGTGTAAACACATCACATTATTTTTATCTATTCTTTAGTTGAGGGGCATCTAGGTTGTTCCCAGGTTCTCGCTATTATAAATAATGCTATTATGAACATAGTTGAGCACATGTCCTTGTGGTATGACTGAGTATCCTTTGGGTATACACCCAAAAGTGGTATTGCTGGGTCTTGAGGTAGGTTGTTTTCTAATTTTCTGAGAAATTGCCATAGTGATTTCCAAAGCAACTGTACAAGTTTGCACTCCCACCAGCAGTGTAGGAGTGTTCCTCTTACCCCACATCCTCTCCAGCATAAGCTGTCATCAGTGTTTTTGATCTTGACCATTCTTACAGGTGTATGATGGAATCTCAGAGTTGTTTTGATTTGCATTTCTCTGATGACTAAGGATGTTGAACATTTCCGTAGGTGTCTTTCAGGCATTTGAGATTCGTCTGTTGAGAGTTCTCTGTACTCCATTTTTTATTGGATTATTTGTTCTTTTGATGTCAAGTTTCTTGAGTTCTTTTGTGTATTTTGAAGATCAATCCTCTGTCCCATGGTTGGTGAAGATCTTTTCCCATTCTGAAGGCTGTCATTTTGTCTTGTTGACTAGGTCCTTTGCTTTACAGAAGCTTCTCAGTTTCAGGAGGTCCAATTTATTAACTGTTGCTCTCAGTGTCTATGATATTGGGGAAATCAAGCTTTTTAAGACAAAGGCTTTGTAGGTCTGTCAGTCAATCCATGAATACTCACACACACCATCCTGCAGGAACCCTCCCCCGACCCTTGTGAAGGACCCCTTTCTTGACCTTTTTTGTTGGACTCTTTCCCCATTCCCTTCCAAGATAAAGTGTCCCCTTTCCTAGTCCCCCCCATCGGGTACAAAACCTCCTTCCTCCTTTTGCAGGGGCTAACTCTGCCCAAGAGAGCAGCTCTGTCCCTGAGGAAGGATGATGTCATCACAAAGGTATTTCCTGAGCACCTAGGGACATCTGGGGGAGCCTGTGTCGCTGAGATGACATGGATGGAGATAGAAAGTCCTATCCTGTCCTCCACTCTTGGAAGGCTGACTTCATCTCCACTGCACAGTCGAGGTGCTAACAGTTTGGATGGTGGCAACACTTGCTTTAATGCTCAGTCTGGTGGTGACATGGCTGAGACTTGGGGGTGGTCTGTGAGCCCAGGTGTAAGACACTTTGCAAAGTTGACAACTCTGAATGTAGACCAGAAAACATGCCCCTATTTACCCTGGGTGTTTACAGTGGTGCTCGATAAATGTTCTCCAGGGAACCCATATTGTCTGACTCTGTTAACAGTGTCCTGCCTGAAGACAGGGAGATTCTGGGGATCATGGCAGAAGGGGCCAGGACCAGGTGTGTGAGGCCCATGAAGCCAGAGCAGACAGTAGTTAGCACGCTGAGCCCTGAGACCCTGACCCTCCAGCCCTGTGATTTGTGTGTCATGTCAAGTAATCTCTGCATCTTGGATTTCCCACCTGCACAGGTGGGGTCGGCTTCTAGGCACCGCCTGAGCTGCTCAGCTGCATAACCAACCAGAAGGCAGGTTTTTCCTACAGTCTCAATGACTTGAGACCCTCCCGCCCACTATCTCTCTGAACAGGTGCCCTGGAGTATGTGTGTATGGGGCAGGGGTAGGTTTGTTCTCTGGGCCATCCAGGCATCTATGTGACCTATCCCACATTTCCGATGACTGACCACTCTGCATCTCCATAGAGACAGCCGTTGTGTACCGTGATTCCCCCCACTAAGGGAAAGGGCCTGCTGTGGAGAGAGCCCACAAGCCACAGCAGAGCTGCAGGCCATGCTGTCTCTCTCGCGGATCTGTGAGGTGATCACCATTGTGTGGCTGAAGGTATGCTTGGGGTCACAGTCCAGTGCTCTGTCCATCACAGCCAACTTCAGTTCAGCTATTGTGTGAGCGGCACAACGAGGCACTGATGCCTGGGGTCCCTACTGTCCGTCCTTCCCACCGTGTCCCAGCTGGCAGAGTCCCTGCTGTCCCGAGGGCCAAGAGACCTGGTAGCCAGTGTTGGGTTCTTCCCCATTTGATGGGGTCACATGTGTGTCCCATAGGAAGCCCTCTTCTTTAGCTCTCCCACTATCACCCCCCCCACACACACACACAGCACTCAGAGCAACAGGGAATAAGGCCAGTGTGGATGACAGTTCCCAGATGCCACAGGGAGAGGAGCCTCCATTCATCACTCATACCCCAACTCACCAGCGTTCACCCCTCTCAGGGGCCACCACTCTGCCTGCCACACAAGGGGCTCAGCCTTGACTGTTCTATGTGGCCCAGACAAGCCATAAAGCAGTGTGTCTTGAGTTCTGAGAATCACCAGGGAACATGCCATCGGAGGGAGGGTTGCAAAGACGAACAAGTAAAACAAAGATTCCCTGATGGGGGGCTATGGTGGCTAGAACAGTGTGCTGGACGTACTTGGCCTGACTTTTTCAGGGGAGCCCAGGACCATGTGGGTCCAGAGGGAATGCCTGTCTCACTTAAGGAGTCACTACCAAGTCCAAACACATGAAGATGGAGAAGAATCCCAAGTTATGGCAGTGAAGAAGGTGTCATGCAAGAGCAAAGGCCCCGGAGGTAGGAACAGCACAGATTCCTGGAGGACTCTCATAGAGCCAGGAAGTAGAGAACTAGATCCTGGGGAGCCATAGCAGACACAGAGAGAGGGGACGGACCTGAGTTACAGTTCCCAGAAGGCTTCAGGCTTGTCCAGAGCATGAGCCAGTCATGGGGACCTTAGTCTAGGCTTGTGGGAAGGAGATGCCTCAAAGATGAAGTCACTTGCTGCCAGTGCTGTGTCTGCACATAGCTATTGTGAGGGCCCCGCAGTGACCCCAGTTAGAGTCCCGCAGGCAAGGGGCCCTCTCTGACAGGGCAGCCACAGCAGATGTGTGGCTGGAGCTTCCTGCCCACTGAACAGGAAAATTACAGGCCGGGACTGACGGGGGACCAGACCCTGCTGCTGCCGGCGCAGTCTGCTGGCAGGAGCAGTTGGCCCTTGCGCCACAGCCTATGGAGTTTGTCACTGACCACATCAGGCTAGGGCGCATAGGGTCAATGGGGCACTGGGTCTGAAACTCCAAGTGCCACCAAGATGTCCCTGGGGATAACTGTGGTAGCGGCACTCCTGTGACTACCCTGAGTGTCTATTCCACACAGCATGCGAACTCAGTTGACTGAACACACATAGGTTCACACTCCAGCCCCAGCCACCCTACAAGTTTGACTGGAGTCTCTTGTCAGCTCTGCCTCTCCCCACCTGGCCCAGTCTCACAGTCAGCCTCAGAGTGCGGGCCAGATGGTACACCTTCTCAACATGCCCCTGTCACCCTCTTCCAGGAAAAGTAGTCATTCAGTCATGCTCCATGGGCTTAGCATGGGGCTGTTCACCCTCCTCCTCCAAAAGAAAAAAAAACCCTGGCTAGGCCTGAGAAGAATCCTGCAGCCACTTGGGACAAGCCTGCCCAACCCTTGGCTTTGGGGCAGGAGTGTGAGTCCTGGGAGCCAGCTTGGCCCTCCACTGACCCTCAGTGAAGCAGAGGCTCCACCTCTTTGTCCTCAGTTCCTGTGTTCTGGCCTGCAGAATAAAGCAAGCAGGGCAGGGCAGGGCAGGGGGGCGTCAAGTCCATTCCCCCTCTCCCCGACACAAGCAGTGCCCACCTCTGTCCGCTGAGTGACTGTGGGCAGAGGCCTCAGGTACAGCAAGCTTTGCCCACTCTGAGCTCCCACTTCAGCTTCTGGCTCCACAGACGCAGGTCTGGGTTGGACTTTGACCATTGTCACTGGGCATGCGAGAGACCCAGCACGCTGGCAGGGGCAGAAGAAGGAAGAGTCACAAGCTGAGTAGAGCGCAGCATGCGAAGGAGGGGGAAAGTAAGGGAGGGGAGGAGGCAGATGACGTCATCCACACTGAGACATTGTAATCCAACATCTGAGAGCGCCTAAGTTTTACCGAAGAGAGGCATGCTTGGTTCACAGTTCTGGAGGCTAGAGCATCAGAAATGTGGCGGTGGTGTTTGACGGTGTCTGCCGAGGCCTTGTGCTATGTAGTGGTGCAGCCCCGGGCATGACGTGGTGAGACAGAGGAAACTGCTGGCTCAGGACTCGCTTCCATTCGGAAGGCCACTAATGCCATCTGAGGGTCCCATCCCCGTGACAGCATCTATTCCCGGTCACCTCTCAAAGGCCCAGCCTCCTCATCCAATCTGACTTTAGGGATGTCGTTTCTGACTGGTGACGTTTAGAAGGGCAGTCAGAATGCTGCAAAAGGACCGAGCAAATGCAGCAATGAGCTGGCCATCTCGTGGTCAGCACAGAGACATCTTTCTTTGGGTCACTGGTTCAACTTTTGTGAAACTCTACAATTATCCCAGAATGAAAATCCCAGAACACAGTGGCATCACTGGGGAAGGTGCAGTGGGGGGCAGCAGAGGGGTTGTACACAGCCTTTGGATGTGGCGGAGAAGATGAGGCGGCTTGGGGAGAGGACAGCCACGTAGCATGGCCAGCACCAGCTCTCCCATCCCAGGAGAGGTGGTGGTGTGAAGGCTGCAACTTCTGCAGCCACATAGAGCAGGTGTGGGAGGGGTCGGGGCTGAGGCAGAAGGGTCTGGGGGAAGATGAGTCTCTGAATGACACCAGTGAATCAGAGGACAGAGGTGGGTGTGTGTTCAGAATGGGGAGAGTTGGAGACCCATGGTGCTGGCCAAGCAGCTCTCTCGGCTTCTGTTTCCTATCTGAGGGCATGTGCAGACCTGTATTCTCTCCACCACTGCAGGTATGGGAGCAACTGCAGTCCATCACCAGGCAGGTGGGGTGGGGTGTGCACACACGGGAACACTATCGGGCCCCAAAGCGGGGAAATCTGTCATAGGTAACGATATAGAAGAACCTAGACAAATGATCTGGGCACAGGAGGGCAAGGATAGTGTGATGTCACTCATAGGGGATCTAAGAAAGCTGGTGTCACTGCAGCAGAGAACAGATGCTCACAGGGCCCAGGGAAGAGGAGGCAGGGAACGAAACACTGCTGGTCAAAGGACCCAGTGTTCAGACAGACAGGAGGTGTGGTCCTGAGACCTTCCACCTTGGGAATCATAGCCAGCAGTAGCTTCCAAATGCCCAGCTGTGGTTTCCAAGGTCTTATCAGAAAACAACGGGGAATGAGGCAATGACCATGTTAACACACCGTTCACCCGGAAGGAAGCATTGCCTGTACGCTGCAGTGAACAGTGGTGATTTGCTGATCAAACACAGGATTAAGCCTGGCACGTTGGCTCACACCTATAACCGCTCGGCCGCTGAAGCACAAGCACTGCCACGCTTGAGGCCAGCCTGTGACTCAATAATAATAATAATAATAATAATAATAATAATAATAATAATAATAATAATTTCTTTTTAACTGCTATCTTCCCTGCTCAGTTGGCTGCTGACAGATCTGGGAATGCGAGTAGAGTTCAGTTGTGTGCCCACGGGTAAAGTGCACCAATAGACAGCTCCCCATGGTCGCATAGATGGCCTTTGTCAAACTCAGTGGGTCATGGGACAAAAAGACATGAATGTGGAAAAGGGAGCTGTAGGAGGAGGGAGGTTGAGAGGGGTGGAAGAACGATAAGGGAGGATGGGGCTAAAAGTAATCGGAATGCATCATATTAATGTACGAAATTGTCAAAACAAATTAAACTAGTAGAAAATTAACAAGATCAACACTGAAAATAATGATTTTTAAATAAAGGGCATATAGGCCAGGGAGAAAGTAATGTGGTCAGGCCCCAGCTGAGCAGCCCCGGAGAGTGGGGCTTTAGAGGGATAAAGGAGCAGAGAGGTTGCCACGGAATGATGCTGAGAGGAAGGCAATAGACAGGCTGTCAGGCTGGTGGCCACTGGCAATTGGTAGCTCCTCCTTGCCTGTACTGTAGCAGTGATTTGCGAAGGCAGATAGAGAGCAACTGCTCAGAGTTCTCCAGAGTGGAAGGGAGAGGAGGAGAGAGAAGAGAACTCGCAAGAACTTGCTAGAAGCCTACACACTGAAGTCTGAGCCACCCAAAGAAGGATGAACATAGGCTGTCTGGGAACCCAGGGTCAAAGTGGAGGAGGGACAGGCCTGGAGCATCCCAGAAGTGAACCTATTAGAACAGGTATAGGGACAGGGAGCAGGTGGCAGGGAGCAGAGAAGGAGCCAAGACCACCCAGTGGGAAAAGAATAATGTCAGCCCAAGGGCGCTGGGGAAGCCAGATGTCTGCATACAAACAAATGAGGCCAGGCCCCTTACCTCACTCCACACAACCTTGTTCAAGACCAATGGCGAACCCAAAAGCAAGAATTAAAGCCAGGATGCCTCTAAAGACACCGAAGAGAGACGTTGTGATCATGGCTGAAAGAATGACAAGGCTCAACAGCTCAAAGCTCTCCTGAGTGCTGGGAATAAATGCCCGTGTCACCACACTTACCAATGAATATGCAGAGACATATCTGCCAGACAGAGACACAAGTGACCAAGGACACACAGAAGACATGTGGTATTGCCCGCTCCTTGGAAAACATAAATCAAAACCATGGGGAGACCCCACGTCACAGCTACTAGAATGGCAACAGAAGTTTTTTGTTTATAAAACTTTTTTCCATAAAAAAGTCTTTTTTTTTTAAATGGAAAATACCAAAAGTCGTTGAGGGTTTGGAGTAAATGGAGCTTTGTGGTTTTGGGTGGAAAGTGGTACCGATATGGAAAAGCCTAGTGCTCCTTAAAGGGCCAAGCATGACACCGCTACAAGGCTTAGTCATTCCGTTCCTAGGTATACTCTCGAGAGACTCGAGACTATATGCTCACGTAAGACTTCAGACAGGAATGTTCATGACAGCCTTTTTTTCATGATAACTGAAAAGTGAGGGGAAAATCCATGCGTTGGCAGAAGACTGTACAAACATGTGTGGTCTAACCATGCAATGGAATATTATCTAGTCATGCTAAGGGAGAGAGAGACTGATTCATGCTGCCGTGTTGATGAACCTTGACTCGTGATGTTCAGGGAGAGGAGGCAGACGGAAGACCACAACTCATATGATCCTATTCATGGGGGAAGCACAGAGCAGCTAACTTCACAGAGATGAAAATGTTCTAAAATTCATTGTAATGATAGTTGTATATTTCTATGAAGATGGCAAAAACTGATCAGCCACACACTTTAAAAGGGGGAGTTGTATATGCACGTAGGTAGATGTGTTTCAAGGGTTAAATGCTTAACCAGGGATGGGATTAGAGAAATGGGGGAAAGGATGGATGGGGAGGGTTAACCAAAACTAAGAAGATATGTGAAATCCATATGGAAATTCACCACACTAAAAGCTCATCTTTAAAAGCCGGGCGGTGGTGGTGCACGCCTTTAATCCCAGCACTCGGGAGGCAGAGGCAGGCGGATCTCTGTGAGTTCTAGGCCAGCCTGGTCTACAAGAGCTACTTCCAGGACAGGAACCAAAAGCTACGGAGAAACCCTGTCTCAAAAATAAAAAAAATAAATAAAAGCTCATCTTTAAAAATGCTCTTTTTTTAAAAAAAATATTTATTATGTATATAGTATTCTGGGCACCAGCTCTCATTATAGATGGGTGTGAGCCATCATGTGGTTGCTGGGAATTGAACTCAGGACCTCCGGAACAGCAGTCAGTTCCTTAACCTCTGAGCCATCTCTCCAGCCCTAAAAAATGCTCTTAAATAAATTCAAATGGAGGTACCCTGCATAGGTGGACAATGGTGCTCCTAGAAGACACAGATTATTAAATGAAAATCTCAGTGACGGATATGGGATGCCTCCCTATGAGCTGTTAGTCGGGGAGGCCACAGAGGCTCCCCAAACAGCATGGGCTGTTGCCATTGTTCTTGACTTCCCACCATAACCAAATGATAAGACCCTATTGCTGGAGACACCACACACATTGGGCGTAGGATACAAAAAAATAAACCTGGAACTGACTAGAAAACTTCCTCCCTGCTGTCTAGTTTTCAGAATGCTACAGGGTACTGTGCAGACTGCTGGGGGAGGAGAGACATTGGTGGTCTTACCCCTGCAACCACCCCTGCATGCTGCAATACACCTGTCAGACAAGGTGTGCCCACAGGCACAATATCGACATGACTATTATGGGATTTACCAGCTGTTTCTGATAGAATCTGAAGCCTGTTCCATAAGAAGGAATTCAGGCCTGATACTGTAAACTTGATCAAAAGTCCTTGGCTGAGGCATCCATAGACCCTCGGTTGTTTTGCTGAATGGACATATTGTAAAACTTCCTTCTAAATATTTTTATATTTATAACCATAGGTTAGTGCAGCTCTCACCTTAATCGGAGGAGCTTCTTTTTGCGGTGGGCAGCAGTTCGTATAAAGACTCATAATAATGAACCAGCCTGCCTCCATTTTAGGTTTGAAAGCCCTCTTACAGTAAAGACAAACTAGGCTCATTCCTATGTATGATTAAACCTGTTCGTCAAGGATTGGGCTATGTCCCACATGTAACCTTAACTACAAATGATTCTGTACTGCCTGTTCCAGGAAATCACGTCTTTGTTTTAAAAAGTTGTAACGATTCTCTTGCAACCCTACCCTCGTTTCAAAAGGTTGTTATGACTACCTTGTTATGACCACCTTGCTATGTTCTGCTTCGGTAACCCCACCTATTTTTTCCACCAGCCTCCCCCCACCTCTGGTTTGGAAACTCCCTACCCGATGAGTTATAAAAACCTTGTCTTCCTCATGTCCAGTGCTGACCTCTTGAATGCCACCGTAGTGGGAGGCAGCCCGTGTACACAAATAAAAACATTTGCTTCAATTAATTGCTTGCTTTAATTAATTTGGTCATGATGATTCGAGTCAACGGTCTGTCTCCTCACATCTTGGGGATTAACAATAACTGGTCAAAGATCGTCACATCCAGTCTTCACAGGGCCCCTAGAAACAGCTAGCTGCTGCTCCTGCCCTTCTCAGCACCCCCATGAGGGACTTCCCAAAGGAGGGGCTGTAGACAGTGCCTTGTATCATCACCCAAGCAGGGCCCACCCTGTGAGTCACTCACTAACATGGACTGAGGAACCTTATCACATGCCAGGTGTGGCCAGGGATGATCTTTGACGTCCCCCAAACCATGTAAGCTGTGACCTCATCTGATGATATCTGGGCTGTAGCAAGGGTAAGGTGCAAGGGTCTGGAAAGCCCAGGTTGGCCCTGCTGTTCTGCTATGACCTAGCAGGAGGGTCAGTCTGGGGTGACCAAAAAGGAGGCAGATGCTGGCTGCAACCAGCTCCATGCTGTTTCATGGTGAAGAGTCATGGCATATTGGGCAGGGAAACAAAGATTGATGAGACCAGATGGGTCAAGCCAGCCACCTACCATGACTCAAGAGAGAGCAGCAGGGGAGAGCCAGTCCAGAGTCCACTCACACTGGTGGATGACAAAGTGCTTGTGCCTCCAGCTTTCCTGAGAGTAGGAGGGGCTGCTCCTTCCCTGGCGGACCATGCAGGAGATGCCAGGGCCCTGGAGGTCAGAGGCCTGGGGCAGTGGGTCACTCAGACTGCAGAGACAGACCCGAGGTGTCCCTGCGACTGAATGAGACGCTATAAAGGGCTAGAGCAGCAGGGGGAGCCACTGCCCTGCCTTTGTAGACTCCCTGGAAGCTTCCAGAAGAACAAAGACAGAGCCCAGAACTACCTCCCTCCTAGAAGAGAAGCCACAGCTGGGGTTTTGCTTTAACTCCAAGCCTCAGTTTCCCTTTTGCACAGGGGACTAAAGCACTGTACACAGTCACAGTAAGGATCAGGTCAGGTGACCATTCAGGATGATGTGATTGAGAGGGGAAAAGATGGACTTGAGACTTCAGACAAAATGGATGCAAGTGAAGCCCACTGTCTTTTCCCAGCCTCACTCCGAGGCGCCTGATACTCACTCACCTCTCAAGCAGGAAGGCGCGGGGAGCCAAATAACACATACAGAACAGCCTGCCAAGCAGCAGCCAGGACCTCTTTTACACCGTGCAACATCCAAGCCACGAGCCCGAGACTCTGTTTTCACATTTGCACACAAAAAATCTGGAGCAAGGACTGGTCTACCCCTTTGCGGAGAGACAGCAACATCCCCCCCCCCCACGCCCTGACCACCACCACCATCTACGTGCTCACACCTGGAGCCCCACCTCCTCTCCCCAGATAATTCTATCTGATGAGGCCACTCTGCTTCCTGGCCATTGGGCATTGCCTAGACCTCAAAACATAAGAGTTCCTAGGAACCAGATTGCTCTTCAATCCTGTCTCCCCAGCCCTCCACCAACAGCTATCCACAGACCAATAGAAGCAGAGGTGTCGCCACCCCACGCCACGCCACACGGCACCACACCATGCCATGCCCTCCAGTGCTGCTGGGAAACTCCAGGCAGGTAGCAGCTTCTTGCCAGGACCCTCCACTTTGTTTTCTTTTTCTTCTGAGTTGCAGACCAGGTTTCCCAGCCCCTGAGACTGTGTATTCAATCTAGGATCACCAATTGGGACAAGGGTGGGTGGGTGTCTGTTGGGTCTTCTGACTCCTGCAGTCTCCACTGCCAGGGACTTGACATCCCTGTGACCAGTGCACTCTGCGGCCTGGCCTGGGTCCAAAATAGCTTTCGGTGAATGCACAAGAAGGCACTGTGAGATGTGGGGGTGAGCTGATGTGGGGGTAAAGCTGAGGCGTGGTGCTTCCTGCTCCTGCACTGCCTGGTACCTTGGTACTTCCAACCACCCAGAGGTGAGAGGTGCTCAGTCCTCCTTGTAGGAGAAGAAACGGAGACACATCAGGCAGCAACCAGAGTTCTAGATCTGGGAGAGAGAATAGACCCCTAAGAGAAGGCAGATGCCCCCCCCCAAGCTGGGGTCATGCCCTCCAGTTGAAGATGGGAGGAGGGGGCACCCAGTTGTTTCCTAAGTATCTGTTGCAATGTCCCCAGGGGGAGTGATGCAGACCAGGAGAGGTCTGGGTTTGGGGTCTTGCTGAGAGCTCTCCTGCTCAGGAGGGTAGAGGAGGGGAACCTCTATGGAGGAAGGCTGGGGACAGAATTCAGACTTGTTTTGTCTCTGGGGTTGTAGTCAGATCCTTGGCTAGAACTGGGATTCTCCATGGCAGCTCCCATTCCCCAGGCCCTCACCATGGGCTAGCAGTCCTGTCACCCAAAATGCACCCCCCCACACACCAGGCAGGCCTGGAGCAGGAGCGCCGGGTGGGTCCCCACCAGTCGGGGCGGGGTCCCGTGGGGCTGGGGCGGGGCTGACGGCAGGCAGGGCCGCCCCTTCCAGCGAGGGCGGGCGGCCTTGGCCTTTAAACGCCAGTGGACGGTCGGCAAAGGAGAGGCCCGGGTCAGTCCCCATACCATGTTCTTGCGCTCCCGGCCAGAGTGCGCCTGAGCAGCCCCGGCTTCGGTGTCCCCGCGGGTCTCGCGTTGCCGCCTTTTTACAATGCCGGCGCGCGCGCTGCTTCCCGCCTCGCTGGCCGCGCTGGCCACGCTGGCTGTATTGGCGCTGGCCCGGGAGCCCCCGACGGCGCCATGCCCTGCGCGCTGCGACGTGTCGCGCTGTCCGAGCCCGCGCTGCCCCGGGGGCTATGTGCCCGACCACTGCAATTGCTGCCTGGTGTGCGCTGCCAGCGAAGGCGAGCCCTGCGGTCGCCCCCTGGACTCGCCTTGCGGGGACAGTCTGGAGTGTGTGCGCGGTGTGTGCCGCTGCCGTTGGACCTATGCTGTGTGTGGCACGGATGGGCACACCTATGCCGACGTGTGCGCGCTGCAGGCTGCCAGCCGCCGTGCCCTGCAGATCTCCGGGACACCGGTGCGCCAACTGCAGAAGGGCGCCTGCCCCTCGGGTAAGGTCCATCAGAAATCCTAAGGCTTGTTTTGAGTAAACTGAGGCCCAAGGAAATTCTGCCCGCTCCCGGAGTACCACTGGGCAGCCTTTTAGGAGCAGTTCAGACAATCCTCCAGCTTTCTAAATGGAGAGACTGAGGCCCAAGAGGTAAATGTTGTCCCCAATGACACAGAACAAGTTAGAATTGAAAACTAGTGTGGCAGCCTGGTAGTGTCTGGTGGGCTGTGGAGCTCTGGCCCAGAAACTCCTCTGTTTCTTTGAGTCCTCTAGTGGTTTAGAAGGAAACGAGTGATGAGCAGTCTTTTCTGGTCTTCAATTTCTGCTCTTTGAGTTTTATTTTCTTCTGTCTATAGCCAGGTGGTTTTAGGAGGGCAGTTTAGGGCTGCAGCCAGGATGTAACTCCCATCCTCGAGGCTCCAAGGGTACAGTGTACAGGGGGAGAATCCTAGGTCAGCCTCCCCTGGTTGGCAGGTGGCTCTCGGTCATTTCTTACCTTACAACGGAACTCTGTACATTCAGGAAACTGCCAGAAAATATGCATCTTGTCTGGGGCATTGTTTAGGATGCCAAGCTTTGCTCTTGGTGATGGGGACTCAGTGACTGATCCTTAATGCAGCTCAGCCAGCCCCAAGCTCATGCCAAATCAGACCCCTGTGTGTCCTTAGCCTGAGGTCAGAATGGGCTCTGCTGGTCACTCAGAGGACACCTGGGAACCAGACAGAGGGTCATGGGGCCACCTCTTGGGGAACAAGGCTGAGTTTTCTGTGCTGTGTGGAAGGCATCCTGGAAAAACGCACTGGCATGAGCAGACCCTTGTGGGCGTGTCTGTGACTGGACACTCTGGACAGTGCCTGGAGCTCAAGCTGGGTGGGGATGGGACTTGGTGGCTGTAAGCGTAGTGCCAGAGGCTGGCTTTGCCCTGTCAGACAGAGCTGTGTAGCCTTCTGAACACTCAGGTCCTGTGCCCCCAACAGGCCAGAGGGCTGAACATTCTTCCAGGGAGTAGGTATATAAGCCTGGAGGGGCTCTAGACAACCAGAGGTCAGAGAATGAGTGGCGGGCGCTGCTCTTTCCTGGTAAGCATCTGCCTTCTCCCTAGACTGGGTGACCACAGGTGTCCAGGCTGGAAAGTGTCATGTAGGATTGTATGGACCACATGGGTCAGCCATTTCTGGAGAGTTGGGAGGAGGATGTCCTTATCTGTTTTATGGTATTATAATGAAGTATGAAGGAGGTTATAATGAACAAACATTCATGTCTCAGAGTCTGGGACCTGGAAGTCCATGGTTGAGGCCCAGCCAGGCTCGGTAATATGGTGAGAGCTGTGATCCCTTAAAGGGGAGGTTACTGTATGTTCAGATGCCATGGTGGAGCAGAAGGCAAGGAGGTGGCATGAGTGAGAGACCCAAAGGGGTGTGGCACCGTTTACAAAGGCCTTAGGCCCCATTCATAAGTGGGAGGATCTTATAAGGCCTACACCTAAATTTTGGAGGGGCTTTAAGTTGGTATGGTTGGGATCACAGGCCACATGAGGGACAGCAGCCCAGTGCTCTCTTTGGGTGGACACCCAGGGTGTGCTGGATGCTGGTTCTGTGTGCCCATCTTGGGTCTTGCTGTCTGAGATGCAGAGGGTTCAGGGTAGCCAGGCACCTGCCCCGTCCTCTGCTATTCTCCTGCCATCTTGGTTGTGTTTGGTGTACTCTTCCCCCTGGTCTCCCATGTGGCAGGCACTGGGCTCTGGGCAGAGATGGGCAGGGATGGAGCAGGCTCTGTTCTTCACAGATTGAGCCATCTGTGAAAAATCCTTTCTGTGCCTTGCTGTCCCTTAACTGGTAACAGCGTATGGCATGAAGCAGATCTTGCTAGTGCACTTGAGACTTCTAGATCCTGCACAGAGCAGGGAGAGAGGGGAAATTCAGCCTGGGAATCAGACAGATATCCATCATGAAGAACGGCGGAAGTGGCTGAGAGTCTGTGGGTGCTGGCAGGATCCCGGGCTTCATAGACCCACATTGTTTCATTGTATTCTGGGTCCTCATCCATAAATGGTCTGATGACAGGCCTGGGAGAGACCCAGCGCAGCTAAAGTGCTACTTCCTCTACTGGGTGCACTATTGCTGTTGTACAATGAGGCCCCTAGGAGAGGTGCTAATTTGGGACAATGAACGGGGCTCACTGTTAAAGATGGGGCGGGTGGAGAGGCTTAGGCAGAGCAGAGACCAAGGTCTGGTCTAGAGTACTGGCCACCATCAAAGCTCAAGGTGCCAAGGAGCTGAAACCAGAGGGGGTGGTCCATTACCAGGGATGTTAACAAGCCAGGCTCTACTACCCATCCTCAAAGGACCAACTATAACAATGTGGCCACATCGGGAAGAGGAGCAAAGAGGCTCAGTGACAGCTCCCCAAGTCCATCTAGGGATCCTGACATGAGATTTAGGTTTAAATAGAGGGACAGAAGTATATACAACCAAGCAGCTCTCTCCCATCGTCTCTACTGCGGTCTCTCCTGCAAGGTGGCCTGATGCATCCCGCTTGTTGCCTGCAGCCTTCTCCTCCCAGCATGAGAGTCATGGGGGATCCAATTTCTTAGGGTCCGTTGCCTCAGTAGTCAGAGGGGAGGACCAAGTGTCCTTCAAAATGTCTTCATTCCAGTCAGGGTAGCTACAACTAGACAGGGCCAGTGACTTTGAGCCTGACCCCTGTCTATTGCGCACTTTGACCTGGCTGGTCCAGGTTTGCTGCTTACTCCAGGGACATCATTCACAGAGGCACCCTGGGCTTCTCTGCCGCTATCTCCTGCGGCTCAGAAGCTCCACACACTAGAGCGAGTGCCGGGCTCACTCCATGCAGATGAAAGTTGGCCCAGGCAGCCTGGCTGTCTCTAACTGGTCCTCCCAACTCAGCTGCCAGCTCCACCCCAGGACATTGATGTCTCAGCCTCTGTCACCACTGCACCTGTCATCGCCTCCTGTCTACTGTGTGTGTGGTCACTAATCAGCCTGACCACAAACCACAATGCCCAGATGCTCTGGGTTCATGAATGTCTTGGAGGCAGGGAGAGCGGGTGAGCCCCACTTGAGGGTGATGTCTGAGAGGGGGCCTCCTGGGGAACTGGGATCTCAGAATAGATTGGGTAGCAGAGGGAGACTGGCTTCTACCCTCCTGTATCACAAGACGCACTCAGCTCCCCCCACACGTACCTGTACCCTCAGGCCCTGTGTCTGCCACCTGACACACACACACACACACACACAACACACACACACACACACCTCCATCTTCTGCAACCTTCTCATCTTCTGGCCATCCTGCTCTTTTCCCTCCTCCTACCTCAGGGCCTTTGCACACGTTCTGCTCACTGCCCATAGTTCCCTCCCGCATCCTTTTCTAGTAGGTTCCTCTTCCTGGCCTTTGATGTCCCAGCACCCCAGCAGCCTTCCCTACCACTGTGCCTCATGGCTCGGCCTATACCACCTGTCCATTGACCTGTCTGTTCTCTCTGCTTCTTGCTCACTCTGGGCCTCATGGTGGGGGTGGCTCCTGCACCTGGTTGCACACAGTAGGGGATGGTATATGAATGTCTGGGTCCATGGCTTCCTGTGGCTGTCCTGGTCCCTGTTAGATGGCTCCTGTAGGAATGACAGGAGTTTTTGGGTACCACCTGCATGTTAGAAAAGCATTCTCATCAGAAGGGATGATGCTAGGATGACCTGCTCTCGGGCTGGCTTCCTGGAGTCCATGTCCCACATCCAGCCCTCTTTGGAACTGGGTGGGGGTGGCTTGGGGCAGTTCCCATACAGCTTTAACCAGCAGCGTTTAATGTGCAAGACCCTGCTGGCCTCTCCTAGCCTGTTTATTTAAGAGCTTTGGGTGGCTTTTGTGTTCATTCTTCTTAGCAGCTTCTAGGGGCTCAGAGTTCAGCATCTGAGACTAACCAGGCAAGAAGATGCATCCTCTTTTGGCCCCTCTGCCTGCTGGGACAGCAGAATTGGACAGCCATGAGTGGGGGTTGGCAGGATGTCAGTGGCCTCATCCATGTATTTGATGATCCCATGATTGGATAGGATTGTGTGTCATGGCTGAGTACCAGGAGGAGCGCCATGATCTGTGAGTCCAGAGGCTCTGTCAAATCCAGGTCCTTTCTTCATCTACCTCTAGGGCATGCAGAGGTGGCCATGCAGAGAAGCCGTGCAGGGATAATGCTGCCTAGACAGAGTGGCACTCACCTGCCTGCTGCCCCTGGTGTCCTACATCACCGAGAGTCTGTGTGTGCTCACTGGCCTGGAGGAGCTCTGGGCACGGTGAGGCAGAGTCTCTCTGGCAATGTCAACTACATGACAGGCCTGGGGTACCACAAGCTGTACCTGTATATTCGTGGTATCAGCATGGCCCATAAGCCACACCCTCCTCCAGCAGAAGCTCCGAGACCTGAATATCTAAGCCCTGACTGCTCAGTGGCCTCCCTTTCTGTCCCAGCTCCAGTCTCAGGCTCTTGCTCCCTGTGTCACTCACCTTTGCACATGCAGTCCCTTTGCCAGCTATACTGATCCCCCATTCCTCAAGGCCCAGCCCAGCAGGTCACCAACCCTACTGTCACACTTGGACCCTCACAGAGGGTTCTCTAAACCAGTGTTTTCCAACCCTCCTAATGCTGTGACCCTTTAATACAGTTAGTACCTCACGTATGTTGTACCATATATATCATCCATATTATTTCATTGCTAGCTTCATAACTGTAGTTTTGCTATTGGGATAAGTCATACTGTAAATGTCTAATACATTGTCCATGGGGGTCACGACCCACAGATTGAGAACCGCTGCTCTAGTGCATCCTCAGTGCTTGGGTACCCAGGCTAGGCTGGCCTTGTAGTGAGCAGCGAGAGTGGAGCACACAGCTTCAGCCTGGCCACAGCTTTCCTGCCTGGAGGGCTGATCAGCTCACTGCTTTTCCTTCTCCTAAACGTTTCTCTGTCCCTAAGTGACCCATGGCCCCGTGGCCACCAACATTAGCTTAAGATCCCTCTGTGGTTTCCAGGGACTCAGGCTGCTGTCCGTGGCCCTCAGACCCAGGTCCTGCCTAGGGAATGGCAGATGGGGAAAACAATTGCCCAGCTTGGAGCACACATACCACACCCCACCTCTCCCTCACAGCCACAGCCCAGGGTACCAAGCCAGGTGCAAGGCATCAAGCCCAGCACACCGGGCATTGGGCACCAGGCCCTGAGTCGGGTTCACTAAGCTCTCTAATGCTGATAACCGTGGCTGCTTTATAGGTTGGGAAACAAGGCTTAGAGAAATCAGGTGGCCTGCCCAAGGCACACATCCAGACCCCTAAACCTAGATACATCCCAGCTCCAGGCTGCTCCTGGGCAGGGTGTAACAGCTGGTTAGCTTCCAGGAAGGCCCAGCCTTGACCTGTCTCTGGCTTGGGGCCAGCCCAGCGCCTCTGGCTGTGAAATCCAGGCTCTGCTGGCTCGGGCAACCTCTGGAGGAGATGCTGCCTGGCCACCACTGTGCTGTGAGGCTATTCTCACTTAACAGTGATTCTCAGCTTCCACGTGCGCCTGAGTGGGGAGGGGCAGTACAAACTGGCGGGTGCGGTGTGCTCAATGCTGCCTTCAGTCGTCCAGTGGCGTCTGCACAGCAAACACGTGCCATGCATAGATTATTTGCCATCCCCGTTAGGTCTTACACCACACCAAGCCTGCAACTTCGGTGGAGGGATGCCACTGTGTCCCCGGTAAGAGAACAGAGGCACAGTGGACTTAGGAGACTTACGAGGTCTTCCTGTTAAGAAGTGGCAGAGTTGGGGGACACCGTGGAGGAGCCAGATATGGAAATCCAAGCCGGGCTCCACTACATGTCCACTGTGTGCTGGCTCTGGGCTAATGCACATAGCTGTATGTGTTGCACGCTGTAGAACTCCAGGGGATGTGGGCACACACACAGATCCCTGTTAGTAATATCGATGCAACCGTGTAGTGTGCAGGCTCTGGTCGGGTGCATGGTGTCCCCGTGGTGCGCCTCGGCCATTCACTTCCCATTCTGCGCCTTTGCTTCCTCATCTCTTCCGCAGCAGATTTTGACCGTCCAAAGCACCGGCACCATCCTGCTGAGAGTCACCCACTGTCACTTAGGCAGGAATGTTGGCGTTGGAGCCCCGAGGCCAGCTTCTCTCCAGGGGGGTTACTTCTTACAGCCCTTCCTCTCCCAGGAGGCCCCAGAACCCGGCCACAATGGCTGTGCTCCGTGTCGGGCTGCAAACAAAACTTCCGGGCCTTCAGATTCTGTTTATTTTTGAAAAACAACAAAAAACCCAAAAAAAGGCAACAGCTGAGTGTGCCAAGACTAAGGCCTTCAGAACTTGGCTGGGCCTGGCCTGGGGGTGGGACTGTTAAGAAACCCCAAATAAACAGAGCTGTTTCCTGGCCCAGCCAAGCCAGTTCATGTGGGAAGCCTATGGTAGGGCCCTCCTGTGACTCACGGTGACTCATCTGAGAGTGGAGCCCGATTAAAGGGCCATGCCTGGCGGGCCCTGACCTAGTGCCGGGCTAGACCTGCCATTCTAAGATAGCATTCATACTCAACCTCAGTTTTGGGGGCTGTAAAATGGGCAGTAACTGCTGCTCTGGGGTGGGGGTTCCAAGCCGCAGGCTGGGCTGAGCAAGTTCTGTTTTTGTGGGGCTGGTGGCTGCATCCTCCTCCTCCCTCCTTCCAGGAAGCTCATGGGGTTTGCCTGCCTGGCTGTGGGATAAGCCAAATAATGTCTCTGTGCTGGGGAATGGGGCCGTGTATAGAACCTCTTTGGCTCTTCTGTGGTCCTGAGCGTGAAGAGCCAGCCTAAAGCAGTGTGCTGTCCTGGGCCCTGCTCCAGGCCTTGCCATCTTCCCAGTTGCTGTAATTTCTTTAAAAACACTGTGAAGAGAAGTCACGCCATGATACAAGGCTCACATAGGAGGTTTATTGGAAGGGGAGAGAGAAGAGGCAGAGAAGTGGGCACAGGGGGGCAGAGACCGGTCCCTGGGGACAAGAGTGGCAGAAAAGAAAGAAAGAGAGAGAGAAACAGAGAGCAGAGAAAGAGCCGGGAGGTGGGCTTTATAAGGGAAAGTAGTGAACGTGCATAGCAGGTGCTCTTGGTGGCTGACTACCCTGTCAGGACCCCAAGGGCAGACCAGTACAGATGCCTGAATACTAACACCAGTTACCTACCATGTAGAGTCCTAGCTGACAAGGTCCTTTTGAAAGTCAGGTTCTCTCTCTGGAACGAGAAGTGGCCTAAGAGCTTGGAGCAGCACCACGGTGGGTCTGCTGACTGACTTGAGCCTCCAGGTCAGCGCCCAACAGCCTGGAGACACAGGGACTGGGAGGCCTTGGCTCCTGCCTCAGTTCTGCCGCTGCCCATAGTGGACCTGGCAGGCCAGGTGGGCAGAACCTAGGGAGGGGTCTGCAGGTCCTGGAGGTGCCAAGCCCCAGGATGGACTGGGCAGTGAGACAGATGGGGTGTTCTGTTCTCCATGCTGTCCACGAGAAGGGCAGTCGCAGGCACGCGGGGCTTATAGCTCAACCCACTTAGACAACTTTTCTAATTACTTCCTGCCCATCAGGGGCAGCAGATGACTTTGCCCATACAGGGTCCCTCTGTACACCCCATCTCACCCTAGGTTTTGTATGTTCCAGCCCTGTTCACACGTCTCCATTCCCGGCTGGTCACTGTCCCTCACTGCCGGCGGATGTCAGGGCTGGGTTCACAAAGGCCGTGGGCAGATGTGACTGGCTACGCTGAACAGGAGGCCCGGCTAGGAGTTGTTTCATAAGCCTCCATTTCCCCACCTTGACATTTGCGGCTTCATTTCTCCCAGGTCGCCACTGTGGGAGTCAGGGACATTGCCAGACTGTGTGTGGGGATAGTGCTGGGCCACAATTGTTCCAGAGCACAGGCTTTGGTCTGTACCCCTCTTACAGCTGCTGCTGTGGACATGTTTGTTTGTTTTTTTTCATCCTGTTTGATGGTGTGGAAAATCAGGTTTATGAGGTGGAGGCTCAGCCCCAGAAAGCCATGTAGAGTCCTTTCACATCACCAGGTACCAAGTGGCTTCCTGGGACAGGGAATGTCACTGTTTACATTCTTATCAGGTCACCCAGGATCTGTGAGGGGTCACCTTCAGTCCCACATCTCAGATGGGAAAGTCAAGGCCCAAAGAGGGTAAGCGACTTGCACAGGACCACAGCTAGAAGACAGCAGGTCTCGCTGAGCCCAGTTGTGTGCAACTCCCAGTCCTGTGCTCATGAGAGAGCCCATGAACCACCCAGAAGCAGTGCCAAGGAGCATGGTGTCAGAGGCCAGAACCTGGAGGCCTCAGCACAGGCTCGTGCCACCCACATGCCTCAGGCTTGTGGTCCTGGCAGGCCACAGCCCTGTTGCTGATGGCGGCAGGAATCTGAGCCAGTGATTAAGGTTTGGGGGATGTTTGTGAGCTGCCTGGAAGTAGGCCTGGGTTATAGCCAAGTCAGACAAAGGCGGGGTGCTCTATCCACCCAGGAATCTATAGCCCGGCCAATGAGGAAGGGCCTCACAGAGGCCATATGGGGGTGGCTCAGGAGAGGAGGCCTCGGGGACTTTCACTGCGCCCTTATCTATCAGTACACTGGTCAGGCAAATGGTCAGCTCTGCAACATACTTCTGTCACATGGGAGCAGGCAAGGGCCCAGGGGTACTGGTCCCCAGCATCAGTCCTGTGCTTCCTGGAGCAAAGATTCCTGCTCAACACTGAAGAGTCTGGTGGGGCTCAACTCCCAGAAGTCCTAGTTAACCATTCTCCAGGGCAGGGACTACCATCTCAGATGTCTGGGTATCTATGCACTTCTGGGGGATGGGGTGCAGAGCATGTCAACATTGGCTTTGAGTCCAGGCAGGGGTCCCTAGCAGGGCCTCTTTCACCCTGGGTCTAGGGGCTGCTGGGAGCCAGCAGGTCTCACTGACACCCTTGGTCCTTGCTGCCAGCGCAGGTCTCCACCAGCTGACCAGCCCGCGGTACAAGTTCAACTTCATCGCCGATGTGGTGGAGAAGATCGCGCCAGCCGTGGTCCATATAGAGCTCTTCCTGAGGTACGTGGGGGCCTGAGTTGCTCTGCAGCTTCCCAGCCATTCCCAGCTGCCCTGCTGCCTACTGCCACCCAAACTAGACGTGATTCCAGCAGCCAGAAGCACAGGAACAGTGGGGTAGGATGAGTAGCCACTATGGAAACCTGGGGGTTGAAGGTTAGCCTAAAGTGGGAACCCTAGGCATCTAGGAGATAGAAACAGGGGACAGACCACTGAGGTACCAGCCCAACAGGGCAAGTGTGTCTGAATCAGGCATGAGGGAGAATGTGCCAGCTCGTGGCTAGATGCGGAGGAGAGGGAGGATTGACTGAGTGGAGGTGGGTGGATAGGGAAGCAGTTCCATCCATGGGAAAGGAAGCCAGCTGTGTGATGTGTGGCCTAGCATCCTGGCAGGATCCCTCTTTACAGACAGGGGCGGAGCCTCCTCCCTTCCTCCCACACCCAGTATTCTATCCCAGAGATGTTTGTGCTGGATGAGGAGGCCCTGCCTTCCAGACATACCAGCCAAGGTCCCATCACTCACATCCGGTCCTGAGGTCTCAATTTAGACCCCCTAGAGAGAGGCTGGTTGTGGCAGGAGCTTCAGGACTCTAGACAAAACAATCTCCACCCTTCTCACCCTGCAGCTGAGGGGAGAGAACCAGCTGGGATGGTGGAGCCAGACAGGAGCCCACCTGATAGGGATCAGGGACGCTGGTGAGCGGCTTATTAGTCTGACTCTGGTATGGAGTTGCCTGGTTACTGATGTCAATCATTATCCCCTCCCTCTGTGCTCCATTAATAGTGGCAAAGTCTCACGGTGGCAAGGTGTGTGTGTTGGGGGCGAGGGAAGAGAGAGGATAGACTATACTCATCCAGGGTCTAGCCAGAGCTCTGAACCACATCGGCTCTGAGTCTTTCCTTAAGCCATCCTGGGGCTCCTGCTCTTGGAAAAGAGAGATAGATGGGAATTCAGCCCCTGTGGGACTATGGGACCCTTCTGCTTGCCAGGTCCCTGCTGTTATTGACAACTGATAGACCTATGCCTCCCAACGCTTTTACACACACACACACACACACACACACACACACATACACACATACACACACACACTACAACCACATCCCACCTGGAACTGAGGTTTGATTTCAGCCTGTCTGACCCTGGAGCAGCTCCCTGCCATATCCGATTTTTCCCTGCCCTTGCCTTTGACCCTGGGGTGAAATCCAAGCCACATCATTGAGGAAATTACAAATGAATGTACTAAGAGGCTGTCTCAACCAAAGGGGGCTAAGGAGGGACTGCGTATATCTAGAGGGCCTGAGGCACTAACCCTGAGCTGGTTAATCACAGGCTAAAGCAGCTGGGTATCAGTGATGTCTGGCTTGTGAAGCCAAAGCCTTAAGGGTGGGTAAGGCCCCAGTAGGGCAGATAGCACAGAATCTTCCAGCTGCAACCCTTGACCTGTGAAATCTAGGTTCAGGGCTTTCTTGGGTCCTGTCTGCAGTCTTGAGAAGAGCTGGGTGTAGCAACCCCGAGGCATGGCTGGTGGATGGAAACACTGCTCTGCTCTGCCTCCTGCCTGACTCCAGCACGTAGTACCACATCTCTGGACCTCAGGCTCCCCTGAGAGCTTCATGCAGCCGTGGCTACCTAGGGCTGCGTTACAGAGCCCCACAGACTGCAGGATTAAACAATGAGCCTGTTGCCTATCCACCCCGGAGGTTGAGGTCCCAGATCAGGTGTCTGCAGGTGTCTGACATCCTACCCAGATCCCAGGCTCGCTCTTAACTTCTAGTGGCTCCAAGTTTCCTGAGCTTGGAGTGCATCCTCCCACCCATGTCTCCCTTGTGCCTCTTCCGGCTTCCAGTCTTCTCAAGGTACCAATGCTTGGCCATAGGGCCCCTACTCCATCAGAACGACACAGCCCTGCCACACCTGCAGAGATTCACTGCCAAATGAGGTCACTACTTGATTACATCTGTTTGGAGGACACTGACCCACATGAATTTGTCCCTGGCTTCAGGGAGCACTTAGAATGTTTGCTGTTTTCCCTGGCCTTGACTGGCTGAGGTGACATTTTGGAAAGACTGGCACACTTGGGTTCTTTCATCTGTTTAGTGTTTTCAGGGCCTGTATACTTTTTTTTTGTGTTGCCCTAAGGAAGGTCCCAAGCTGCTGACCTTTGCCCCCTCCTATCCTGAAAGTAGGGTCAATGCTCCTTAAGCAGACAGACCATTTCCCAGATGGAAAGACAGAGGCTCAGAAGGCCTACAGAGCCTGCCTGAGGGCAGCTAGGTCATGGGTGAGGTTGGACTAACAGTTAGTGTCCAGGGCCCTACTGTCAGGCATTGGCGCCACTGTGGGCTGGTGCGTGCTGGCATGTCAACAGGTACCGTGTCTCACTGCAGCAAACTGCAGATCAGAGATGATAGTCATATCTTTATGGCCATGAACCGGGTCTAGATTCAATGTTGCCAAGGACACACCCACAAGTGATAGCCTCAGTTCAAACCCAGGTGGTGGAGGGAGTGGACTCCCCCAGGCCAAGGCCTTGCCCTGAATGTCCCCTGTACTTTCCTGTTCAGACACCCTCTGTTTGGCCGGAATGTGCCACTGTCCAGTGGTTCGGGCTTCATCATGTCAGAGGCTGGTTTGATTGTCACCAATGCCCACGTGGTCTCCAGCTCCAACACTGCCTCCGGCCGGCAGCAGCTGAAGGTGCAGCTACAGAATGGGGATGCCTACGAGGCCACCATCCAGGACATTGACAAGAAGTCCGACATCGCCACTATCGTAATCCACCCCAAGGTGAGTGGAATGGGGCGCCTTTGCCTGCCCCAGCAGTGTCCTCCGCAGACCACACAGCCGTACTATCTCAGCCTTCCCAGAGGATAGCCGTGATCTGAGACCCAGGGCCACTGGCCACGTCAGACTTGGGGCCTCGGAACTGCCCTTGCCCAAGGTTCCAAAACCAGGAGCAAGCAGGACACAGGGGCGAGGGGACAGCATCCACACCTCCGTACCTCTTTACTGTCCTAGCCGGGCCCATATCTGGAGTTCCCTGTCCCTGAGGGCTGACAGACAAGGGAAGTCAGTTTCTACCTTCCACCCCTGTGCCCATACTTCCCTTTATGGTCCCCAGTAGCTTCTAGAAGCCCAGGTAGACCAGTTAGTGTTCTCTCTGTTTGTGGCACAGCTCCGGGAGGGAGAACCCTCATTACCTATAATCTTACAGGAAGAAACAGAAACTTGGGAAGATTAGAATTCTCATCACTTGGAATCTGAGGGGAAACCCAGGCTCAGAGAGATTAGATCACATACCTAAGATCATGGTCAACAGTGGCAGGGCCAGCCTAGATGCAAGGCATCCTCAAAATGGTTTTTATTGCACGCAGTGGTACCATTGCATGGCTCTGGGATGGCCATGGGGCTTCCTGTGTCCCCTGCACCCACCATCAAACATGTCACTGTGTCTTTAGTGAAAGTCAGGCACATTGTTTCCTGTTGATATCTGTGAGTCAGCCGGTGTAGCTATCTGGAGCCTAGCCCTCCTGCATTCAGGTTCTCAGTGTCCATGGTAACAGTTGTTTTCAGCATTCACTACCAAAGTGGAGGATCCATAATGGACTACCCTGTGCAGACGCTCTGTAATCCTGAGCCCTGTCACGGGTCGAGTCTGGGTGCATCCCTTCTTCATAGCTCAAAAACCGAGGGTGGGTGGGACAGACTGAAGGGCTGAAGTGCAGGAACTCTTCACACTATGGAGGCCCAACCCCAGCTTCTCTGTGACCAGCATGCAGCTCTGCTGCCGTCAGAGTGTCCAGGCTGGGAGAAGCTGTATGCTCACCCATGTGCAGCTGTAAGAAGCGATAGGGCCACATAGGGTGCCACAGCTCATCCAGAGCTCCCTGGGGTTAAGAGCAGAAATGCAGAGGCCGACCAGGGACACTGCCCCGAGGTGCCTGGTAGAGCGTGCCTGGCTTTCATTGGTAGCACAAGCATGGTGTGGGTGCCTCGGCACCACACCCCCCCTTGGAGCCTCTGAAGCTCAACCTGTGTCCTGCAGTTCCCCAAAACATATGCACACGCATCTACCTTCTCAGACCGCAGCAGCCTTAGAGTTGGATAGCTGAGTTCATAGATGGATAGATTCGGCTAGCCCCGTGCAAAACAGTGTTCCATTACCTAGTGTGTCAGAGTAGAGTGTTACCTTCCCTGGCCTCAGTTTCCCTGTGTGTCTATATTAGGATATCAAAGATTTCAAACTAGGTTTTCCAGAGCCTTGGTAGGGTTCTGGAAAGCTATGTGCCCCTCCTTAGGGCGCCTCTGTTGGGTGCAGCACACCAAACCTTGGGGTATCTGTAGCTTTCAGCTGACCTGCAGAGCAAACTGTCACCACTAAATCTCAGGCTTAGCTGGGCAGTAGCACATGCCTTTAATCACAGCACTTGGGAGACAGAGGCAGGTTGATCTCTGTGAGTTTGAGGCCAGCCTGGTCTACAGAGTGAGATCTAGGTCAGACAGGGATGCATAGAAAGATCTTGTCTCAGAAAACAAGCAAAACCCTAACAAACTGCTGGACTCAAGGATGTCAGAGGCCAGGCCTCGGCCCGAGCTCTCTGTCTGTGTGCTCCCCCATGACAGACATTTATGGCCTCCTAAGATAAGCCTTGGTTCTGTGAACTCCAGCCTCAGTCTCAGCCAGCTGCTGGCCTGGCTTTAGTTCACATTGGCGACTTGCCTCAGCTTGGTCTCGGGGCTGTGAATTGCCTCCGTCCTCTCCAAAGAGCAGCCTGTCAGGATCCCTCTCTGTGGTCTGAGCCACTGTCCTCTCTCACACTCCTCTTCTCCTTCCAGAAAAAGCTCCCTGTGTTGCTTCTGGGTCACTCAGCAGACCTGCGGCCTGGCGAGTTTGTGGTGGCCATTGGCAGCCCCTTTGCCCTGCAGAACACCGTGACAACGGGAATTGTCAGCACTGCCCAGCGGGATGGCAAGGAGCTGGGCCTTCGGGACTCAGACATGGACTATATCCAGACAGATGCCATCATCAATGTGAGTCCTGTGGGCAAGGCTGACCTCAGTGACCTCTGCCTAGCTTGTTCCCTGTCCCATCATGCAGCACATTATCTAGGAAGACCTTTCATCATCTCATGCAGAGGTTTCACCCAGTGATTGCCTCCCAGAGATGGGGTGGCCCAGTCATACCCCTAGAAGGTCTTAGTCTGCCACACACAGCTTGGCACTTTACTAGGCTTAGAATGGCACACAGCCCCAAGGCTGGGTGCCTTGGTATGTACCCCCTCTGTGTGTTCCATGACTGGTTGATGGAACCATTCATGTCTGTAGAGACTACCAAACCTCAGACACTGCCTGTTCTGCAGGTGCCTAGCAACCTCTGGTGAGTTGTGGAGATACGTAAGTGCACAGTTTGTGCAGAGACCCAGAGGGTCAGTGAGGTAGCTACCTGCTGATGTCTGTGGGGATTGAGCATTGTCTTGTCATTGACTAGAGTCAGTGGTGGGGAAGGAGTTTCGGCACCATAAGGGGGTTTGTGGCACAGCTAACACAGTGTTTCCCCCTTTGCAGTATGGGAACTCTGGAGGACCCCTGGTAAACCTGGTAAGTGTCCGCTAAAGTGGAGCATCTGGTTTTCTGAGGCTTTGATCACCCAGAGGCACAGGCTGGAGGTGGATGCAGCCCTAGGGACTGCATGTCCAGAGGTCAGTAGTGCAGCTGGGTTGCAGGCCCAGGAAGACCTGAGCACCAGGCCTGTGCTGCCTGGAACCCTCGGGGACAACTGAAAACAGCTGCCAGGCTGGGACCATGTGCTCCATGGTGACACTGGGCAATGGGGGCTCAGATCAGGCTGATATTGCCTGGGACTCTGCTGTCCTCAGTTATAATTTAAGGTGGGAGGAGAGACCACCCTCATGAGCTATGTTACCCTCACTCCTTCCGGAGTCAGGCTCCGCTTCACCCTGGCTGAGATTTTCCCAGAACAGGGCGGTGGGCTCAGCTTGGATCCCAGACTCTGAGACTCAGTGTAGCCTGCCTCCAGGAAACCTATTCAGAGTGGGTAGTGTCCAGACTTGATGGGAACACACACTATGGGGTACCTGAGGCGGCTCTGAAGGGATACAGGCCTCACACCTGACACAGACCAGGGAGGAATTCCTGGAGATGGGAGCATTTAGTGAGGGTGTGGAGACGAAAGAATGGGGGAGAATGCCACAGATAAGGCAAAGGTCACAGGGCACTGTCAGGGTGGGAGAAGACAGCAGTGGGGCAGCCTGTGGGCTGGGACTGTGTCTAGCTGACACTTAGGCCACTTGTATAGGTGGCTGTCTCCTCCACACTCAGAATTTTCCAGGCAAACTGCTAAGGGGAGAGGTTCATGCGGTAGGGCCTGGGCTAGATTCTTTAGTTTCTGCCCTAGGCCCCAAAGAGCTTCTCTGACCAGCTGGTAGTGCCCTGGTTGGGTTGTCTAGGAAGAGCATCCAGCAGCCCTCCAATGGCCAGGCAGCTTTTAGGAGGGGTCCTGCCCAGGAGTGGGTTGCATTGACTGGGCCAGCTCCTGCTCTCTTGGCATTGGTCCCATGAATCTGGACAGGGTGGGGACCATGCTCAAAACAGATTACAGGCTGATGCCCTGGCCCCGCTCACTGGTCTCTGCTTTCATGAGAAAGGGACAGAAGGGGCCCACGTCTCTGATGGGATTAGATGATGTCCTGAGTGCAGTGGATACTGCCTCCTAGGGCAGAGGGCTGGGGCTAGTAAGGCAAGCTCAACCCAGTAACTTCTTCCAAAGTAGAAGAGAAGTCCCCAGGATTTGGAGGTTACACAGAGTAGGGGAGGTGTCACTGACCCCAATGTGACCTAGAGAGCCGTCTTTCCAGGGTTAATGGGGCTGCTTGGGCCATCTCCGTGGGTCACTGGCAGCCAGCTCTGCTCCTGGAAAGAGTGCTCTCTCAGCTCAGCAGCAGCTGGTGACTTGCTTGAATGCCTCCAAGTAACCCCCACATTCTGCCCACCCTGCTCAGGACGGTGAGGTCATCGGCATCAACACACTCAAGGTCGCAGCTGGCATCTCCTTTGCCATCCCCTCAGATCGCATCACACGCTTCCTCTCTGAGTTTCAAAACAAGCACGTAAAAGGTAAAGAACTCACTGGAGGGGCAGGTAAGGCGGGGCCCCCAGGACACAGCCCAGCCCCACCCAGCTTAGCCAGGGACCACCTGCAGGGACTGTGGAAGCCATGTTTACTCCTAGACTGGGCCCTTTACCCTCCCAAGCCAGCAGACCCAGGACTCTCTCAGGGTCTTCCTTCTTGCCTACCAGCTCAGGGCCACATTCACCTCCTCCTTCAGACAGTTTCTTCCCAGATCCCACCATCCGAGCTTGGACTCCCAGGGCTCTTCTTAGTTGGCAGAAAATTGTGTTTCCTTCCTGCTTCCTGCACGTCCACCCATCCATTCATCCCCCACTCATCTACCCACATCCAACCCTCCTATGCATTCATCTGTTTACTCATTCCCCAATCTACCCATTCATCTGTATGCCAATCCACCCATCTTTTCTATTTACTGTTCCTTCCCTTCATCCATTTACTATTTACTACTCACCTACCCACTTAGCTATTCACCCACCAATCCATCCATCCATCAACCTATCTACCACTCTACGCACTAATCTATACATTTATTCACCTGCCCATTCATCTTCCCATCAATCCATCCATCAGTTCATACATCTACTCATTCATTCGTCCATCCATCCATCCATCCATCCATCCATCCACCTACCCTCCCATTCACTCACTCATCCATCCACCAGTATGTCCATTCATCTCTATACTATTGCATCCATTTGTCCATCCTTCCATCTATCCACATGCCCACTCTCTGTTCCCCCATCTGCCTACATATGTACCCATCCGTTAATCTGACCATTCATCCTCTTATCCTTCCATCTCTATACTCATCTACTTGTACACACACACAGCCATTCATCCACTCTCTCACACACCCACCCATCCATTCATGCATCCATCAATCCACCCATCCGTGGGTTCATCCACCTGTCCTCTTTCCTCCTATCCATTCATGTTTCCACACATTCACCTACCCATCCCTAAGTACCCTTGTCAGCCTGTTCAGTTGGCCTAGTAGGGCATCCTCTGTTCCAAAGGAGCAAAGTCCAAGAACCCAATCCATGGGAGTTACCATCTGCCAGCCCCTATCCCCTCATCCCAGTATAAACAGGAATTTCCCATCCCTCTCACCCTTATGGGTGGCCATCTGCATCCCTCTAGGGAGAGGACTTGTCAAGGACAAGCTAGTTCTCCAACTTTTTAGTTGGTGATCATGGCCACGGTTCAGAAAGGGGCCCGCTTCTGATCTTAGGCTCCTGGTGGCCCTCATCATTTTCAGTCCAATGAGCTGCCAGTTGCTGTGTCTCCCACATCCACCTCCTGGCTGATACCCAGGTCTGACCCGGCTCTGCCGCCCACACCCTCTCACACTGCCTCCCTGTCTCTTCCTAGCCCTCTCACCGGCACTACACTAAGAGCAGGGGCCTGCCTCCTGCTTGTTCCTTCCTTTGCGGCCCTGCCAGCCACACACACAGACCCCACTACAGCGAGACTGGTCCCATGAAGAACTGCAATTGAGGAGCCTCGTTCTGTTCCAAGTGGCCCTGTGTGAAGATGTCAGGAGCATGCAGAGCCTGTCCCTCCCAAGAATCCGAGGCACCTTCTGGTGACCAGTGGGAACTAGCCACCTTTTCTCTCTACTGTAGGAAGCTCAGAATTAGTTCAGGGTTCCACCTTTGCTCCATTGGTTGCCTTGGCCCTTTCTCTAGTGGCCAGGGCTTTCCCGTTTATCCTGTGTATGGGATCAGAGCTCCATCCACACAGACCAGCCTGTGGGTGACTTCGGTGTTGGACATGGCCCTGTGGCCTTCTGTCCCCTTGTCCCCACTTCCACTCTCAGATAAGAACTCACTGGGGCCAGATCTGCTTCTCTGTTGGACAGCAACTGTCTTAGTCATGTGTCCTCGTCACTTACCCTTGGTTCTGGGGACATGCTTACTCCATCCCTAGAGCTGTGTTATCACGTAAGGACAGATCCTACCACCCAATGGTCTGGTGGGGCTTAGCTAAGTAGAGTCTGTTGGCTTAAAGTCCTTCTGAAATTTGTGCTTATTTATGCTTTTCTTTTTTAAATAAAAACATTGGATGACCCAAACCTAGCCAATCTAAGTTCTTTAACACCTTCCTTTTATTAAATCAGAGAGGCATCTCTTTTCTCATCCAAGGGTTAGTGCAGGAGCCTGGGGAGCCTGAGGAGGGGGGCGGATTCCTGAGTGACCAGTGCAGTACTGTTCGGGGGAGCTGTCCCCTTGGCTGTGAATCAGAAGCTTCAGGGTAACGGGAAAGGCAGGCAGTGGGCAAGGCACACCCCTACCTCCTCAGGTCAACAGATTCCCTTTGAGGAACTTCCATGCTTGGTGGAGTCCCAGATGAGGAGGTGGCTGGACCTAGGGAGTACATGGGACCTGCCACAGCAGCAGGGGCTGGATAGGAGCTTGGACTGGGCCCTGAGTCAGTGGCAGAGCTGCTGTGCCTCTCTGCATCCTTCCGGGGACAGCCCTGGGAAACTTGACAACCGAGGATGGGCTAGCCTTGGACCCAGAGGTCTGACCTATGCTCAGCTCCTTCCCAAGACTGGGCAATCACAATAGGCATATGACTGGCTGAGCTGCCCTGCCTACTCCTAAGTGTGCATTCAGCCTTCTGAGCTATTCCTCTAGCGGGGAGGGAAACCTGGAAAAATGGTTGGGATGATATAACGTCTAAATGATGGGCCTGGGCAGGAAATATGGGGAGCAGAGGAGCTCAGGAGATGGGGATGTACCTTTCCCAGCAGGATAGGTACTGTGGGCAGTGCAAGATACCCCAACGTTTCAGGAGGCCAGTGTGGGGGGTGGTACTGAGGAGACTTTCAGAGAAGGGGACCTACATAGGCTCAGTGTTGCGGGGCCTTGGGGAAGGAGTCATGGTAAGTAAGACATATTGGCTGTTGGGTGGGCGTCAGTGGCAGAGAGGAGGCAAGAAGACATCAGGGCAGAGTCACCTTCTCACGGTTGAGTCAGGCTTTGTTTGAAGGTTGAGACATGGGTTTACTGAAAGGCAAGAGGTTTACCAAAAGGAGCCAGGGAGGGGCTTATTGCTGAGTGGGGAGGGAACCAAATGCCGGGGAGCTGTCATGACATTTGGCTGGGTTTCTGTGCCCTGACCTGAGAGAGATCACAGACAGACAAAGGGCAGCTTCCTTAGTGCTGATATTCCTGAGACACGGGGGCTCACAGACTGGGCTTCTAAAGAGTTCCTAGAATTACAGCTCCAGGGCGCTGGGTGTGGGGACCCTCTGCGCCTAAGCACTTCTTGCCGTTCTCCACGTCTCTGCACCCTCTTTGGGCTCTTCATGGTTTTTCAGACTGTAGTATTGTTCTTGGTCATTTTCTTTCAGAGTCTCCCCTCTGCTGATCTCTGGAACTCTTTAGAGCTTTGGGTGTCAGGGTCTATAGCTCTCAATGGCCCTCTGGGGCTCTCAGCTCCCTTTGGAGCTACCGCTCTGAGCTTCAGGGATCAGGGTCCATAGCTCTCAGGGTTCTCTGGGGTTCTCAGCTCCCTTTGGAGCTACTGCTCTGAGCTTTGGGTGTCAGGGTCTATAGCTCTCAATGGCCCTCTGGGGCTCTCAGCTCCCTTTGAGGCTACCGCTCTGAGCTTTGGTGTCAGGGTCTGTAGCTCAGGGCTTTCTGGAACACTCCTTGTTGTCTCTTTGCTGTTGCCATCTGGACTGGGAACTTGGGGGGGGGGTCTGCTTTTTGTGCAGACAATTCAGCCCACTCTATCTGTGATAAAGATAAGAAGTAGGCAAAAGACCAGTCAGTTAGAAGCCTTTATAGGGGCTGAGGGATGTGTCCTTATATAGCAAGAAAAAGCATGGTAGGATCCTACCAATCACAGTACACCTTTCTGTCCACCAATCACAAGCCTCTCAAGAGCACAGCTGCTTTTCTGCCAATCACAAGCAATTTGTGATTGACAGCTCGCAGTCACCGGGGAGGTGCTGCCCCATCCCACTCCACCCCACCCTTCAACTTGTTGAAGACTGCCGCTGCCAGGGCTGAAGCATCTACGAGAGGGGGGTTGTGTGGAGGTCACCAAGGCTCCTCAAGGCTGGAGTGAGGCATCCCGGAACTGTCTGGAACTGGCCTGACTGAAGCGAGACCTCCTGGCTCCAGAGGCAGCTGTGGTTGCAGAGGTTCTTGCAGCTGGAAGTCCCCACCCCCACCCCCAAGGACTGTGGAGTGTGCACAACAGCCATACAGGCCGCCAAAGAAGGCTTTGCTTGGCTTATAGCCTCTGTTCAAGGCTGTAAGACAGAAGGGCTCGTCAGCTGTCATTCTGGAGACCTAATGGCCTGCTCCTAAACGCTTACCCAGTTTAAAGAAAGAACAAACCCAGAAACACTAAAATCTGCTTTTCTCAAGGAACTTGTATGGGAATTTTAAAGTCACCTGTGTCCCCTGCTTACCCTTGGGTCCAGGCACTCCTCCAACCTGCCTCAGAATGACACTATCAAATATGGGAAGCCCTTGATGGAGATTTGTCCTTGACATTGTTTGGAGGTGTGTGTGTGGTGGTGGGGGGGTGGCAAGTTTGGTTTAGTGGTACTTTCTGTAGCCACTGCTGTCTAGGTCCAGAACATTCTCAGGTACCCAACTGTCTCAGCCCTTTAAGGGACCCCCTTCCCTTCCCTATCTCGGGATTCTGTTGCTGATGCCCTGCTGCTCATTAAAGTGGGGGATCCTTGGGGGGGTCAAAGTGAAGATTCCCACCTGTACTATTTTCTTTCCGTCTGTGCTATGTGCGCCTTACAGAGAGAGGTGTTTTCCCCACAGAGGTCGGGATAGGAGGGCAGAGCTGACGGATACAATGGACTAGCCTAGAGAGCCAACAGAACCCCACTACTCCATACCTCAGCTCAGCAGTGTGCCTAAATACCCAGCCTTTGTGGTTGGGGCTGGGGCACTGCCAGGTGACCTACAATAGTTGTTCCCTATCTAGGATGTCACTGGCCTCAAAGATGGCCCCAGGATGCTGCTTTGCCAAGAAGGCATCCCCTATAGGAAAGGGATGAAGCCCCACTCCCTACACCCACGGGAAGCTGAACTTGTGCTTTTTTAACATGGCCTTAGGCTACAGACCAAGTGGAGGTGTCAAAGGAGGGGCATCCTGGATACCCAAGCTTGGGAATCGGGCTTCATCCTGTCCTGATCCAGGTTCCTGGATTTAGGTGGCATCCACAGTGAAGTCCCACACTCCCCACCTCACCCCGCAACCTCTCCTTGCTTGAGCTGAATGTACATTGCTAACAGGACATCGAATGAGTGTCAGAGGCACTGTCCCTAAACCCCACCTGCTGATCTCTTAGTGAAGGACACTCCCCCATCCTTCCTGAGCCCTATGTCCTTCTGCCACCTATCCACAAGTCTCCAGCCCCTCCCTCCTGAGTAGATCTACCCCATCACTCAGCATCACCAGCCAGCAGAGCCCTAGTTCCCTATAGTACTGCTCCTGCCACACCATGGACCTCCCACAGGCCTCGGAACTGCAGTGGAGTGTGTCTGTGGTTCAGGTAGGATCCAGAACCCTTCAGCCCAGTTCCCCGGGGCATTGTTGCTGCTCATTCATCATTTGCTCTGGACAATGGATTGTTCTAGTATCATTTGCTATAAGGACTTTGCTTTGTCCACACAAATGGTTTTCCAGATTTACCACAAATTAAGCTGTTCATCCTTGTCCTAGTGCTGCATGGCTTAGCGCCGGTGGCTCTTCCAGGAAGTCCTGAGGTCAGGGGGTCTGAGCGCCTATGGCTCTTCCAGGAAGTCCTGAGGTCAGGGGGTCTGAGCGCCTATGGCTCTTCCAGGAAGTCCTGAGGTCAGGGGGTCTAAGTGCCTATGGCTCTTTCAGAAAGTCCTGAGGTCAGGGGGTCTGAGCGCCTATGGCTCTTTCAGAAAGTCCTGAGGTCAGGGGGTCTGAGCGCCTATGGCTCTTTCAGAAAGTCCTGAGGTCAGGGGGTCTGAGCCCTCTACTCTTCCTCATCATCTCTGCTCTCCAAGCTACCTTGTTCCAGATACTGTTGAGAATCAGCTTGCTGGTTTGTATGGAAGGAAATCAAAAGCCAGATGGTGTTTCAATGTGTCTGTCAAAGACTTTGGGGGGAATTGGGGTTTTAACAGTGTTGCAACCTCAGATCCGGGACCACAGCGTCGGGCTTTTCTCAGCGTGTTATACAGAGTATACAGTATACTGGCCAATTTCTGATGGTCTGCTACCAGAATCTACAAGCAAATGTGACTTTGGTATGTTGAATACTTGATAACTCATGGGTTCTAGTAGCTTCTTGGTAGATGTCACTGGGTCTTCTATTGTAGAGGATTGTGTGGTCTATGAATAGAGACAGTTCTTCCATTTTCCAGCTGAATGGCCCACCCTCATTCTCCAAATCTACCAAAATATTGAATAAAGTTTTGGGGAATGACCTTCCTTGTCCAGTCCCTGCAGGAAGAGGCATTCAGTCTTATGCCAGTAGGCTTACTGCTGGCTAAAGTTATTATTATTATTATTAATCAAGTTGAAAAGTTTCCCTTCTGTTCTGGCTTCTCATGGGTACACAATGTAAGGATTTGCTCAGTGCTTTCTGTGTGTCTGTTTAACTCATAGTATGTTTTTTTTCCCTTTTCAGTCCATAATATAACTAGAATTAGCTGATTCTTATTTTTTTATTTTTTTAAGCATTGGGAACTGAATCCTGGTCAAATACAGGGTAGGCAAGTGCTCACCAATGAGTCATATTCCCAGCCCTCATCTAACTTTTCATTTTGAGTCAGAGTTTCAGCACATGGCCCAGGCTGGCTTTAAACTCACTTTGAACCTCAGGTAGGTCTTGAACTTGCCACTCTCCTGGCTTAGCCTGTGGAGTAACTGGGGCAACAGACCTGTGCCACTAAGTCAGGCTGCCCTTTTTTTTTCTCTTAGTTTTTTTGAGACACGGTTTCTCTGTGTAACAGCCCTAGCTACTCTGGAACTCGCTCTGTAGACCAGGCTGGCCTCAAACTAAGGAGCTCCTCCTGCCTCTGCCTCCTGAGTGAAGGCTGATCTTTTAATGTTAAACCATCCTGTACATTCCAGAACTAAATATTTCTGTTGTGATGTATTGTATATTTGGTGTGTTGGATCTGATTGCTGTAAGCATTTGAAGCAGTTTTGCTTCTACCAAGACAAGAGGTTGACTTGGGACAAGAGTGTCTGGGATTGATCAGGGGACAACAGCATCACTTTGAGGTCCTCTGGATGTATCTGTAGAACCTGGTCTGTTTCTTCCTTAAACCACCAGCTTCAGCAGCAACATCATCTAGGTCTGAGCTCTTTGTGGGAATACTTTTAAGTATGTATCAACTTCATTACTAGATGGAGGGCCTCCGGCCATTCATTTCTTCTTGAATGAACGTAAGTGGGGCTTTCCAGACCCTGAGCGGTGGAATGCACGGACACAGCAGTGGAAAGCTCCCCTTGCAGCCCTGTGGGGTCTGAGGGTCTGCAGCCACACCTTCTCTCTAACTCTTGACGTTGGTAACTATCTGTCTTTTTCTCACCGTCACACTGGGTAACGATTTGTCCATTTTATTGATTTCAGAGGGTTGGAGTTTGGTTCACTAACATCTCTGCTGGGCTGTTTTGTGGCTCATTGGTTCCTGTCTTTTTTCTTCCTTTGAGTTTCACCTGCCACTTTTTTTTTTCTTCTTGTTTTTAAAGGGAATCTGAAACCAATGGTTTGAGACTTTTCTCTTTAAATTAAAAAAAAATTATTGGGACTGGAGACATGGTACAGCAGTTAGTTACTGATCTTGCAGAGGATCTGGGTTCAGTTCCCAGCACCCACATGGCCACTGTCACTCCATTTCCAGGGGACCTTATGCCCTCTTCTGGCCAACGTGGGCACTGCATGTATGTGATGCACATAATACAGATAAAATACTTATGTGCATAAAACAAAAGGAAATACATCTCTTTAAAATTTTTATTATTTCTAAGGGAGCCATGTATGCCCTGGCATGCACATAAAGGGGTAGAGGACAGCTTTGTGGGGTCAGAACTCTCCTTCCATCTTTATGTGGGCTCTGGAGGTCAAGCCCAAATCACCCAGCGTGTACCACAAGAACCTTCACCTGCTGAGCCATCTCTCCCGCCTGAGTCCTTTTCTCTGATCTGGGTGTTCAGTTGTGCTTTTGCTTCTAAGATCAGCCTCTGTGCCATGAAAGTATTGGTTAGGGATTGTTTCACTGATGTGGTTGAAACTGTTCTCTCCTTTCTCCTTGTGTTCTCAGTCACTTACTTCCTAAGCATTTGGGTTTCACAGGCTCTTCCTACTGTTGATTTCTGGTTTAATTCCACTGTGTTCAGAGAATTTTAGCAAATGAAAGCCTGAAAGGTGTCAGCATCGCTTTGGGTTCGGAACCTTTCCCATAGTTTCACCACTAGAGCAGCCAGGGGTGGCGGTGGGGAAGGTGAGGGAGGAGAGGGTTTGGGGAGGCTCTTGAAAAGGGCACCTCACTGTGACCAGCGTTCTTTGGGCATCGCCAGGTGATGCTGCGTTTACATAGGGGGCAGAGAGGTACAAGTTTAGGCCCCAGCAAGGCCAGTGGGGCCTCAGCAGTGGGGAACCTGGAGAAGCTGGAGTGAGGAAGGAGTTAGCGGGGGACAAAGGTGCAGAGCCAAATGAAGGGAGAGAGGGACTAAAGCCACCTGCCAGGAGCAGATTAGAGCCAGACATGTCGCAGGTCCAGAGAGCAGTCAGGGCAGGGCAGCCCCAGGCCTCTGGTTCCCCACCCTACTGAGTCTCCCGTAGGTTCCTTTCTCAAGGGCAGTGACCATATAGCCTAACGGAACCTACTGTGTGTGCTCCATTTCCAGACTGGAAGAAGCGCTTCATTGGCATCCGGATGCGGACCATCACGTCAAGGTGAGTGCCATGGGTGACGACTCCTCTGTCCTGTCTTTCCACGAGCTGCTTCCACATACTGTCCACTATGCCCAGCTGCTGGCAGGTGCTAGAGGGGTCAGACCCACCACCATTGCCTGATGAATTCCTTCTGTTCCTTCACAACTCTCCGTAGATGCCCCTTCCTCCAGGAAGCCTCCAGAATTTGCTTCCTAGGGGTCCCATGATAAGTAATTCAAACCAGATGGCTTAAAACAACCAAAATAAATTACTTGAGGGTTCTGGAGGCGAGACACTGAAATTGGGGGCCCACAGGCCTCACTGAGGTTCCAGGGTGCATCCTGCCTGTGTGTCTCGACTCCTTCTGGCTGTGAGCTCTCCTCAGCAGGCTGAACCCTCATCCCTGCCTGTCTCCATGTGGCTTCTTTCACCCTGTGTCTGAGCCCCAAAACTGCCAGTCACTGGATATGAGAGCTGCCCAGGTCCATGACATCATCTCGAGGTCGCTGACCAACCAAAATGGCAAAGACCTTGTTTCCAAACATGGTCATGTTCTGAGCTCCTAGTGGACACTTCTCGGTCTCCACAGGCCACTGATGTAGGAAAGCCTCCTCTGTTTGCACTCAGCACCTTCCTATGGCACCGTGCCACCCCGCAGTGTTGGTATGACATGTCAGGTGTCCTCCCCACCCTGCCTGCCACCTTGACTATGAGTTCCAAGGAGATGCCTGTGTTCCCACCCATCTCTTGGCTCTGGCCCTGGCAGAAGTTCAGAACAGGGCAACTGCCTGAAAATACAGGATGTAGGTGATAAAGGGGGTTGGGAAGGAGAGAGGAGGAAAATCCAGCCCAGGGATGTGAAGGAGGCTTCTCTACACTGTGAAGCTCTGTGAATACCCACCAACCACCCCTTGCTTCCTGCTTCAGTAGCTGTCAATCTAGGGAACAAATCTTCATCAAACTGCAACTGAGACCAGTATACCAACTCATCTTTATATTGCGTGCCTCCCCAGCCACCCGTCCACTTACCATCTGTCCAGTCTTCTCTGTCTACTCCCTGACCGAAGCATTCTCCACCTTCCCACCCAGTGCCTCCTGCCCTTCCACCCACCCATCTGTCCTTCCTCCGCTACCCTTTCTAACCTGTTCTTCCATCTAGCTATCCCCTCTCCACACCCACAGCCAGTTGTGGCCACTGAGCAGCCCTATCTTGTAGGCTCAGGGTGCCCCCAACAGCACACAGGAGGCTGTTTGTCTGGCATGGGTGGTGGTGGAAAGGGAGAGCCACATGCCAGGGAGTTGGGCTGGAGGCAGGGTCTGACACAGAACTGCCTTTCCAGTCTGGTGGAGGAGCTGAAGGCCGCCAACCCAGACTTTCCAGCGGTTAGCAGCGGAATATACGTGCAAGAGGTCGTGCCCAACTCACCTTCTCAGAGGTATGCCCCGCCAGCAGAGGGAGGGCTATGACACTCAGACACAAGGGGGGGGTGCTGGGGCCTGGGCTGGGCCTTCTCACTGACCTTATGTGACCCACAAGCCTCCTGGCAAGGAGCTGTGGAGTCTGGCCTCTCCTCAGAGCCACGGGAGGGATGAACTGTCCCTGAGAGCATTGGCCACGCCTGTCCTTGGAGCAGAGGGATCTTTCCTTTGCGAAGCAGAGGCTGAAGAGTCCCTGCTTGAGCCAAAAGCTGTCTCCAATCCTCCCTCTCTCCAGAAAGTGCTTTGGCCTCAGTTTTCTCACCTGTAGAAAGGACCTGATTCTGTTAACTCCCCATCCCAGAGACTTTGTCACAGCCAAATGAGATGAAACCTTTGCTTTTTTAAGAACTACAGAAATGTTAGACACAGACCTGGTATGGTGGCACAAGCCTGTGCCCTCAGCATTTGTGAGATAGATAGAATCAGAAGGTTTGGGAGTTCAAAGCAAGCCTTAGCTAGATAGAGATCCAGCCTAAGCCAAATGGGACCCTGTCTCAAAAAAACCAAAATCCAACCAAACAAAGCAATGTTAAGTATTGGAGCATCATGAGTTGAGGCCATGTGCCCCATGTGGTCATTCCCTGGCATCCTGGCCTCTGTCTCATCCATGCTGTGATGGGTAGGTCCTATCAGTGGTCTTGAACTATGGCTCTGGGATCTAGAGGGACCCCACTGGCATGCAGACTGCTGTGGGGAGGTGGGCCTGCTCCTCCTTCTGCGGTTTGGACATCACTGGCTACCACATACCACTGGCTTTCCATTGGTGCTCTGTCTCAAAATTATTTTGTTAAACTGCTGCTGCTGAGCCCAGGTGAGCCCTACCTGAGCCCTGGAAGTATGTGCACGCTGAGGGTCTTTCTCCTGGTTGGCAGAGGCGGCATCGAAGACGGCGACATCATCGTCAAAGTTAATGGACGCCCCTTGGCAGACTCCAGTGAGCTGCAGGAGGCTGTCCTGAATGAGTCCCCACTCCTGTTGGAGGTGCGGCGGGGGAATGATGACCTCCTCTTCAGCATCACGCCTGAGGTGGTGATGTGAGGCTACCTTCCTCCAGTGCCGCGCCAAAGCCTACAGAAGGCAGAGTCCCTACCTTCATGAGATCAGGACGAAGGGCTGCTGTGATCCTCAGCAGGGCCAGCAGGCTCCTCTCTGCATCGGGGCCTAACCAGGGGTCTGGATCTCAGCCTTGACCCTGAATTCCAGTTCCAATAGAGGAAGCACAGTGTCCCCTGGACCAAAAGCTCCAGATGTCACCTTCTGGGTTCTCTGGATTTAGAAGCTCCCAGAAACTTCCCTGAAAGTCTGTCCTTGCCCCAGCTTCCTGCCTGTACCCTCAGGAAGGCCTGCCTAGCTCCCACCCTACCTCCTCTCCCCTATGTCCCAGTGCCTAGACCTCTCCCCTCACAAGGACTCTTCTGACCCCATCTGGTTCCCTCTGCCTCAGCACCTCCTCATGGTAAGACAGGGGCTGCTTGCCCTGCCACCTGGCATCCCTGGGGGTCAGGCCCTGCAGCTGTCCCCTGGAGAAGTCAGCGTCCTGACCTGGAGCAGGTAAATGTTCCCCACTGCTGAGCTGAGCCCTGTGCTGGCCCAGGCAGGCAGGAAGCAGAGTGTCATGACCACAGTCTCCAATTCTGAGAGCTCATTCTCCCAAGGTGACCGTGTGGTGGCCAAAGAGGGAGCTGGCACCTGCCTGAGGTGCAAGGACTGAGCCACTTCACCTCTACACGCAGTTCTGGGTGCACCGGCCATCCCTGAAGACTGCCACCCAGCAGCCAGCAGGCTCCTGAGGGCATCTTTGTTCTCCCTAGTGTTTCAAGTGTGTCTGTGAGCTTTGCTGTAAAATTACCCCCATTCCCCATGTTGCTTGTACTGTATGTTTCTCTACTGTACGAAATTAAAGTTTACAAGCACAGAGCTGTCAGCCAGAGAGCTGTTTGCATCCCGCCGACCGGGGTCTTTCTGGGGTTCCACACCGAGTACATCACTGGTGACAATCTGAGACAAATAAGCGGCCTTTCCAGGTTTATTCAGTGTCACAACTGTTGGGTGGCATGGAACACACCAGATGCCAGGGCTGCCGGCTGCTGTGGGCAACCTTAAGTCAGGCCTCTGGGGACAGTTCCTTCACATCCAGTTTTGAGGTTTTGCATTTCCCACCCTGACACTACCCAACTTCTGTTGCCATGGGAAACAATAGCAACTAGAAGGGCAAGCCCCCCCCCCCCAGTGAGTACCCGAGTCCCTCCCTGCATACTTGGCCATGTGGCTAAGCTCTGTCTCTGACCGTCCTTTCTTCTTTCTGTTCACAACCACTACCCACAGCCCACAGTGACTGGAAGCAAGACTCAGTGTGAATTTTCCAAGAGGAAATTCTCTTTGGTGTGAGGCTTTGGGGTTGGAGACCCACAACCACGCTGCTCTGGACCATAGAGTTCAAAAGGATCTGGAACCTTCTAGCTCAACCCACACACAGGGGCAGGATCTGCACAGCTGGATGACCCAGGCTGCTTCCCTAGCATAAACTGCAGGCGTTTTGAGTGATCCACTCTAGGGCTCCTGTTCCCCAGCATCAAACAACCAGATCAGCTTCAGCATCTGTACTGGGATCCCCTGGAGACAGAGGCCCTAACTTTTGGCAGCTGTGGAGAATGGCTGGCTGTGTGCTGTATAACTAACTAGAAGGGAAGACAGGTGTATACTTCAGTGCTCAGGCAGAAAGGACTAGAAAGGGGCAAAAAAGCAACTTTGTAAGGAGTGTGCCTGCTAACCCACTTGCAACTCTCTTGACTTTGGGACACAGGCGCAGGTTACCACAGCATGGCTATCCCAACATCTCCCAACCCATGTCTTATCCCACCTTAGATGCCCATTGGCTACCCACTTCTGTCCACCCCTTGTGGATGCCACCACTAGCATCTTCTGAGAGACCAGACCAGACTTCAGAGCCTGGTAGAGTCCATGCAGTGTTTGCCCCTCCCAGGCCCTGCTTGCTTCTGTGGAGACCCTGACACGAAGACATCACAGTTCACCATAAACATTTCAGACCCAGGTCTGTGTTCTGCTGTTCATATCATGAGTTAGTGCCTTCCACGTGGTAAACAGAGGCTTGGCTCTCCTCAATGTCCATCCCCACCTAAGCTTTAGCACCCCAGCTAAGTCTTCCTTTCTAGGCCATGTCCACCCCATAGCAGTTGAGAGACAGGGGTTCACAGGGCCCTCCTCTCTCAGACACCAACTCAGCCAAGCTACGCTGTCCTGGGTCTGTCTGGACCCCCACTGGCTCTAGCACTGAGACCCCACAAGCCCCTGGGCCCCCCAACAGCCTGACCCAGTACAAGGTGTTGTGGTTACCTCAGTTTCCCCAGCTGTAAAGTGAAATTAATATTGTCCTGAATGAAAAGGCACACAGGGATTGCCTGGGCTCCAAAGGGCCCCACACCAGTCTCCCCTCTTACTCTTCCTACCCTACCACTCTCTTCTCTGGCCTCTGGTTGACTTTATATAATATGGGAGGCTGAAAGTGGAGTCTCTGAGCTCAGAGGGACTGACTCTCTGGATTGTGACCCAGTGGCTTTCAGCTCTGAACTACAGTATTCACTGAGGTCATGGTCATACACCTCACAGCCCCTAGAGAACCAGGATCCCTTAGAGAGGGCTCACCATATGCTAGGGACAAGTCCCCACACCCCAAGGCCCTGTGTGGGTGGCCCTAGCAGTCCCCTTCCTCTCCCAGCCTTGGGAGAGTGGTCCCTGACCGCTCCCCAGCCAAGTGGGCTGACCCTCAGCTGCTCAGCCAGCTGCAGTCTGTGAAAAACAACTTTTTCAAAGTCAGCCAGCTGCCGCCCGAACATTGTGCAACCCTTTGGGTTCCCACGAAGCCCCAACAGCTAAGTTCCTACCCGCCCTCCACTATGTGTCCCACGAGACTATAAACAGGGATGTTCACAAGGCCACCCCATTCCAACTAGGAGCTCTGTTTGCAAATGGAGTAGTCAACTCGGGGCCCGACCTTCCAATGCCCTGCTGGATGTCGGGGAAACTGAGGCCCTGAGAAGAAGAGGCTGGTCTCCATGTGACCTGGCCAGGTTTGACCCGTCCCTCAGGTAGGTAGCAATGCCAACAGCTGCTGCAGGACAAATGGCTCCTCAGTGAGGAGCACAGAGTGGCCTTGAACCAGCCTTGACCCTAAGGACTCATCCTGTCCTCCCCATCACATGGGTGGCCAAAGACGCAGCTGAGGGGAGTAGGGGCCCTGGGCTGTGCCTGCCCCCTCCTGAACCCTCGCCCCAGCCTCTGCAGCACACGGTTACCACCCAGTCACTGACTCCCTCTGTCTTACCTACTGTCACCCCTCCCTTCTCACACAGCCCCCGGGCTCTCGGTCTTCAGGCCTTCCTGGATCCAGCTGGTGCTCTTTTCTAGTCTTGGCCTTTGTCCAGAGGTTCCCCTCACTAAAACCTTCTCCAGATCCCTGGGAGTGGGACAAAGACATTTAGTGACAATCCTCTCAAGTACATCTTCCAATGTGGTCACATTGAATAAATGTCCCTTTTCTGTTTTCCACCGCAAGGTTGACTCTTTGAATTGACTGACTGGTGATGGGTGGCTGAACCCGGCCTGGGCACAGGCTGTGACCCCCATGCCCAGTAACACCTGCACTGACACATCTGTGAAGACAGCACCCCCTATTTTCTCATCAGCAGAGCTGGCCAGCGGCCTCGATCTCCGGAGGGGACCAGGATGTGCTTGTTGGACGCCCCCCATCCCCGTGCCTAGGTCTGACATGCAGGCAATGCAGGCTTTGCTCCCCAAATCCAGCATTCCTCTCGAACTCTGTGAACCCGTCTGCCCAGGATTCTGAGAATGCTCAGGTATTTTCCCTGTCAGGTTGCCTGTGGTCAGAGTCTGGCCTGCTTTGGATAGTCCCCAACCCCCTTTCTTAGGACACGTATGCAAGGAGCCAGCAGTGGCTTTCATGTGTCTTCAAGGGTTATTCAGAAGGGGAGAAAGAAGTGTGTTGGCAAGTAAAGGCACCTGCCACAGCTACTGTGACTGGAGTTTAATCTCTGGGGCCCATACAGTGGAAGGGGACAACTGATTCCTGCAGGTTGTGTATGACCTCTGTCACGGCATGTGTGTTCAGCATCACACACACACACACACACACACACACACACACACACACACACACGACTCCTTGATTAGATGAAAGATGAAAACAAGTTGTGTGTGGATTTAGCTTGGGGTCTGTAGTTTACATCCTGTTGGGGACCACCTAAGACAGGGTTCCTGTGCAGGTTAGACTCTGATGACAGGCAGCCTGCCTGGGAAAATGCTCGAGCAGTCTCAGACTCCCAATTTGATTGAGAATGGCTCATTATTTAAACGCTTGGTCCCCAGTTGTGGAATGGTTTAGAAAGGATTGGGAGGGGCCACAGGGGGGTCTTAAGGTTTAAAAAGCATCTGGGACGTAGAAGCAACTGGATCTCTGTGAGTTCAAGGCCAGCCTGACCTACAGAAGTAGTTCCAGGACAGCCATGGCTGTTAAAAAAAACCTGTCTTGAATAATAAACAATATAACAAACAAATAAAAAAGCTCAGGACATTTCTAGTTGGTTCTCTTTCTGCCTTCTCTTTGTGGATAATGATGTAGGCTCTTGCTGATGCTCCAACACCATGCCTGCTGGCCAGCTGCCATAATGGTCATGGACTCTAATACTTCATAACTGTAAGCCCCAATAAACTTCTACAAGTTTCCTTAGTCCTGGTCATCACAGGAATAGAAAAGTAACTAAGACGCACACATGCACGCATGCACAAACACACACACACACACACACACACACACACACCATGTACAGACATACAGCTGTGCACACACACACACTTAGGCTGTGCCCCTAAATACACCACATGTGCAGAGTCACACACATACAGAGCTGAGGGCACTAGAGACCCATCCGACACAGGTGCCTAGAGACGTCTGTTGATTTGTTGGACATCAACCATGAATAAACTGTTCTTGAATTTTCTCCATAACAGCTGACAGATTCCCTGATAGCGTCACGGAAACCACTTCCTGGAAACAGCACAGGAGTCCACGGCAGATGGCTGGGAAAACAAATCCTGACCAGGCGCATGATGTGTTCACCCTGCCATGGTTTGACTGAGAAAGGCGCCCCAAGGCTTATGTTTTCAGTGTTGGGGCCCCGGCTGGTGGAGCTATTAAGGGAGATGGTGCCTTGCTGGAGAAATTAGGTATGGGGCCAGGTCCTTAGAGGTGCTCTGCTCTTGGTCTCTCTCTGTCTCTGTCTGTCTGTCTGTCTGTCTGTCTCTTTCATTCCCCTCTCCTTCTCCCCACCCCTTTCTTCTGCCTGCCAAGAGGTGACCATGTACTTCTAGCAAGTACTTTGGAATGTCACTGAACATTGCCTTGAAAATCGTGGGCATAAGACATTTTACGTTATGTGTGTGGATTTGTTGTTGTTTTGTTGGTTGGTTTTGGATTTGGTTTTTCAAGATAGGGATTTTCTTCACATAGTCCTGGCTATCCCGGAACTCACTCTGTAGACCAGGCTGGCCTCTAACTCAGAGATCTGCCTGTCTCTGCTGCCCAAGTCAAGTGCTGGGATTAAAGGCATACACCACTACTGTCTGGCTCATGCTTTGTTGTTTTTCTTTTTAACCACAATTTTAAGAAGAAAAAAAAAAGTATACTGGCCCAGCCATTAGGCAGACACCATGAGTGAGGGGGAACCAAGCTGTGATGGCAAGATAAGCAAGCAGAGGGCAGCCCTGCATGTGCTGGGCACGAGAGACCTGGTCCTCAGGCTGGAGCCTGTGGTGGGGGTGGGACGCAGCTTGCATTATGACCATGTGTGAAGACCAACTCCATGGCAGCATGCCTAAAGTCCAGCAGCATGAGGCATGCTGCCTAGGTCACTTTGACCCTGGAATCCAAGACGGATTTCTACCTTGCAAGGTCCATCCCACCCTTGGGCCTTGGTGTCCGTCCTTGGAGAATGAAAGGCTACATTCACCCCCTGATTCTTCCCAGCTTGCGTACACATACCAAGTCTGCTCTGAGGGAGTTGTCAGGACTGAACCCAAGGGACAGTAGAGAGGACCACACACTATCTTTGGCTACAAGGACTCTGCGTGGTGGGAGTGCTGTCTCAGTGTGATGTCTCCTCCAACCGAGGAAGCCTTTAACCTAGCCAGGCAGATAGGATGCTGTCTGGAGTGACATGGAAGCTGTCTTTGGATGAGTGGGAGGGAAGGTATGGGCAGATTCTGAGCTGCTTTGGACTTGCATTGCTGTGAAATGTTGCTGTTGTACTACAGATGACTTCAGGGAAGGAAGGGTTTGTTTGGGCTCATGGTTTTGGAAATCTCAGTCCATGTCAACAATCCCTGTTGTACTGGGTCTGTGCACCTCAGGAGTGCAGGTAGAAGAGGTTGTTTACATCCTGGTAGCCAGGAGTGGGGGTAGTTGGTGTTTCAATTTCCTCTTCGAGGGCATACCTCCACTGACCTAATTTCCTCCCTCTAGGCTCCAGTTCCTGAAGGTTCTATCTCCCAGTACCACCAGAGGCTGGAAACCACGGGCCTTTGAGGAACATTTAAGATGCAAATCATAACACGCTTGAATTCAAATCCTGGACAAATTGCTTTCACAGGTCTTTAGCTTTCACAGTTATATAAAGGGCAGTGATGCAGAGGGAAAGGGGATGTATACAGATCTCACAAACAGGGACCCGTGTTAATAGAGCTGTCACGCTAAGGTGGTCCGCATACGATGGCTGATGGCTGCCACCTTAGTGATGAAGCACCGAAGTGTCTGAAGTGAACTCCCTTCAACAAGCAGGACCCACCTGTCTCCCCCATACCTACCCCATCCCCACCCCACCCGGGTTTCTCTGCTCACTCCCCTGGCACCATGGTCACACTGGTGGGAAGTGGCCATTTCTCAAGATGAATGGTCACAGTGTTAATGTGCATCTTCATACTGGATGTGGAGGAGGCCTTGATGTTTCCGGTTCACCCAAGGGCTGGACTGGGATCCAGCCTCCAACTGCTGGAAGCCAAGACTTTTGCCAGAAGTCCTTGTCACCCCAACACAGACCCACTTTGTCTTTTGGTGTCACCGAGAGGTTTGTTCGTGGGTGGGATCCAAGCTGACCATGATCTTGACAATGTGTTTGCTTTCATTGCTGAACTTGACCTAAAAATAGACCCGTGTGAGGCAGCTGCCAAGGCCACGGTCCCGCCTGGCTGGTGGTGGGTCTGGGAGCTTGGAGGGCCTGAATGAGGCCTTGAGAGCAGCAGGTGTGTGCACAGCCCTGCCCATTGGCTTCCATATAGCCAAGCTTTGATGAAGATCTCATCTCCCCAGGACTAAATGTCACCTCCTCGAGCAGGCCTTCCTTTGACCCCTTGGCTGGAGGGCTTCCCAGCAGGCCAGTCACCCATGCACACAGACGGGCCAAGTCCACCAGACTCAGCTTTGCATCCTCAACACTTGGCCTGTGTATCATGAACGCTCCGAGTTCGAACCTACCCGAGTCCTGCCTGGTCTCTGATGATCTCGGGCAAGCTGCTCCTTCTCTTTAGGTCTGGGCGTAGGAGTGAGCACCCTCATTATACAGGTACCCTCTCCTTTCTGCCCCTGAGCCCCAACTCCCACATGAGCTGCTCTCTCCCAGGAACCACTTGGACATGATGAGCTCATCATGTAAGGAGCCATAAAACTGCAGACCTTAGAGGCTTTTCTAAGGATTAAATGGGTTAATTCAGGTGAAATTAAACTAACCTGCCTGGTTCTCAATGTTCCCAAATGTTAGCAATCATCATCACCACCATAACCATTATCATCCCTATCATTGCTACTATCACATGATCACCAGCAGCACCAGCATCACTACCATCACTATCATCATCATCATCAACACCATAACTATTATCATCCCCGTCAGTGCTACAATCACATGATCACCACCAGCATCAGCACCAGCATCACCACCATCACCATCATCAACATCATCATTATCATCATCATTAGTAGCAGCAGCAGTAGCACCAGCATCACCACCATCACTATCAGCAGCAGCAGCAGCAGTACCACCACCACCAACACCACCATTATCAACACCACCAAGAGCCAGGAACAGATGCACCCTTCAAAGTCAAGCTCCCATTGACCTACTTTACCCAGCCAGCCCCCACCTCCTCACAGCCTAGTCCATTAGTGACTTCACTGAAGATGAGCGCCCTCATTACCCAGCTGTCATTCAGTAGCACCACAAGGAGTTCTGAGCCCTCAGCCCATGACCCTTGTGTGGATATTCATGACTAAACCACTGCAGTAGCATTTTAGCAAATGGCCTAAATACCCGAGAGCTCCACACCAGGGCACAGGCCCCACGGGACCCTCACTGGAGGACCATATTAACCACCTATTCCCTCACCTTTTGACCCCCAGGGCTTCCAGTTACAATGTGCCCCTCATCCTGTCTTGTAGCAAATTTCTCTCCTGAGTGTGGTAGGGTCCATCTCAGGCAGCCACTACTGTCTTTCCTGGCTCCAGTGTGTTGAGGTGTCTCCAAGAAATCAGGACCACTCATAGCACCCTGTGTATTTATACCATGATGAACCCTTAGTGTATAGCATCCTGCCCTATGTTTTTAGAAGGGGCTAAGGCTTGGCAATGTCACCCTCACCCTGTGATTGGGTCCTTAAATGGTAGCCATGGGAAAGAAGTCACCCTGATTTCTCATTCTGAACTTCTAGCAAGTGGCCTGGAACTGGCTGTGGGACCCTGGCTCCTGCTTGGGGAACCACACCCTATCCATGCTTTCTCTGCAGCTACCTTGCTGGAGCAGGCTGTATCCACAGGCACCTGGCCCCACTATGCTCTGCAAGGGCCACCCTGACGCCTCATGCCTGCAGCCTCCACTAGGCCAGGGGTGGGTCTGGCTGAGACTGCACCTGGTGTGGCAGCTGCTCGATTCTCCCCTCCCAATTGGGAATGAAACACTCAGCTGCCAACCAGCTGTGCCCAAGCATCCTCACTCAAGCATAACAGCTATGTTTACCTCAGCAGCAGAGGCCAAGGCTGACACATACAGGACACCCTAGACGCCCTTAATCCCACCTCTGAGACCTTCTGGCTGCTTCCTTCAGCATGGTGATCTAGCGCTCCTTGCTTTGGGATACCAATTCTGGGCACAAGGAGCCCATCTAACCACCATTACCATAGCAACGCCAGTGTTGACCACTCACATGTGGAAGGCATTGTACTGAACACTGATGTCCATGATATCATCAAATCCTCAAGTGACCCGGGAACCATATTTGCCTTCTATTTTTACAGAGGAGGAGACACATGCAGGCAAAGGTGCTTTCCTGAGTGTGTAACACGAAGATGGCAGAGCTGCAATGTGAGCCCCAGTCCATAGGATTCCAAAGCTGGAGTTGTATTGGCCACATCTGTCCTCAGCCCTGGCCTCCTGTACCATGAGTGGAGGCCCCGCTCTAGAACTGAGGCTTTGGTGCCTTTGCCGGCAAAGACTGGCTTTGCTTGGGGATGGCCAGGTGCAGACAACAGTAAATACATATTGAGTAATGAATGCACGCTTGTGCCATCTCCAGGACTGGGAGGAGCTGACACAGACCTCCCGGACTCTGCCCTCTTCTTCAGACTTCACCAAGTAACTGCTCTGGACCCTAAGAGAAAAAGTGAGTGACCTCACCCACCTAGCCACTCCTGGGCTCCTCAATATAGGCCCTTAATCAAACGCTGCTTTTTGATAGGATATTGGGTATGGTTTGGTGTCGCTGAGGGGTCAGAGGACATAGGAGCAGGACTTAGCCTGGGGTATGTCCTGTGATAGGGGAAGCAGTGCCCACGGTGGCTTTCTGTTACAGGTGGACAATGGTGTATGGGTGACACCAGCTTCCTGTGGTCACTAGAGGTGTGTCCCACACAGTGTCCAGAGAGACCTGAGTACAATGTGTGTGACTGGGCCTTTTCCACTCCCTGAGTCACTTCTCTTCCCCAGTCAGGGCTTCCTGAGATCATCTTGTCCCTGGTCAACTTCTGGGAAGTCTACTCTAAGCCTATCCCAGAACCAGGAAGCAACAGAAACACCACTTGGTTTCATGTCCAGTCTACTCCCTTGCCTTTACAGGCCTCCCTGCCAGGGCAAAAGAGGCCAGGGACCTAGATTGGGATAGGTCGAAGGTTTGTGAGGGGGCAAGCTCTGTGGGCTCAGTAAACCAGGGGCAGATTCCCAGGAAAGCCAGGCACTGAGGGCTGAGCAGTGTGAGAGGAAGTCCTGCACACTCCGGTCCTCCTCAGGGCCTCCCCACTGCAGTCTGCAGACAGGGTCCACAATCTGAGACACTACAGTTGAATTTCTTAATCTCTGTTCCATCGTTCATCTTATGAGCATTTTAAAATAAAGGACCCCAGCTGGAGAAATAATCCCCCCAACCCATCAAGGCCGTGGAAAGTGGGAAGCCGCCCAGACCTTCCATCTCTACAGATGAGAATCACAGAGGGGCCCAGACCCCGGGATACCTCCCTGACAGAACTCTGGACAGGAGGGGCTGCCAGACTCCAGGAAGGAGACGTGTGGCAGCCGCCTTAGTGACACTCCTGGGCCCCATCCAGGTCACTCTTAAAAGATTCGGCTGCTAAACTCATCTGCCTGGGCCCCTCTTGGGCCTGCTTTCTGCTCTTTCTGCATTTTTTTGTCCTTAAAAAAAATAAAAACATTTACTGCTCTTCTCAAATGTTAAAAGTATCGCATGTTCATGGCATAAAAGTCATATAAGCACAGAGAAAAAAATTAGGATTGCTCATAACGGAGCAAATGCCAGCATATGCTATCACACAATGCACAGGGCCATCTGATTGCAGGCCTGCCTTGCCTGTTGTTTTGAGACAGTCAGCTTGCTGGGGTTTAACTGGGTTGGCCTTGAGGCTACAGGTAAAGGCAACCAAGATGCTCTTCTGATGACACCAAGCCTTTCTGTCCATGAACATGGGATGTCTCTTCCTTTACATAGCATCTTGACTTTTCAGTGTTTTGTCTACATAGGCATCTATCCAAGCAGACATCACCAGATTTCTGTCATAACACTCTGTAACATCCGATCTTTCCCTATACATCACTAGCTATGCCATGCGCAGACTTCCTTTACATGCAGACATTACAGCAGCACAGATAGTTGCTCCCCAGCACTGTATCCCACAGGATTGTCATCAATAATGGGAGCAGTGAAAGCATGCCTGTCTTGTTCCCTGAAACTTCAAAAACTGTGCAGTGAGAATTGGGCTGGTAAGATGGCTCAGGGGGTAAAGGTGCTTGCTGTCAAGGCTGACCACCTGAGTTTGATTCCCCGGGCCCACTACAGAAGGAGAGAACTGACTCTTGCAAGTTGTCCTGTGACTTCCATGCATGTGCTGTGGACCACATGCATGTACACACGTGTACACACACACACACACACACACACACACACACACACACACACACACACACACTTTTTTAAAAAGCTCAGAAGATAGCTAGCGAATGCTCAGCCAGCCACCATCTCACACGAACTTGGCCCTGACTCAGTGTGGTGCCCTTATGGGTGCCAGGCACAAAGGACTTGAGTCCCAGGAGCCAGCTAAATGCCTGAGATCATAGCAGCGGCCCCTTGTGCCTATGCAACACCAGCCCAAGGATACAGAACCAGCTTCCTTCTGGGGCAGGTCTGTTTTACCATCATGGTTCACAGTGGGTTCCTTGGGACTTTTTTTTGACCTTATGCCCCCTGTTGGCACCCTCAGCACTCTGTTGGTAGATGCCCTGAGACCTCACCGACAGTTCCTCCATCTTTGTTGTTGAGATGACTGTTCCTGGCTGTCAGCTGGACTACATCTGTAATTAACTAAAACCCAAATGACTGGGCACACCTGTGAAGGATGCTTTTTCTTTTCTTTTTCTTTCTTTCTTTCTTTCTTTCTTTCTTTCTTTCTTTCTTTCTTTCTTTCTTTCTTTTTTGAGACAGGGTTTCTCTGTCTGTAGCCTTGGCTGTCCTGAAACTCGTTCTGTAGACCAAGCTGGCCTCACACTCCGAGAGTTCCATCTGCCTCTGCCTCCCCAGTGCAGAATTAAAGACATGCACCACCACTGCCCAGTGAGGGATTTTTTTTTCTTAATTAAGTCATTTGGAGTGGGAAGACCCACTTCTCATCTGGATCTTCTGTAGTAGGAAGATGCACCTCTAATCCAGATCTTTGAGGTAGAGAGATCCACCGTTAGTCTAGACCACCCCTTCTGCTGGCAGCCTACATGACGAACACAGAAGAAGGAAACGCCCTCTCTTTGCTTGCTTTCACCAGCACTAGCAAATCCATTCCTCCACTAGCTTTAGAGCCCACTTCTTTGGGATTCCAGTAGATACTGAAGACTAGCTGAGACACCCAGCCTCGTGGACTAAACTGGACTCTTAGACTTTCTGTTCGCAGCCAGCCATTGTTGGATTAGCTGGAATGTAAGTCATTCTAATAAATCCCCTTATATATACAATAGAGGTATTCATTATAAATTCTGCTACCCTAGAGAATCCCGGCTAATACAGCTATGGCTCTTTAAACAAGACATTGCTGGCTACAGCACACCCAGACACCCAGAGATGAACACTGATCCCAGAAGTGCTGCTTGGCAAATGCTTGATATGTGTGTGAACCAGAGCAGATCACAAAGAGGAAAAAACAGCCAGTGTCCGAGGACCTCATCAAGATTCCTCAGCAGCAGCGATGCCCTCAGGGAAAGCTCGGAGATGTCCAGAGCTGCGGCTGGTTGTCACACAGTGATGCTGTCGGCATCCCATGAGAAGATTCGAGTTCAGCATCCTGCAGCTTGCAAGGTGGCCTTTCCCCAGGTTAGAGAGACAGCAGCTCAGACAGTCTGGGTCCAATTGAACCTATGAGTCTCAGGACACTCAAGAAAGTGGGAAGCCCTGAGGTGGGGTCCTGTTCCTAGCCAGCCCACACCTTTCTTTCTTTCTTCCTTCCTTTCTTCCTTCCTTCCTTCCTTCCTTCCTTCCTTCCTTCCTTCCTTCCTTCCTTCCTTCCCTTTTTTTTGGTTTGGGTTCAGTTGAACAGGATGGTGGAGTGGGAGGGATGGTCTTGGAATCGGGGCCTACCTAGCCACCAAGGCCTACTAGGCAAGGATTCAGGCCTCCAACCCCTGAACTCCAAGTCCTGTAGGGTACTACTTTGCACTGAATTGGCGCTCAGAGAGAGAAAACCTCATGACAGGACGTTTGAGGCCACTGGGGTCTTGTAGGCCTAGCAAGCCTGGGTGGGGCAGAGTAGAAGGCCATGGGGTCTTAGAATTCTAAAAATAAAAAATTCCAACTGGGACCCTCCTCCTGCAGCCTAGCGGTTGTCCCTCCTCTGGGGACACTTGAAGGCCCAGGCCACAGGTCACACAGGGCCTACCTCTGTGGAACAGCCTCCCACTGTCTTTATTTTCTAAATTCTCTGTGGCAACATGGGGTGGTCTCTCCGATACACATGTAACATTCCATGGGCTCTTTTCTAATTTTATTTATTCTATGTGTGTTTTATGTCCTCTATCTTGATCCCATTTATTTCCCTGTCCCTTCACATCCACCCTTCACCCCTGCACAACCCCCAAATGATATGAAATTTAAGAGAAAAAAAGGAAAGAGAAAAGAAAGAAGAAAAAAGAAAGAAAAATAAAATAAAAGGGAAAAACTGTAGAAATCTCATCACAGAAGTTGCGGTGTGACACCATGAGTCATGAACCCCTTAGTCTGTATATCTTCACTTGCAAGTGTTCATTGCAAAGACATTGGTTTGGTTCCAGGTCTCTGGTTTCTACTACTCTGTCATTGCTGGGCACTCACTTGGGCTCCTTCTGGATACCCGGTTGTTGCCGTGGTGTGGAGATCCTACAGCTTAGGTCCTTTCACCTACTCCAATAGATAATACACAGGGTGGGTGGTGGGGAGGGCTGTGTCGTATCCCTGGGTCTGAGCCTGGGCAGCTGTGTTCTCATAACAGGGTGATCTCCCCATGTTGCCCAGATACAGTGCAGGGCAAGCTTTCCCATGTGTTGTTGCTGGTCAAGGGTTCAGCTCCCTCACCATCTCAGCCTGCTTCCTTCCTCTCTCGTCTCTTCAGGTATGCCTCTGTCCACAGGGACCTGAACCATTGTGACTCTCCCTCTCCCATGAACCACCATATCACATGTCTGTTCACACCAATAGTGTCCCGTCTAACCAGTACTGCGAGGTACCAGCCTGTGCTTTTTCCCCACAGAGCCCGGAGAGGATGGCTTCAGACGTGCACATAGGACTCCCTGATCCACACAGGGCACCTTGGGGGTGTGCTGGGCCATGCTAGCTCATCAAAGAAAGATCACCACAGTGCCCAACCACCTGGCACTCCTGGCTGGTGCATTCGGCTGCATGGCGTGGGTAGAGGGTTTCTCTGGACTCAGGTCGGGGTCTGGGGATTAGGATTCTCCCAACCTGTGGCTTGCTGGGCCTCGCCCACCCCAGTCATGTGGCTCATGGAATAGGGGGCTTCTCTGGACTCCGACCAGGGGCCAGAGGTTGCTGTGGACTTTATATGCATTGATATCCACCTTGTTCAGCTATGTAAGATGGAAATAAGTTACATTTAAAATAAAAATGAATGAATTGTATTTAACTGAATACTGTCTCCCCCACTAAAAATCAGAGTAGCCTACGAGTGCAAGCCTGCTAGTGAAACTTAGGAGCACACAGGTCAGCACAGGCCCACATCCAGAATGCAGATGCTAGAGGAATCCTGGGAGTGATGGCTCACTTCCTCCATCTTGAAACGGGCCTTGGTCTTCCAGACCTCAGCCCTGTCCTCTGGTCCCCAGCACGGCCTCGTTAAGAACTCCAGGCAGCTAGGTCCTAGTAGTGACCTGGGGTAGCAGGTATGTACGTTGAAGCAGGCTAATAGTGCAGTGTCACCCCTAGAGTGGATGCCACCTTTGTAAATTAATGGGAAGTAAAAGTCATGTCATGGACACAGTAAAAGTCACTTGGTTACAGCAAAATGCTCCTAGCCTGAGGTGTCATGGTGAGTGTCAGAGAGTGTCACGGACATACAGACTCAAACAAGCCTAAGTCACGCCTGTGGGAAGAGGGTGTGGGTCTAGGGTCAGAGAGGGAGAAGGCCTATGGCCAGCCAGTATGCAGCTCAGGGCCTGTGTCTCATGGTCTCAGCCTCTTTGTGGCCAGATGAGATCAAAGCCTGTGAGTAAGGAACACATTAGTGTCAGCCCTGCAGCCAAGCATTGCCTGCGACACCCCAAGCCACAGGCAAGCAGACTTCAGAGCTGCAGCAGCAGCAGAGCCAGAGATCAGGGGCTTCCACCTCCCCACGGATACCAGAAGACACAAAATCAAGAAGGTTGCATGACCGAGATCCATAGAAAGAACCACCATCCCATGGGGGTCAAAATGAAGGTGTGGCCTGGGTTCATCTTGCGATCCTGGCAGAGGCCACAAAAGACTATCCCATGTTGTGACACGCATGCTCACATGCTGGTCTCCTGTGCACATATTGCTCACCTTTCTCATAGCTACACAGGCCCCGTCCAGTTGCCAACTGACAACATGTTTCCTTCTCCCTGTCCCTGAGCCTCTGATGTTCAGAATAAGGAATGAGAACTCTGTGTCCCTTTCAGCAAAACACTGGGGCCTAGCCAGGTGGTTCAGGACTTTCAAAGCCACCTCCATCCAAAAACCACAGAGGCTTTCTGCAGAGGTCTCCGAGGCCTGACGCATGGCCAGCAGAATGTTGTCAGAACATGCTGGGCCAGTTCACACATGGCAAAGTCAAGGATGACATTCCCCAGGGTGCTGACCCAGTGATGGCCACTGTGAGGGCTCTGGGAACCAAATCTCTTCCCCATTGCCAACCCGGTGTGTCCAGAGACAGGGAGGGCTAATGTTTGCCACTTTTGCAGCTGGGGTGGTGCTGATGGGGTAACTGAAAACGGTGGATCCAGCCAGGCCTGGGTCAGAATCAACATGCCCCCAGACACTAGGATACACGATCAAGTCATTGTCCTTATGGCTTCAGCTCCCTTGAGTTGAGTTTCTGCACCAGGTGATCATGAGTCCACATGAACCCAGTAAATGTCACAGTGTCCATATCTGAGAGCCACCATGTGAGGACCTGCACCAGAGGAACACGGGATGGCAGGAGCTCCTGCACTATGGAAATAGTTGTGGACGAATGGGCCTTGTGCCCTGGAATCCCCTATAGCCCACTCTCCTCCCTTTCCTGCTAGCCCAGGGCCACGGATAGCCTCATAGGCACAGGTGCTTTAGTTTCTGTGAGTCTCTTCCTGCTGGTATTGAAACAAATTTAATTGTAGTTTTCAGATGTGTGAGCACAAAGACGAGCATGGTCCTCTATTACACAGACATTATTATTTATTTTTTAAAACATAATTTTTTTATTGATGCTTTGGAAATTTTACATCATGTACCCCAATTCCACTTACCTTCTAGTCCCCCCACATCCTCTTCCCACCCCTGAAGTGCCCACCAAAATAAAATAAAGAAATTAAAACAAAACAAGCAAACAAATACAAGAACAAACAATCAAAAATAACACCTTCATTCTCCTTTCCCGCCTCTCCAATACCTCTTTACACATCCCACAACACTGGGAGCTCTGTGTCACACAGCACACCCTTCTGTCCAATCAGCTTTACTAGCAAATGTTCATTGCAATGAGTCACTGGGATGGCCCAAGGCCTTGGGTTTCTGGTGCGCCATCATCAATGGATCCTCACCAAAACTCTGGGTTATCTTGGGGCCGCCCCAGTCATGGAGATGCTGCAGGTCTTGTCCCACAGGACCAGTCCCTTCACTCCAACAGGTCCTAGATGGGGTAGATTTTAGGGTAGGCCAACCCAAGGCCTGGCTGTGGGCCTGAGTGGTAGCTGAGCTGGTGAGTCTGGGCCACTGGGGCCACCTGCCTCAGGCAAAGCGGGCAGAGCCAGCTCCCCTATGGCCATGCCATCAGGGTTGGTTCTCCCCCTCCTGTGGAGAGGGGTGGAGTCGGCGCTCCCAAGTGCAGGGGCCTGCTCTCCTGTGAGGGTGAGGGTCAGGGAGAGCTCTTCTGCTGCAGTGTCCAGTGAGAGGCGGGGCCAGCTTTCCCCTGGCTGGTAAAATGCAGGGCCACCTCAGCAAGGGCCTCTGATTTCATCACACATGGTTCCTATGACCCCCTTGAGGTGACACAGGCCACAGACATCAACACAGACCCCAACTGCAGCTGGACCATGGACCCAGACATGACCCTTAGCAGCAGCTTGGGCCTGAACAATATCCTGGCTCCAGGGGGATGCACTGGTCACTCAGATCAGGATAGTTCAGGCAGCAGCTTGGCCCCGGTCACCTACAGGTTGTGGCTCTAACATTGGGTTTCTGTGCCGCCTTTGGTGGCAATATGGGACTCAGACTTCAGCACAAACCCCAGTCACAATGGGACGACAGACCCAGACATGGCCTTCAGCTGCAACTCTGGCCTGGACGTCACCCTGGCATTGGGTAGCAGCCCTGGCCACTCAGATCTGTGTGGCCCTGGCTGCAGCACAGCTCTTAGACACCGACATGGACTCAGGTGGCTGACCTGACCCTGGGCATCCACTCGGCCCTCAACAGCAACAGGATCCACATACATCAACCCAGATCCCGGATGCTATAGGGCCCAGGCATGGCCCGCAGCAGCAGCCTGGCCCTGGATGACACCATGGCCTCAGGCAGCAGCACAAGCCACCCAGATCTGTATGGTCCCAGCCGCAGCATGGCCACCAAACACCAACAAGGTCACAGGTTGTGGCCCAGACCCGTGGAATCAGCATGGCCCTCAACGGCAACAGGAGTCATAGACATCAACACAGACCCTGTCTGTAGTAGGGCCATGGACCCAGACTGGTCCCCAGCTGCAATCCTGGTCCAGATGTCACCAGATGTCACCCTGGCACCAGGTAATATGTCACTCAGATCTGTACGGCCCCAGCTGCAGCATGGTCCTTGGGCACCAACATGGTCCCAGGTGGCTGGGCAATCACATGGCTTTTGGTTGTAACAGGAGCTACAGACATCCATTCAGATCCTGGTGGCTGTAGGGTCACAGACCCAGACACAGCCCTTGGCAGCAGCCTGGGACTGGGTAACACAGGTCACCCAGACCAGTGTGGTTTCATCCCTCAGACACCAACAAGGTGGCCCAGACCCCAGACTTTCATGTGGCCTTTGGTGGCAACACGGATCACAGACGTTAACACAGACCCTGGCTGCTGTACGGCCATGGACCCAGACGTGGTCACTGGCAGCAGTTCAGGCCTAGACAACACTATGGCCCCAGGTGGCGGCACAGGATAACCAGATCAGTGTGGTGCTGGTGGCGGCCCCTGGCCACCTACATGGCCACAGGTGGCAGCTTAGACATTGCCATCCTTGTGGCCTTTGGTGGCAACATGGGCCATGGATGTCCACACAGACCCTGGCTGTGGTAGGACCAGAGACCCAGACTTGGCAGCAGCCCAGCCCAGACAACACCATGGCTCCAGGTGGCAAGCAGACCTCACACATCAGCCTACTCCTCACCGCCTTCATTTCTTCCTTTCTACTTCTTTCGACAGCACACGAACCATTCTGCTTCTCTATCCCATTTCTCCACATGTGTTTGCTCATCATAATGCGACCCACTTGCTCGGCGCCAAAAGGTGCCAGGCAGGCCCATGGGTGCCTTCCCTTCCTGGCCTGTGGCTGGCCAGCCCCCATCTAAGCAGAACTTCATGGAAGGGCATGGATTTCTTTGATACTATTATTGTAGATAACTTTTCTTCTTATTTCTGGAATGGGGCTAACATTCCATGGGCATCTTTTGCATAGTGTGCCTTCTGTTGCATCTGTTATGTCTGGAGTATGTTGCTGTGGGTCAGACAGGGTCCCCTGAGTTCAAATGCCACTATGAATAAAGAGTCTATGTCCCTCTATAATTTTATATTGCATCATTTCTGGATGGGATGGTGCCAGAGGATGGGGCATCTAAGCGGTGCGCCCCAGTTTGCTTTCAGATGCTGTGATTAAAAAAAAATGATTTTAACCAAAAGCAAATTGGGGAAGAAAGGGTTTGTTTGGCTTATGCTTCTAGGTCACAATCCATCACTGAGGAAAGAGAAACTTCAAGACAGGAGCAGGGAAGCAGGAACCATGGAAGAATGATGCTTACAGGATTGCTCCATCAGCTCATACTTAGCCAGTTTTTGTATACAACCCAAGGACCATCTGCCTAGGGACGGTCCTGCCCAAGGTGAGCCAGGCCCTCCTATATTAATCATCAATCAGTCTCTCATAAACATAGCCACGGGCCTATCTTCAACTGAGGCTCTCTCTTCCCACCTGACTTTGATTATGCCAAACTGACAATAAAAACAGGAGGTGATGAGGTCATGAGGGTGGATGCATATGATGGGAAAAACATCTGTATTAGTCTGTTTTCCCTCATTATAGTGAAATACCCAAGACTGAAAATTTATTTATAAAAGAGATTTATTTGTTTTTTTTTTCCGTTCTCAGTCCTGGCTCAAGGTCAAAGGCAACATCTGGTGATGGCCTTCTTGCTAGTAAAATCTAGAAGTAGCTGAAGATATTACGGCTATGTGTGTGTGTGTGTCCCTTCTTGTTACAAAGCCACCAAGATAAAATCATGAAGCTCCACCCTGGTGTGTCCTATACACCAATCCCCATCACATTATTATTATTATTATTATTATTTGATGTGTGTATAGGCATATATATGACATACTATGTATGGAGGCCAACTTGTCGAAGTAGGATCTCTCTTGTATCTGCTACACCGTATTCTCCCAGCTGCCTTCAGAGTTTCCAAGTGGTCCTCTTGTCTCCATTTCACAGTAGGGGTGCTGGGATTGCAGATGCACACCACCATGCCCAGCTTTTTGTGCGGGAAAAGGGAATCGAATTTAGGTCATCGGGCTCGTGCGATGTACTTTTACCCACCGAGCCCCCTTGTTAGCCCAGCTGTGCACCATGAAGAAGGCTCCAGTGTATTCTTGCCCTGGCTCCACCCATGAAGACAAGACTAGAATGCAGCCAGCCACCTGCAAGTCAGGAAGAAAGGCCCCTGCAGCTGCATGCAGCTGCCGCCTTTGTTCTCCAGCTGCTGAGCCTCCTGGTCTCTGACTCTCATCACAGCTCATACAGACCCAGCATGCACCCAGAAGCACCCCAAAAATGCAGGGCCAAGCTGTCCAATAGCATATGGTGCAGGGGTCCCGGAAGAGGTGGTGCAAAGCTGGAGCAAATTCAGGAAGGGAAAGTCAGAGCAAGGAGCCCAAAGAGAGGTGAAGGGAGCAGTCTTGGTGTCCCAGGCAGCCTTTAGGAGACAGAGGGACCCCTCCTAAGACCTCACTTGGTACTTGGTGGCCTGCCAACAATCTTCATCTATTATCCCCATTCTAGCCACCCAGAAACCTCCAGGATTCCTTGGCTCCCCCAGTCACACATCTAGTAAATCAACACTATCTAGCATTGGCTTTGGGAAAATGGCTGCTTCCTTCCCAGGATTCCTGGCAAATCACTGTCCATCCCCCACCCAGCCATGCACAGGGGCCCACAGGAGAGGGAATTCCCGCCCACACACACACACACACCAACTCCACCAGATATGCACAGTCCAGGCTACCTAGATCCATTACTGAAAGCATCCATGTTCATGCCTGCTCTGAGAGCCAGAATAGACAAGCTAGGCTTCTCGCCACCTCCTTTCTGGAAGGCATGGACTCCTTTGCTTGACTCTGGCAAGCACACTGAACTTGGCTGTGAGGTCCCCAGGGGACAGTGAGAAGTGAGACACTTCCCGACAGGGCCGTGGCAGGGGAGCTGATGCGTCCTAATGAGAACCAGAGGCGGCTGGCAGGCTCTCTCCGGCATCTCACAGTGTGTTGGTGCCAGACTGGAGTCACAGAACCTGCAGCCTGCAGAGGGCTCTGACTTCTGCAGAAAAGTCTGGAGCCTGCCCCGAGCAGAGGTTCAAGGGATTTGCATGTTGTGTCCAGGCCACCATGGGCCTCGGTTCTTTTGCAGACAGCTTGACAACTAGTGACGGGGTGACAACAAATGTGAGGACTTCCAGGAGCTACTAAGTGTTCATCGAGCCATGTTTCACCTTGGTTCTCAGTCTTTTGTACAGACGAGGCGACCAAGGCCCTAGACTCCAAGGGGAGTCTCTAGTGTGCTTATGTTAGCATCATAACCTGAGCCTTTAACATGGACCCCTCCACTTCAAACCCAAAGTAGATGGGAGGGCAGGAATCTGTCCCCTTAGAGGGTGACCTGCAGCACTGAGGACTCTGAGGCTGAGGTCCCCTGGCAGCTTCCTCCTGACTCCTGGTCTCTTAGGGCAAGGCACAGCAGACTCTGGGGGTGGATTTAGCCTCACTGAAGCCATTCCTCTCTGTTGCTTTGGACCTGCCCTTCATCCACACTTCAAGACAAGAGGGGCTCTGCTTGGGACAGAACTCTCTAGTCCACTAGAGACTGTAAAGAGAGGAGACTCAGCTCCTGCCCCGAAGGTGCAAAGGCCCAGCTTCTTTTTCGACACACTTTAGCTCCAGTGTACAAGGCAGGGGGCTCCAGTCCCCAGAAGAACGTGCCAATCAGCTGGGTACTCAAGTCGGGGCTCTTCAATAAGAGGGTCTCCCCACCCCACAGTGAGGTGCTGCTGGCATAGCAGCTCAGTCTGCCCAGGAAGAGAAGTAATTTTCCCAGTTCCCAGCTCTTAGCTTACAGAAGCCCTTGAGTACTGCAGGGTAAGCTCTCCCCTCTCCCTCACTCTTTCCCTCTCTCTCTGATGCCTGTACTGAAGACCAGGAACCCTGTCAGGGCTGTACTGGAGCCCACCATCACCCTCAGCCTCCTTCGCACAGCCACCAATGCCTGCTCAGTCCTCCTGGTTTCTGTTCACTGCTGTTTCAGAAGCACTGTTCTATGCTTCTCTGTGCTGTGCAGAGAAATTGTTAAGTGAGCAGCTCTGAGTGGGGACAGCAAAGGCCTGGGGAGAGATGTTCCCAGCAGGCTCTTCCTGTGTGGATCAGGAGCTGGTTCAGCACACCCTTAGCCAAAGGCTTGGGCACTGAGGGTGCCGGTGCAGGGAGAGCTAGGGTCAGGTGTACTCCAGGGAGGTGGGCAGGATAAGGGGCTGTGCGGCTGAAGTCAGCCCTGAAGCAGCTCCTACCGTCTGCCAGGCATGTGGCCTGGCATCCACAGCTCACCCAAGCCTCACAGCAAACACAGGGGACACATGTGACAGTAAGAGACAGTGTATCCACGCCCTTTCCTCAGTGACAAATCAGCTCTTCACTAAATGATTTTCTAAAGGTAAACAAAGTCAATACTTAGTCCTGTTCGTGATGATGTGTAAAACCATAACTTTCCTTTCCTCACTCAGGGAATGCAGAAATGAGCATGGAATAAGACCTTTCAAGACAGTGTTTATTTTGATTCTTTTTATAGGGCTGGAGAGAAGGCACCGTAGGTAGGAGCACATGACGGTTGCAGAGGGCCAGAATTTAGTTCCCAGCTCCCACGCTGGGCAGCTCATAACCATCTATGTAGCTTCAGTTCTAGGCGGATCTAATGATCTTTTCTGATCTCTACAGGAACCTGCATTCGTGTACACACACATGCATGCACACACACATGTGTGCACATATACACATGCGCACACACATGCACACATACACAATTTAAAAATAAAATATTAAAAACTCTATTCATTATTAATTGTGTGTGTGAGTGTAGGTATGTGTGTGCCACAGCACACATGTGGAAGCCAAAAGATAACTTTCAGGAGTCCATTGTAGGCTCTAGGGATTAAACTTAGGTTGTCAGGCTTGCATGGCAAGCACTTTTACTGACTGAGCCAACATGCTGGCCCAAGAATAGTAGCATGAGAAGGAGACGTCATGCATGTATAGAGATTTGGGAATTAGAGTGGCTTTGAGTTGCTACACTAGTTATGGTCCTTGGAAGGTAAGGAATAGACCCCTGCGCGACGGGCCTTTCCTACCCTTTCCTGCACACAGGGATTTCTAAATGAGAGTTTTGTAGCCAGCCCAACTGTCATTGAGCCTGAGCCTAGGAGGTGCACATTGTCAGGCTACAGCCATGGCACCTCCCTTGACCTTCACTAGAGTCAGTGTAGTCTGGGCAGCATCAAAACAGGAGAGCCACCAAAGCTGAGGAAGATGCCCAGCACACCCTGTGTGTGGAACCGAATTGGCATTAAACACACACATAATAAAGTAATAAAGGCCATTGATACCTGTAGCAGGGGTCGGAGTGTAGCTCACTGGTAGAGCACTTGCCTAGCATGCACAAAGCCCTAGGCTCAATCCCCAGCACCAGCACCGTAAAATAATTATAAGCATTAAACTAATTAATAATTAGTTAAGCAAAATTAAAAATCTTCACGGAGTTAAAGAGTTAAGAAAGGAGAGGCCACGGTGCGTTGTTTCAGTCTGCTGCAGATGACAGAGTCAGCCTGTCCTTTTTGGAGGCAAAGTGGTAGGGAGCAGCTGTGGAAGGAGAGGATGCCATGGTCACCATATGAAAAACACTGATGACCAGAAATGCAGGGATGTTAACAAGAATATGAAAGTAGATGCCCAAATAATTCAATTTTAAAGGAAAGAGTTGTCCCCAAGATGGATAATTAGAGTTGGGGGGGGGGGGGGACAGTCTAGCCAGGGGAGTATTTAACTTCTTTGATGGAAGAGATCACATATAAAGAAATAGGAATCAGGGACTAGAGAGATGGCTCCATGGTTAGACCACCCACTGTTCTTGCAAGCTCACAACCATCTATAACTCCAGCTGAAGGGGATCTGATGCCCTCTTCTGGCCCCCGTGGGCACCAAGCCCTCAAGTGGTGCACATACGCACATGCAGTCAGAACACTCAAAAATATAAAATAAAATTAAAAATCTGGAAGACAAAAGAATTAGGACTCACAATGGCTCCACAGCAACTAGGCGTTTAAACCAAGCTAAAAGGAAACATGTGTGTGTTGGGGTGGGGTAATGGCAGAGCCAAGGGACAGGCCTGAGCATGTAAGGATAGCAGTCTGGGTAAGTGACGGGGACCTTTCTCTACACAGAGTGCATGACATGACCTAGTTCTAGCCTCTTGGCTTGGCCTCTACCAACAGATCCTAAGGGAGCCCTCAGGATGGGGCCATGTGTTTCTAGGCTTTGCACACAGCCCTGCACAGCTGCACTGGCTGGATACACTGGCCATCCTGCCTTCTGCAGGGGACTCGGTCTTACTCTGAACCAGATGTGAAGCCAGCCCTGATGTTTTTCTGTTTGAAGCTTGCAAGTATGAGGGCCAAGACCCATTTGTACTCTGAGAACAAGATAACATTCTGGTCCCCCCCTGTCCCCTGGTGGGAACAAACATCTCTGGGAGTGGGGGAGGGGCAGAGCCCTGACTCAGCCCATCTTCCTTTGGCTTCATGGATCCATATTCTGGCAGACTCTCCAGCTCCGGCAGCAGCTGACAGCTTTGCTTTCTCCTTGCGTCCAACAAAGACCCAGTTTCTTTGCTTAGCTCCACATCTGCCCTGATCCTTCTCTGTGCAGGCAGAAGCTCTGCCCTCTAACCCACTGGTGCTGGGAGTAGATGACCTCTCCGGTACAGAGCTCTCTGCCAGGCAGTGTGCTCAAGCCCTGAGTGTTAACTATTGCTGCAGCTTCTCAAAGACACAAAGATCCCAGGCCGAAGGAAGCAGGAAGTGACGGAAGGGGGACATGGCAGGTTGTCTGCAGGGATTACCAGAACAGATGCCAGCATTTTAACAAGTATTTGTGGAGACAGACGCCAGACCCGATTCTGAACTGACTCTCGGCAAGTTTTGGTGATCTTAAGGCTCTTCCCCAGTGGGTCCTATTCTTCACCAGTGAGGGGCCAGCTAGCACTCTATAAACCTGGGCTTTGGAGCACAGGGCATATTAGAATTCAATGGAAGAGGAAGGAAGAGATGAGAGTTACCAAGGACCCCAACCCCCTCCAGCACCTGAGGCTTCTGCTAGCCTCCAGGAAGGGATGTGATTTCAAGCCGAGGGGACTCGTGCCTGCCTCGGCCTCTGTGACCACACGCTTGGGCTGTGGAGGGGAATTCGTTCCAGGATCCAGATCTGGAGATCACCCACTGATTCAGAGACCTGCAGCTCTTCCAGCGGGACAGACTTGCTCTGCAGGGACAGCTCTTGGCTGGCACTCAAGGCTCTCTGAGTTTTGAGTTATAGAGTTCAAGAGTTCACACTGGCTTCACTCTATCCCGCGTGGCAGTCTGTTTTAAGTTGGTTTATCCCATTTAAGGCTCTTAATCCTGAATTGAAAACGAAGCACCTACCATTTGGACTCTTGCTATCTGCCCACTCCAGTCTTGGAGGGAGGTGGGACAAAAAAACGCATCGGTGCAAAATCAGTCTCTATCGACTGTCTCGGTGGCTCAAGGGTCAGGGACATGGCTCATGATCCCTTGGGCCTGTGCTGGGTGTTTCTTGGACTGTCCTTGCTTCCCAGGATGGACTCCGAGGCTTGTCAGCTTTGTGTCACCTGAGAGTCATTGGAAAGGAGACTCTCAGGCCACACCCTCAGATCTACCAAGTTTGAGCCTGCACCGGAACGAATGCCTAGGGACTCTATGGTCTGAGCTCACTACCTTCAAGGGCCTAATTCTCACCTGAGTCTTCTTGAAAGGCTAAAAGCAACAAGGTTTGGGGATGGCCTCATACCAGCCAGGAGCCAAGTGACAGCTGCAGCCAGGACTGGATTTTGTTTGTGCTGGACTTGGCCTCCAGTGATAGGCAAGGATCATGCACACTGCCCGTGCCTCAGTTTCCTCCCATGTAATGTACTTCAGGGAGGGGTTCTACATTTCATACACACCATTCTCCCGTGGGCCGGGCAGACAGGCTCAGCTAGTAAGGGCTGCGATCTTGAGACCATGAGATTCAGAAGCCAGGTTATCTGTCTGAGCTGACTCCAGACAGATGGAGTATGACCTAGAGTGGGCTCTCTGTCCTCTCTGCACTTCTGCTGGCAGTGAGGAAGTCCCTGGGGGAAGTAAGGACAAGTCCTTCCCAGCGACACTCACGGTGGAACCTGGTCAGGACCATGTGCTTGAGACACTTGTTAAATTGAATGCCACAGAAAGAGACTTGCAGTCCAGGGTCACTTTGAGAGAACAACCAAGGCATAGTGGGTGTGGGTGACGCTCAGGGAAGTTTCCCTAGAGGAGGAGACCCCTAAGCTGGAATCACTGAGAGGGGTAGGGAGATGGGGGCATGGGCATGGAGAAAGACATAAAGTCCCCCACTTTGGGTGGTGTGTTGGGTAGTTTTATGTCAACTTGACACAAGTTAAAGTCATCTAAGAGGAGGGAGCCTTAAGAAAATGTCTTCATAAGATTGGGCTGTAAGGCATTTTCTTAATTAGTGATTGGCATGGGAGGGCCCAGACCATTATGGGTGGTAGCATCCCTGGGCAGGTGATCCTGGGTTCTGCAAGAAAGTAGGCTGAGCAAACCATGAAGAGCAAGCCAGTAAGCAGCTCCCCTCCATGGCCTCTGCATCAGCTCCTGCCTCCAGGCTCCTGCCCTGTTTGAGTTCCTGTCCTGACTCCCTTCGATAGTGAGCAGTAATATAAAAGTGCAGGCCAAATAAACCCTTTCCTCTGCAACTTGCTTTGGTCACAGTGTTCCATCACAGCAATAGGAACCTTAGCTAAGGCAGGTGGCAACTGGATCCCTGTGAACAAGCCCTGCGGCAGGTGGCGAGATAGGGAGGGCAGGGCCTGCTGCCCAGTTCTCGCTGATGGACAAGGCCTTCATAGTCTGACATGCTGGTGCCCTCTAGTGAGTCACTCACTGGAACACTATTACCAAGCAGGAGGAAGAAGGTTGGCAAGAAGGAAAAACCAGACCTGGGCTTGGGCAGGGTGGGATGGGAGGGTGCTTCCCTGAGGCCTGCAGGCAGATACATGGGGAGGTGTCCCAGAGGCCTATGGGTTGGAAGGGCCAGGAGAAGGGTTTCATCCCATCATCTGGGAGCCTGGTGTGGGAAGCCATCTATTCCTGAGTTGGAGGACCTGAAAGTGCTCCCAGATGACTTGTGGATCCTCACAGGAGAGGCAGCAGCCTGGGAGTGGTCTCCTCTGAGCACGGCCACTCCATCCCTTCAAATGCTAAATGTCTTGGGTGACACTTTTCTTTTGTGGTCCCAAAGTCCGGAGGGCTGGATCTACAGAAGATCTAGAACATTGTCATCATGTTTGTGGCTCTGAGCCTACATGCAGGCCTGGTGGATTGCCCCACTGGCTGCTTCAGCCTTTCTTCTCTGTTCCACTCAGAGTCCCGGGTCCATATGTCTACTCCTTGGTTTATCTTCAATCTCGCTGCTGCCCACTGGCCTGCAGCCTCCATGAGAGAAGGACTCTTCATCAGTCTGATTTGTGGCATTCGATGAGGTCAGACCAGGCAGGGGTCTATAGAGCACGTGTGCACTAGTCAGGATTCTCTAGGGGATGGAACCCACAGAATGCATGCATATCACGGGGGAATTTATTAGCCTGGCCTATGCAGTATGGGCTGGGTAGTCCAACAATGGCTGCACAGCGGAGAGGCCGAGAACCCAGTATTTGCTCAGTCCACCAGGCTGCTTATCTCAGTGATCCTAATCGGTGCTGAAGGCATAGAAGATTCCTAGAGAACTGTTCGTTAGAGCACAGTGGAAAACCAAATAGCTGAAGAAATTGGGTTTTGACGTCAGCAAAGGATACGGCAGCGGCAGCAACGAGGCAGATGAACACTCCAGGGAGGCAGGAGTGTCAGCATGGAGTAGCTTTTCCCTCGGATCTCCTTACATCTGGGCCAGCAGCAGAAGGTACCACCCTCATCTGAGGGTGTGCCTTCCTATTCCAAATAGCATAATCCAGAAAATGCTCACAGGTATGCCCTAAGGCTTGTCTCATGTCAGGTTAGCAGTCAGTATTAACCATCGTGAGGGCTACTGGTGATGGACATTCAAGCTGACAGAACTGGAACGGTCTTGAGCTGGTGTCCCCCTAGGGAATGCCAGAGGGAGAGCAGATACCCCAGGCCATGCTCTGACCAGGCTGAACAGCCCTGGAGGGCACCATGGAGGGAGAGGGCTGGGTCTGCCATCTCATTACCAAGCCTCAAGAACCATTACAGACTTGGGTTAAAGAGGCATGGAGATGTGACCCAGGGGTTGGACAGGGAACAGTTCAGGATGGGGAGGAAGGGGGTGAACAGACAAGAGCCATGGTGGACGTAAGCAACACCCTGTACAAAGGTTCTGAACAGGCCCAGCTGATTCTCTGTTCGGGAAAGACCTTATGGGATTCAGGGCAGACATGGCCTCACCCTTTGCACAGTGAAGTCAAGCCAAGGGGGAGGCAGGGCTCTCTGGCCGAGGTGTCACGGAGCAGCTGTTGGCAAGCGTGTGTGGGGTGGGGCAACTGGAGGCGGCTAAGTCCTGGCCTCTTGTTTTGGTTTGGAGCGTGTGTGTGTGTGGTGTGTGTGTACACCCACATATGTGTATTAAAGAAAAACAGCTGTGAGGCTGAGAGAAGGGATGTTCTGAGAAACATCCGATATCACAGCCCAACTTGCAAACTTTGGATGAGGCCTCTAAATATCCCACAAGCAAAGCCATCCACTGTTGTGGGATCTTTGTACACTCTGTGGAAATGATTGCTGTGATTGGTTTAATAAAGAGCTGAACAGTCAATAGATAGACAGGAGGTATAGGTGGGACGTCAGGGCAGAGAGAGGAAGTGGGGGATAAATCTAGGTGCACAAGAGATGCCAACAAGGCACAGAGGGAGTCAGACATAAAGAATGAATGAAAGATTAAAAGCCCCAAGGCAAAATATAGATTAATATAAATGGGTTGATTTTAGTTATAAGAGCTAGTTAGGAACAAGCCTAAGCTACAGGTTGAGCTTTCATAAGTAATAAGAAGTCTCCATGTCATTATTTGGGAGCTGGTTGGATGGACAGAGAAAGACTCATTACAAACCACCAGGTTCTACATAGGCACGTCCAAGCTGCCTTGCCTCTGGACCAGATACAGACCCCCAACCCGCATAATGCCAGTGGTCTCTGCAAGCTCAGGCAAGCCAGGAAGCTTGATCCCCGCAGGCACCCAGCACACAAGCTGGCTCTGCAGGACCTGTAGGCCTGGCTGTACTGTGCCCACATACATGATAGTAGCTTGCAGGCAAGCTTGACTACACTCGGAAGACAGACACAACCATACAGAGCCTGGATACTAAGCCTTACTCAGCAAGAATACATGGCTATGCAGGGGCCTCCAATCCACAGACCCGGCTATACTAGACAGGAAGCTCTAACTGGGCCGGAGGTACACTAAATCACATCAGGTCTGCAGACCCAGCTGTACCAGTCTATCTTACCAGGTCTTTAGACCCAACCTTACTAGGCAGACAGACTTGGCAGTACTAGCCCATCACATCCAGCAACACAGGGCCTGCAGAGCTGGCCCTCACTCTGCTGGGCAGGAAGACCTGGTAGTCCTGGAGAGGCAGACCCGGTTATACTTGGCAGGGAAACTCAGTCTTACTGGACCTGCACACCTGGCCATGTGAGGCAGGCAAACCCGGAGGCCCATAAGTCCAGGCCCATAGACTCAGCTATTTGAGGTCTGTCCATACTGGGAGGCACATCTAGCTCCTCTAGGCATGCCGACATCGCCATCTGGGGGAGGAAGACCCAGCAATATCTGGCCTGCAGAACCAGCTGTATTTGGCCCACAGGTCTGCTCATACCAGGTAAGCAGACCTGGCTGTACTGGGTCCACAGATCCAGCTGTCCCCCCTAGAATTTCTGCCACCCTGAGCTTATACCAAGAGTGAGGTCTGCCTCACCAGCTCTTGGGTCCCCTCCCTGTACCCATCTATCTCCATATAGTCGTCACATGGCAATCGCAGCAGCTGCAGTTTACTGAGCATATAGTAGGCGCTTAATGTTGTCTCACGGGTCCTGTTGACCAGGTCATACGGTCCTATGACTCTCAACCTCTCAACTGAAACACACCCTGAGACAGTGGTGGTAGAGGAGATTGTTATTCAAAGCTGGCCTTGGGAGACAAAGGTAGAGAGAATCTGCCTCATATTCCCTGTGTTCAAAGGGGAGGTAGCTGGGATTTTAGGCAGTGGTAGGTAGAAGACCCCACCCTTGGAGAAGATCTTTGTATTTCAAAGAAGAGCAATGGCACAAGTCCCTGCCCTACCAAGAGCTTCTTCAAGAGAAGGAAAAGTCGCCTGGAAAAAACCTGAAATGAAATGTCCAAATAGATGAGCTTTTTGTATCTGTAGTGAGCAGCTGTAGGGGATTGTTTTCCTCGACTTCGGCATTTAATATGAAGCAGGGTTTTTTTTTTCGTTTTTTTTATATTTATTTATTATTTATTATGTATATAATAATCTATCTGTGTGTATGCAGAAGGCCAGAAGAGAGCACCAGAACTTATTACAGATGGTTGTGAGCCACCATGTGGTTGCTGGGAATTGAACTCAGGACCTTGGAAGAGCAGGCAATGCTCTTAACCACTGAGCCATCTCTCCAGCCCTTTTTTCGTTTTTTTATTAACTAATTTTTTGCATTTCTTTTAACATCTTGACCAACCGCAGCTTCCCCTTTCCCCTCCCATTTCCTCTCACTCCTATCCTTTGCCCCTTCCCCAATCCACCCTTCCTCCACCTCTGATCAGAAAGGGGCAGGCCTCCCGTGGGTGCCAACAAAGCATGGCATATCCAGTTAAGGTAGCACTAAGCTCCTCCCCTTGTATTAGGGCTGAGCAAGGCAACCCGGTATTAGGAACAGGTTCCCAAAAGCTAGCCGAAGTGTTAGGGACAGGCCCCACTCCTACTGCCAGGACTCTCACAAACAGACCGAGCACACGACCATCACACATATGCAGAGGGTCTAGTCTGGTCCCATGCAGGCTCTGTAGCCGTGGGTTCGTAGTCTGTAAGCTCCCATGAGCAGCCCAGCTAATGAAGCACTTAGTTTAAGATTTGAAAAAGAAGCCTTTGCTGAAATGACTGCAGCTAGATGGCTGCCCCAGTGCTGTGACTGTAAAGGCCTGGAAACTGGGTCACACTGGGGGTAGGGGAGAATGCTGGCCAGGGCTGTGAAGGGAAAGCACTTGGGGTACAGAGGTGCTAGGAGGGAGTTGACTGGTGTGCAAGGCCACCAGGAAAGGTTTGCTTAAGGTATGTATGGAACTCTGAGGCCCAACCAACACATACAGGGAGACCAAGTGCTGACTGACCTATAGGCCCCACAGCATGGTGTGGGAACTACGCCTGACGCGCATCAGCAGAAGGGCAGATCAATAGGTACACAGTGAGGTGGTACAGTCAGAGAGCAAGAGTCCCGCCACCTGGTATCACATGATAACCGCGGAAAGGAGCAAGACAAGACCACACACTACATCGACACATTGCTAACAGCAATGCCAGCCTGTACGGACTAGTCCCCAGGGCTAGAGGACCAGCTGGACAGTCTCTCACTATAGGGCATGCTCAGCTCTGGAGACTGGGAGCTGAGTGGTTCTGTGCAGCCTTCTGTGTAAGTACCACACACTAAACAGAATGAGAGAGGGACCTGGGGGTAGAGGTGGGCTGAGGGAGTGGGGACTGGGTGGCAGGGGCTAAGGGAGGGGAAACTAGGGTTTAGCTCCTAAGCCTTCTCATAGGGTCACTCAGGGAGAATGGCATGATGGGAGGAAGGCACATGAATACAGACCAGACACATTAGGAAGCAACAGCTGGCAGGAGGTTGCTGGAGTTTCAGGCTGCTCAGGTATCCCTATGCCTGCCTCTGTTGTAGCAAAGAAGCCTCGGGCTGGTGGCACAAACACCAAGAACTGTCAGCTCACAGCCTGAGGACCAGAAGTTCAAGAGGCAGGGGTAGGCGGACTAGTTTCTGCTGAGGCCTCTCTCCTGGCTTGCAGAGAGCCACCTTCTCAGTGTCCTCACAGGGCCTTTCCTCTATGTCTTTGTCCTGAACATCCTCTTTTTATGAGAACTCCAATGGGGTTAGATCAGGGCTTAATTTGGTGGCCTCATTCAGACTCAGCAAACCCTGTGGCCACTCAGCTAGGGGCCTTGGCTTAGGACTTTTGAGTATGAATCTGAGACACAACTCAGCTTCTCTAAGAGTCCCTGTGGTCCTTAGTCTGGGAAAGGACATGGGCCAGGGCCCCACAGTACTGTGTACACAGAGGACTCAGGACTCTAGGAACCTTTGCCCTCATCTTCTTTCTGGACAGTCTGTACATACTGACCCTGCATGCATTGAAGTTCTGATGAAAAGGGTATCCTGGCAGTCGGGAGCCAAGGAATACCTCAAAGTCACTGCAAATAAGCCAAACCACTTCAAGAAGAGCCACATCCAGATCATCACAGCAATAACTAACTCCCTGAAGAGATCGTCCCAGCACAAGTTGTGACAAGATCATTTACTCTCCCAGGCACCAGAGGATGGAGGAATTCTTCCCTCAGGCCTCCCATGTTCCCGAGGCTGTGTTTACTTTAGGGTAGTAAGTCTCCCAGTAAAATCCAGAAAGTTCCATAGGCTCACAGCTTTGAAGCTACATCACTAGGGCTGTGGCCCTGGAGTGAACTTGAACAGTTTCTTTGGGTCCTGCTTCCTTCCCACATAAAACAAAGCCACAGGGTCCCTTTCAGACTGAATGAGGTAACCCAGACACAGAAAGACAAACATGGCATGTCCTCACTTGTAAGTGGGTATTAGCGGTAGGTATCTGTCGAAGAGATCTAGACAAGACGTTTATAAGGCAGGATGCAACTAGTAGCATTAAGAAGAGAAGGAGAAATGGGACTAAGAAGGGTAGGATCCAGTTTCATATTGATGCACTGGTCAGAGGCATCAAGCTGTTTCTTACATATTAAAGATCCATCTGGAGTTGTTGGATCTTATCTCTGACCATACCTGACTGGTTGACATAGAAGCAACATTGCTCCCCGAGGAAGAGACAAAGACAAAGACCAGCTCTCTCTCTGCATCAGTGGTGAGCCCCAGTGAAGGAGAGATGGATAAGGGGGTTACAGGGAACGCAGTCAGTCTGTGACAGCCTGGTATAATTTCCTGACCCTAGGAAATTAGGATGGGCTGCTGGGTAGAGGTGAGAGTCTCTTGGATGATAAACATCCATATGTAAGAGCTACTTCAGACAGGTGTAGATAAGAAACAGAGGAGAAAGAAAGTTTAGAGACAGAAGATTTTTGGATGATTTGATTGTGCAGTGGCAGAAGTTGTCATCATTGACGATGCCAGTTTTGGCCACTTGTACTGTCTTGAGGCCAGAGTGAGGCTTTAGTAAAATCAGAGTCTGTGGAGGAAGAGGGGATGGGTAGAAAAATGAACTCCACTGGAGGGGGTTTCTATAAGCTCCAAGTGGGAGCGAGGGACAGGAGCGACAAGGTCACGGAGACCTAGAGGGGCTTAAGGAAGCTGTGGGGCTTAGCAGACAGCTCTGAGAGGGAGGAGGCCAGAAAACAGGGAGGATTCCAATAGGGGGGAGGAGTGAGTATCTTAGTAACTAGAGAGTTGCCCACATGGTGAGGCTCCGGATCATATAGTGGGCTCCAGGAACCAGAGAGAGGACATTTACCAAGTAGGTGAGGAGAGAGGGATGTTTAGGGCAGGTAGAGGAAGAGGAGCTGAAGAATATGATGGTAGCAGAAGCCAGCAGAAACCAATGATCTGTACACATCTTAAGAGTTAAAGCAGCAACCCGAGTCATTTAGAGATGTTAAGTCATGGGTACTATGGGGTGAAGGGAGACCACTGCTGCGTTGGTCAGTCAGAGATCCTGAACCAAGCAGGATGTTGTTTTGTTTAACTGGGAGGTGCAGCACACAACGCCTGTCTGCACTCTATGTGCTACCATACAGTTTGTGAGCTTCAGGCAAGGGGCTGGAGATTGAAACACACAAAGACACACAGACAGGGAGACAGAGACACGGACTTCTGGTTACTGGTAAGAAGCCCTTTATTTAATAGCACCACGGAGGCTTATATACCCAACACAGTCAGGTGAGCCAACAGGTGAAAATCTTATCCTCTGATCCTCAAGGCAAGGCAACCCGTGCTCGTAAAGCAGAGCTGGTAAACAACTTTGACCCAGCTTTCAGTAACTCAAATCAGAAGGAAAGTAAAGATCTCTAGCAGGGAGGATCAGCTGGGGGCCAGGACTCCAAATAGTCCCAACAGGGAAGGTGGAAATTTTAAGGAGAAAAGAGGGGAGCAGAGGTTTCTTTAAGAGGTGAGAGAGGAGAGGCTTAAGTCCCCGGAGGCTTTGGAGAGAAGAAAGTGGGTATTGAGCCTGCGTTACATATTTGGTGACTTTTGCAGTTGAATGATGAGAGGGAGGTGATGTTTGAGGGGTTTGGGGTGTCCCATGCCCAAGGATATACCTGAGAGGCCAGTAAGGGGAAAGGTATGATAGATTGTGTGGTTTGGAGGAGAAGGAGGAGGGGAATGGCTGTCAAGCTTGGAGTCAAGCGGATGAGGGGAGCAAAAGAAACAGAGGATTCCACTTTGGCCAGAATGGGTTAAGTTGGCACCACTAGGAAGGAACAGGTAAAGGGGTACCCCTGGAGATACAGCTAAGTGGTGGGGTTTGGTGAGCCTGGTAAGGCTGTCCCCCTACTCTGACAATAGAGGAACGAGGAGAGGTGGGTCCTCAGAACTCCATCAGGACTGAAGAACAGGGCCTTGTGTCCATAAAGAAGGAGATGGATCACCCTGATACAGTGATAACTACTTTTATGTCTGAAATGGCAGTGGCCAGGCCAAGGGAGCCTGAGCCCCCTCAGTCATCCATGGCCAGACCAAGGAGGTCAGATGAAGGGTGATCTGGGCTTGATGTCTTCATGCCGTGAGGAACATGAGGACAGTCAACGCCCTGATGCCTTCTTGATGGCACCTTGGACATAGTCTTGGTTGTTTTATGAGGGTTTAGACCGGCCCATGCCCAGTGACCCTCCTGACCACATTTGAAACAAGGACACAGAGATTCTCTGGCTTTAGGAGACCAGGGAGCCTGGGGTTTTGTTTTGGCCAACTGAGAGGCCTTAGCCATCATCAGATATTTTTTGTTTTCGGGCGTTTTCATCTCTCCCATGGTACACCTTGAAGGCCATAGTTAAGATTTCTATCTGTGGAGTCAGAGGTCCTCTCTCTAGATGTTGAAGTTTGACCTTAATATCAGGAAAACCCTGGAAGAGAAAGCAGAGCATAAGGAGTTGCCTTCCATCTGGGGTCTCAGGATCCAGGCTGGTATATTGTACGAGGGCCTTTTGTAAGGTGGTCTAGGAATTGAGAGGGGTTTTCACGCCTTTCTTGGATGACCCCTTGGATTTTTTCATAATTTACAACATTAGAGACTGGCCAGGAGGTAAGTCACACATCAATACCTAGCCAGAGTGACTATTATAATCCCAATTCAGGATCCTGGTTAGGGACCACTCTAGCCCCAACTGGGTGGGTGTCATCAGTTTGGTGGATTTCATCTGCATGGCTAGCCTGGTCCCAGACTTGCCTGTGCTCCTCTGCAGAAGGCTGTTGGAGAGAATCGTATGAGCATCATGCAAGATGAAGTTGTAAGACTGGGTAATACATTGGATACCCAACTTGTTAACATAGAACAACACAGATAGTTGAGTACTCTACATTAATGCCACATACTCAGCCCTGACTAGGTGGGCAGCCTGTCACTGAGGCAGGAGAAAAGGAAACCAGAGAGACTGGAGAGAAAGAGGAGGGGCTGTGGGCTGAGGCTGGCAAGAGAGAGGTTTGCTAGTGTGGTCAAAAACAGTGGAGGAACCATCTGGCATGGGCTTCATAGCTAGGAGTTTCCTCCGTGCACAGTTTATCCCAAATGGCATCACACTACATGGGTCCTTTAAGATTACCTAAGAATAGATTTTTAACCTTCAACCCCAGTATTACAGACTTTTCAGATCTGTAACCTTACCCGATATATTTACAGATCTTGAGGTAAGATTTATACCTCAGCGGAAGTTTTAGAGAGTTAGAACAAAACCAAATCATATGAGATGAGCAGCAATGGTCCCCACTGGGAATAGTCAGTCTGTCTCTTTGTTTTGTTTTGCTCTCCTTCCTCTGTCACACAGCAGGTGGCTCACCTGAGATGGGACAGAGATTTTGGATCTTTGAACATGCATGCTTAGGTCTAGGGGAGGGGGAGCCATTCCCCAACTGCAGAGCCAGCTTTCAATTGAAGTGGGACAACAGTCTAAGGCCACTCATACCTAAAAGACAACCGAATTTCTATAAAACTTTCAATTGAAGTGGGACAACAGTCTAAGGCCACTCATACATAAAAGACACCCGAATTCCTATAAAACTGAATCCAGTAAGCTGAGAACAAAGAAAGCTTAGAGATAGGAAGATTTTGAGCCGTAGACACAGAGGACACTGCAGGAAGGAGCTGAGAGATGCACCAGCCAGGGAGGAGCGAGTCAGGGATGTGATGTGTGTACTGCAGATGGCCTTTGCTTCCTTTCCCTACTGGGTCCAGCTTCCAGCTCCTACTTTGCAACAAGTTTACAGATCTATCAATGGTAACTTAAAAACAGGACATTTACACAGTGTGTGTGTGTGTGTGTGTGCTCGCGCGTGCGTGCGCGTGGGGTGAAGGCAGGGGACTAGACTCCCCAAAAAATATATATACTGGACTTGGAGTAAAGAAAGAGAAAGCTTGAGTGTAGGGAACGGGCAGTCTCTTCTATTTCCCCAATCACTCACTGTATTTGTAAAGATCCCAACTAATATTAGGATCTAGGGTACTATTAGGTGGTCATTTAGATTGAGTATAAGGAACATTGAGCCCAAATTTCATTGCAAAAGTGAATAAATTTTGGGCCCTTCAGGTCAGGTGCCAGGAGTAGAGGCTGGAGGTTTTCTGAAAGGCATCCCAAGGGGAATGGGAGGGTATGGAAGACATGATGGTTGGGAGAGAAGGAAAATATCACTGCAGCTTGTAGTTGTGAGCATTTCCAGACTCAGGAGAGACAAAATGAAGACCAAGTTGTTCAGTGGGTTGTCACCACACTCATTGGGGTGGGGGACTTATCACAGCTAAGCCAGGGGAGAAACTTAGTGCCTGGTACCAGGGCTTTCATAGAGGCCAGAAGGCAAAGATGAAAACTGAGCTCTAAAAGGGGGATCCTATCCATGGGAAACGGTCAAGAATAGGATCATAAAAGCCACAGGAGCCTAGAGGAGCTGAGGGATTAGAGACAGCTCCAGAGGGAAGATGGGAGAAGAGGGCAGGAAGGGGTGAAATAACCCTGCTGGGCCCTAGGAAATTGCAGAGTTGCAGCTCTGAGAGTGGCAGGATTGGGTCCGGTGAGGAGGGCCAGCCATAGCCTTAAATATCATAGCTAGGGTACCTAAAGCATGCTTCTAATCAGTCTTTATAATAAAAACCTCGAGTCAGATATAGGGGTAAATGCTGAAAGATCATTAATCTTGGGAGCACTTGGAAGTGTCATGCCTTTAATCCCCATGCTAGGGAGGTGGATACAGGAAGGGATATGGCTGGGCAGAGAGAAGAATATAAGGCAGGAAGGAGGAGTCAGGAGCTCAAGGCATTCAATCTAAGGATTCCTAGAGACAGTATCACCCATTCGATCTGAGGATTCAGGTAAGAACTAGTGACTGGCTCCTCTGTTTCTCTGATCTCTCAGCATTTACCCCTATATCTGACTCGGGATTTTATTATGAAGAACAATTAGAATTTGTGCTACAGGAACCTTAGTCTCCAAGAGTACCAGAGGGATGTCAGACACTGAAGATGGACACTAAATGTAAATGGACTAAATATCGTAACTGTAATTCTTGCTAGATTACTGTTTTGTTATATGTAATCTTGCTATGTTAAAGTTAAAACTTACCTTTTTATTTAGACAGAAAAGGGGAGGTGAGGTGGCATTCCCCTCTGTGTGCTGTGAATAGCACTGGTTAATAAAGAAGCTGATTTGGGCCTATTGCAGCAAAGAGTAGGGCAAGGTGGGAGTTCCAAACAGATAGAAGAGGAAAGAGTAGGTCTAGTCAGAGAGACACTATGTAGCCGCCGAAGGAGGCAAACACTGACTGAAACCTTACTGGTAAACCAGGAGCCTTGTAGTAAAATACTAAATAATAGGAATGGGTTAATTTAAACTGTAAGAGCTAGCTAGGAATACACTAGTTATTGGCCAAGCAGTGTTGCAATTAATATACTTTCTGTGTGCTTATTTTGTGTCTGGGCAGCCAGAAACGAACCAGCAGCCTCCACCAACAAGACACTCAATGGTCACATCCTCAGATTCAGAGAAATACCAACCAAAAGGGAAAATTATGTAATTGCTGCTCGTGGATGGGATGCTGAGCGATCAGTGAGTCAGATCTCAACAGTAAATCTGTTGAGTCAGTTGCAGGTGGACTGGAGATGAGGGATGAGGTCCCAGGGCAGCTCAGAAAATGAGGAGGAGCACAGGCACCAGGAGAGCCTATCCAAGTTATGGAACCAAACATAAACATTGCAGCTCGATAGAAAGGTCTCCTGAGGGTTGGGAGCCAAGGAATACCACAAAGTCACCGTAAGTATAGCAGTTCACAGCTCTGCTCCAGAGAAAGGTAATGCAAGTGTAACAGCTCTGTTCCAGCAGGGGAGGGTTTCCCCAGGGAAGCTGTCACAGCTCCAGAGAAGTGTTACAGATCTGCTCAGGTGGACAAAAGTTACAGCTCTGCTCTGCTAGGGGAAAATTTCCCTAGCAAAAGTGTTACAGCTTCGCTTAGGTCCCCTGGAGTCTAACAACTCTGGTCCACTAAAGGAAAGCTTTGCCAGCGAAAATGTTAACAGTTCTGCTGTATTCGGCTCTGCTCCAATTCTGGTCAACGTTGCTACAGCTGAACTCTGCCCCAGCAAAAGTGCCACACCACACAACAAATGTCACTTAAGAGATTTATTGGGAAGAATCCAGCAGGGTGGCTGCCTCGAGGAGAGAAGCAAGAACAAACTAAACAGGGTACAGAGCTTCATATAGGGTTTCTTGGGGGTGGAGCTATCCAGGTCCTTGGCATTGGTGGATTTTTGTGGTCTGATTCTGGGGCAAGTTCAGGAATTGTTGGGATTTTGTGCTCAGAGACTGGTGGTATTTCAAGTTCAGCACCACAGAGATTGGTAAGATTCTGCAGCCTGGCTCTGGGGCAAGCTCGGGGATTGGTGGGATTTCAAGCCCTGGTCCTGGGGTCAAGTCAGGGTCAGGGTGTTTTTTTCTTGGCCCAGGTCTTGGGTCTAGTCAGGGGAAGGGTGATTTTCCTTGACCCTTTTCACCCTATGTTCCTCCTTTATTTTTTATTTTTTAATTTTTTTGTCAGTTTCCTGCCTCAGATGAGCCTTGTACGTTAGTCAGTTGTCACTGTGACAAACAGGCAAGAGAGGTGAAGGAGGAGGGCTCAGCTCAGCTCAGGCTTTCAGAGGGGTCAGGCCGTGCTTGGCTGGTTCTGCTGTTCCTGTGATGAGGTGAGCATCACGGAGGACATGCAAGGCATCCTCTAGCTCTTCATCCTGAGGTAGTCAGACAAAGAGAGGAGGGCGCCAGAGACAGGATCCATCCTTCAAAAGCATGCTTCAGTGACCTGTTTCTTTTAACTGGGTCCCACCTCCTAATGCTTCCCCCACCTCCTATAATGCTATCAAATTATGACATCATCAGTGGATCCTTCAGAAGAAAGAGCACTTGAGAGTCGATTGCTTAGCCAAACCCCTCTGAACAATTCTGTATCAGGGACCTATCTTTCAATATGGTAGCTTTCAGGATACAACTCACATTCAGACAGTAATGCCTCTACACATCCCCAAAGGCTAGCATTGCTGTCCTCAGTGACAAAGGTCAGGACATTGAGCAGAACCTCCTGCAGCAATTCAGGGTCCTCTCCAGTGCCGTCGTCACACTACACAGACTATGGAACAGAGATGCCTTTAAAGCCCAATGATATTGTTCATTTAATAGATCTAAAAGGGGCAGCAGATTTTGGCTTCTCATTCCTTCTGATGGTTTTTTTTATAGAATTTGAACTCCAACAATAACAGGATGAAAAACGCATCTTCCCCTGGCCAAATATTTCATCAGGTTGCATCCAATTCCAGCATTATTCTGCAGCCATCTACACCTCCTGCCCACCGCAGGTCTGGCTCTATCCCTCCTTGTGACAATAGAGCCTGCCCTCTGCTCACCACTAAACACCCCGCCCATAGTCATAAGGGGCAGCCCTAATCATGGGTAGGTACTACATACAATCCCTGCCCTGATGCAAAACAACCAACCAGCAAGGAAGGAGGAAGGTATGGTCAATACACACACACACACACACACACACAAGCTCAGGTCTCCCATGTGGAAGGTGAGTATGTATCCCCTGCACACTCCATAGTGAGACCACAGTGTACCTAGTGGGTGGTGCTCAAGAGGTCTGCCTTTCTCTCCAGCATCTGGATCTACCTATATCACTTCTCTACCAATTATTTGTGCATTCATTCAACTTAGTCATTTACTTGCCCATTCACTCATCAACCCATGTGTTTACTCATCTACCTATCCATTCACCCAGCCACCTTGTCAAGCACCACTGACTCATGTATCCATCCCATCGAGCTACACATCCACTTACCTACCTACCCTTCATCTGTCCATCTGATCACACGCCCACCCAACTTCTCCTTATTTACACACATTGCCCATGTGTGTAGCCTTTTGCTGGAGACAGATGGCTGACCCTCACCTCAATGGACTTCCACCCTGTGAGATCAGTCCCAAAGCAACCAGAAGATCAGCTTCCGTGTTTCTCCATGTTTTGGCGGGGGTATGTCAACAACTCCTCTTAGCTAATGGGTCACAGATAGGTATAGGAAGTGATAGGCTGCCATGGCTCTGATGCCAAGTGGACAGCCAGTCCTCCTTGTAACCCCGCAACCATGTCCACCCAAGGCTGCTGAGCAGGGAGTGGAGAGGTGGAGACGTGTGTTAAGGGGAGGGAGCTGAGGTGTCAGGCCCTTAGGTGCTAGTCTGGGCTAGAAAGGCTGTTTCCCAAAGATCAGTATAGAGATGACTGTCAGCCAGAAACAGAACTGGGGACCAGGGCTACTACTCAGGGCAGGCCTCAGGACACACAGCTTTCTTAGTGGGGAGAGCACATTTAGTGGCAACACATCCAATGGCAATTCTGGTCCTCAAAGAGGCTCAGCCCCATGGTGGGTGAGGGGGAAGCTGAGGGCAGAGCTATGTGTACTAGGCAAGAAGAAAAACAGCACAAAGTAGAGCCACTCATCTCCCTCCACTTTGGTCTCCATTAGATCCAGGGATGGGCCCTCCCTGTCCCAGGACCACTGGCTGCTGACTTCCTCCCCAGATTCAGGCCTGGAAGCCAGAATTGCCCAAGGATGTGGAGAAAACAGGCATTCCCCTGACCCGGGTTCAGTTCAGTGGGCCATGGGTCTTCCCTGTGTCCCAGATTGTCTCAATCAGTCCCTGACAAGCCGGTGGGGCAGGACTCGGTAGTTTTAGTACAGAGAAAGTTAAGCGCAGAAAGGTCAACATGACCATAGCAAAGGATCGAGCTTGGATGTAGACCTGGGCCTCCTGCCCAAGCCACCTGCCCACTCTTCCAGGGGCTGAAAAGAAGGATGCCTACCTGGCCAGGATCCTGACCTCAGAGGATGACACCATAGAAAAATGCTCCGAAAAGTTTAAAAATCTTGTAGTGTATCAACAAATTTTTAAATTGTGAATAAACATTAGGGCTTTCTGCAAACTAAATTAAAAGTTCTACAAAGTAAAGCAGCCAGGGAGGAGGTGGTGAGCGGGATTCATTCTGGGATTTTGTTTTCATACCCTGAAGCACCCAGCCCTGTAAGTCTATCCGTGGTCTCCTCCCGCAAAGCAAACAGCACACTGGTCCCTGCTTGACTGTATTAAAACACGCCTGTGAACCCCATCAAAAGGACAAGCATGCTCCACTCCGAGCCCAGTACCAGTGGCTCAGAACCAAGCCAGCCAGGAAGGAGTGTCATCTTCAGTGTCATGAGCCTAAGGATAAGAAGAGGGGCAGCTCATGCTCCGACTTCCCTTCACACACGTCTTTCCTGATGACCTTCCCTTAACCACCATACTGGGAACTTCTCTGAGCATCCCATGGCGAACTGAGTCACTTTCCCGGCAGCTCCTAGGGTGAGGGCGAGGGGCAGTGGAGGAGGAGGTGATATAGAAACTTGTTCACAGTCAGTCCTCGCACTTGCCAGGGAACAGGGCAGCTGAGCATTCCTGGGAAGCCATGAGAAACTCTGGATGGGTTCTCCCACAGAGCTGCCCTGGCCTCTAGGATTTAAGATCCAAGCCCAAGCCTGAGGGACAAGCCCTGATGTAAGTTTCAGTGATGGCAAGTGGCTGCAGAATAGGATCAGGACAAAGCAGAGATTGCCCCAGGATCACTGTTGGGGTGACGGAGAAGAAGGATACATCTGTCCCAAAAGCGTGGAGGCACCTCTGTGGGTACCGGTGCTGGGCTTACCTGCTGTAAGCAGCTAGGTGCTGGTAGCCGGAGGCAGCTGCAGAGGAACTGGGTCCAGTAAGATACAACATTCACAAGCAGGCAGATAAGTTTTGTTGCTCACCGAAGGCAGCAAGCACAGCAGAAGGCAGGGCCCAAGAGCACTGGTACCCAAGGCTCAGTAAGGCAGCTAGGGGTGATGGGTTCTCTCTCAGACAGGACCACCTTATATTACACAGGGGTTCTGAGGACGCTCTGCTTTGGCACCATGTTGCTCACTGAGTTGAACAATATCTGGGGGGAAGGGCTACACAGCCTGGGGGCTCCAGATACCTCATCTTAGAGCCCTATACTCTCTCCACCTCCCACCTGAGACCTGCAGCAAGGGGGACGGGTAGGTTGGTGAGGCCTTCCGGGACCGATGGCTCAGGGCCTCGGCCTGCAGCTGTCCTACTTCCTTTGCTCTGCGACATCCCAGAGACTGGCTCAAGTCTTGGGTCCACAGAGGTGACACAGCTGTGACAAGAAGCTCCTTAGAAGAAACAAGGCCACTTCCACCCCAGCATTGGAGTTGGTCTTTAAGGCTTACCCTTATCTCTGAGACAGTGGCCAGAGGCTCTTGAAATTGCTATCTTGTTTCTCACAAGGTCACCCAAACCTACCAAAGAGTGAAGGAAAAAGAGGTTTTCACCACTAGGTACTGAAGTTAGTCTATACGCATGCCCCTAGCAAAGGTCAAAGAGAGTTCCAACATCACATGATGGCATTGAATTTCCTGAGCACAACACAGAGAAACAGAAGGCTGGAATTCTTGAAAAATCTGCCATAGGTCTGGAGACATGGCTCAGCAGTTAAAAGCACTGGCTACTCCTGGTAAGGGACCTGGGTTTGATTCCCAGCACCAAGATGGCAGGTCACAACTGTCTGTAATTTCAGTTCCAGAGCATCTGACACATTCTTCTGACTTCTGTGGGTACCAGGTAGGCATGTGGTACACAGACATGCATGCAGGCAAAATTCTCATATACATAGAATAAAATAAAAATCAACAAGTCTGAAGAAAGAGCCTTAGATGAAAAGACAACCTTCCTATAAAGAGATTTTTCTCCTGGTGTTGGCCTATGAGCAAAATAGAATCTCCAAACGAATCCCAAAGAACCCTTTGGATCTGTGGACCAGAGAAGTCAAGTTCAACTGCCTAAGAGATTTCTGGAAAAGATCAGAGTTCAGCCTTTCCTTACCCTACTGGAAAGAGAAAGTTAGACCCAGAAGACTGGGAGCAACAGACACGGGCAGATCTCTGAGTTCCAGGCCAGCCTGATTTATAGAGTGAGTTCCAGGTCAGCTTGGTCTACAAGAGAAACCCTGTCTCGAAAAACAAAAATGAACAACCAAAGGGGGGCTGCTAACATGAATGGTCCCACCTCCAACAAAGCGAGCGTTCAGGCCTGTGCAGGCTTCAACAAGCTAGCCCGCTGAGTCTATCTGACCCCTACCTCACACCATGCCCCTGCCAATAAACCCTGAAATGCATCCAAAGACAAATTCCTGCAAGTGAAAATGATCCTGGCCTGAGATGAAGCCCTGAGTGTGGCTTCCGCGGCCGCAGCACACATGCTCCTTGGGCTTTAGAGCTAGAAATAGTTCTGGTTTCTGAAGCTTAAGCTATCTTAATCAAAGTGAGAAAGCTACATCACAGGGCAAATGAGCAATGAAGGAAAACAATCCACAGAGGCTATCTAAGGTTTTCTGCTTTCCTTATGTAAAAACGTGTTACAGCCAGCCAGGTATGTCGGTTCATGCCTTTAATCTCAGCGTTTGGGAAGAGGCAGGCAGATCTCTGTCAGTTTGAAGCCAGCCTGTTTTACCTCGCAAGTTCCAGGATAACCAGGGCTATGTAGACAGACTCTGCCTGTAAACAGACCAAACTAGGAAACAACCAAAACAAAATAGATACAACAACTGCGTTTAACCGTGTCCTTAGGCATAGAGAAAGCTCAGTGGGAAAAGGGCTGGCCACACAAGCATGGAGGTCTGGGTTCAGATCCCCAGAGCCCACATCACTGTGTGTCTCCAGTCACAGTGCTTCTACAGCAAGGTGGCAGGAAAGGAGAGACAGATGTTCGCCTGCTGTGTACAAGGCTCTACTGGGGGAACAGTAATCCTCTGACCTCTACACGTGCACCAGGGCACATACATACCTGCACGTGCGCACACACACACACACACACACGCGCGCGCACCTAAATATCTTTTTTTTTTTTTTTTTTTTGGTTTTTCGAAACAGGGTTTCTCTGTGGCTTTGGAGCCTGTCCTGGAACTAACTCTGTAGACCAGGCTGATCTCAAACTCACAGAGATCCACCTACCTCTGCCTCCCGAGTGCTGGGATTAAAGGCGTGCACCACCATCGCCCGGCTGCACCTAAACATCTTAAAAATAATCTAAGGACAGGTGTCACCACAGGACAGCAAGAACAAATGAGGACGGGTTGTGAGGCGAGAGGACATACAGGTGACACTCGGGCAATATCAAAGGCTGCTGCTGGGAAAGGCTTCCACCCCGAGAACATGAAGACTCCTGCCTCCCTTGCCAGCCTCGGACTGTGTGCTTCACAGATCTGGTGTGTGTGCATGCAACAAGGTGCCTTTCCTTAAGTGAGACTGCTGCACAGCTAGTAGGCACAGCTGGCCGCTGCTCATCCTGTCTCTGCTCTTGTATAGCAACTCAGTATCCAAAATCCAACAGCAACCCCTTTCTTTCTGAGAGTTAGCCAGAGCTAGCCACATGCAGGACATAGCAGGTCCATATGTGTCAGTCACAGTGAGATCAGAGTGCAAGCCTCTAGACTCAAGTCTCTCAGGAAGAGGCTGATAACCTTGGAGGTCCATGTGGGTTGATGGGAGAAACAGCCACACCATCCTTTCAAGTGGGAAAAGAAGCCCCCAATATGTGAAGAAAAGCATCCAATAGGCTGCGTGCTAACATGACACCCAGTGATGCTGGAAATCCTTGGGAGAGGCAAGAGGACCACACAAGGCAGGCCACTCCCACTGTTCCAACTTCTCCTGGGTAGAGGGAACCTGGTAGGAGCCAAAAAACACAGTGAACAGGCTCTGTGCCTTGTGATCGTCACAAATGAGGAGAAGGTGTGAGGTCACCAGAAACACTTGTTTTCTTCTTTGAACTCTGCTGTTGCCCAACAGCGCCCAGCGATGGGCACTTGCTTCACAGCCAGAGACACAACAGGAGAAAGCAGGGCTGCAATTTCAACACTTTATTGCCAATTATTCAAGTTTTTACTGCTGTTTACAAGCGTTTTGTTTTTAAGGGACCTTTACAAGTCTGTCTTAATATGACCCCTGGCCACATGCCTGTTTCACATGCCACCAGCCTCACCCTCGGGCCTGAGGAGTGGAGTGCACGCATACGGGCAGAGAATAGGGGTACAGGCTTCATCCCTACAAGTCTTGTGATGCCTGCAAGCTAACAGGACAGCCATCAGATTCTGGGTGTCCAGAGAGCCAGTCTCTACCCAGGGACAAAGACATACCCAATAGGTGCATATGAAAACACACACACACGTTTTTTAAAAATCCATCAAGCCCACTTTGTGCCCACACATAAGCTCTTGGATGTGTGAGCATGTGCCAGAGTATGGTCAACCCACGCCACTCTTAAAAGAACACTGACTCTCCTCCCCCAGAAGCCATAGCTGCTGATACATTTTTATATCATTTGAAATCTGTAGGCACTGGAGCCATCAATGGAAGCTCTGCAGTCTGACTGTCTGACCCCAGGAACCATGTGACTTATCTTGAGCCAACACTTTACTGATGTTGGTCACTTCTGTGACATGCTGGTCAGTCTCCAATCAGACAGGAGAGTAAACCAAGCTCCCACACAAAAATATGGTCAGACAAACAGGTGGCTGAGATGGCCATTGTGTGGCAGAATGGGAGGGCACAAACCCCAAGAGCTGGCAAGACCTAGGAAGACCTAAGACTTGGTCTTCATTGTTGGGAAAAGCCACAGATCCAGGTGGAGGGGATCATCTGTGAACACATGGCCCTCTGGTTCCACAGGGTCTCCAGTTGGTGGTCCCCAGATCCCACCCATGCCATTGGGTTGGAGCAGAACTCTGGAAGGCAGCTGAGCCAGGGTGGGGGAGTTGACCAAGAGCAAGGTGGTGAAGAGGCTCTTGGGCTTGGCAAGCACCTGGGGCACAGAACAGCCCATCAGGAAGGCCAAGGTTACAGGATCCTTCCTCAGATGGTAAGGATGGCAGCACACCCCCCGTACCTTTTGGAAGCACAAAGGTCTGGCTGTAGCCAGTGTAGCAGGGGCATGCTGTGTGGATTTGCTGAGGGACACTTGGTGGGGACGGATGGCACTGGGCATATGTTTTAGAAATAAAAGGACTGAAGCCACAGCCAACCAGTCACTGACACAGTGGGGATGTCACGGTGAGTAGGTTAGATGTCCCTACCACCATGCACTTCCTCAGTGGAGATGCTGGTGCCACCAAAAGAAGTGGCATTTCCCCCCCCCAAAAAAAAATCTTCAAATTATGTCCATGGTATAAAGCCATAAGTGGCAAGTAGAGAGAGTCATGGCCACAGCACAGGAGCGCTAAGGAATCAGAAGGCAGAATAGAGAAGAGAGCTTTGCAAAAATCTTTCATGGACCCCAAAGTTCACCTGAGCAGAAGCCTTCATTGTGAGCCCTGACTTTACCTTCCTATTATATCCCAAGAGAGCATGGATAAAATCCTCTGTTGAAGTCCTAAGGCCCTCAGGGAGACACGTTATGCAAACTCCCTGACCCTGCACATGCAACACGACCTTTCCCCATTTGAGGATGCTTACGGCAGGCTGACTAGGATCACGGAAAAGGTACGATGTGCGTGTTTTTCCGGCATGGGTATCTTGGTGTCTCCTGGGTTCAGGCCTCTGGATCAGCTGTTTCTGCTGTGGCTGCCTCTCCCACCACAGCTACAGCTGGGACTTCGGTCTGATGGTCAAGGGTTTGTTGGTAGGGAACTCAGGCCACCAGGTGGCACGCTCCAGGATCCCCTCCTGCTGCAGGATGGCTGTCCACAGGTTTTTATACAGCTGTAGGCAGAAGCAAAGGGCCTTCACTAGCCGAGGATAAGTGGCCAGCGTGGGAGCCTCCAGTTTGTGGGAACAGGAAATTCCCCATGATCACTTTTTAGGAAATGCTAAGAAGATGCATGTTTAATTTATATAAGCCTTTTATGTTTTAGTAGGAAGTAATTAAGGAAATTTAATTATAAAGTGTCATAAAAGCATTTCTGACGGGAACCATCCCCTTGTGAGATTTTCCTCCCTGGGAATGCTGTCTACAGTGACCACCCCAATCCACACAGGTTCCTTGCCCCGACCCCTACCCTCACCTCCCACGTTTGCCAGGACATGACCTGCCTTCTCTGAGACCTATCTCCAGCTGCCCTCGGAATGCGCAAGCCAGGAAACTGGGTCCCCAGTGGCCCCACTAGAGTCTTAGCTGTTCTTAGCCACAGTTCCTCAGTGGAAAATAGGCAGGGTGGGTGCTATCTAGGAGGAAGGTACAGACCTAGCCAGATCCTACGCCTGCAGCAGACATGGACACCTAGGGCGGAGTCAGCTAGGGCAAAGCCACAATAGAGCAAATGGTTCAGAGGGACCCATGGCACACAGCTGCCCTCCTGCACTGCAGACCTGGCCTGCTCCCCCATGGAAGGGGGACTTGGCCACAATTCACAATGCTGAGCACTGTGCTCTCTCAGATCCCCAGCTGAGTTTGCACACAGGAAGACACATCTCCCTGAGAGAGTGGGTCAGAGCACCCCTTTCTTACGCTGGGGAGTATGTGCAGTTAGTCACCCTACCAGGAGCCATGGGCTGAGCTGCGGCACTCAGAGCCAGAAGTCCCTCTCCATCTAGGGACGGCTCCTCTCTACCTCCAGCAGTTCCTGATCAGAGGCCAGGTGCCGCAGTTCCTTCTGCAGGCGACAGGCCTCTGCATGCAGTGTCTACAATGCAGGTCCTGTTGGCAGATGCCTGGGAGGCCTGGCAGCTTAGGGGTGGGGAGTCCAAGTGAGGCAAGCCTCACTCCCCGGTGCTCTCTCCATACCCAAAGTCCTTGGTCCATCAATTCTAACACCAGGGCCCAGACCTCTGCCCGAGACTGGCTCTGCTGTGCGTGGGCCACCTGGTGGGCTTCTCTGCACCTTGGGCTCTTACAAAAATGTGATCACACAGTTGGCCATCGGCCCTGCCTGCAGACGCTCCTGATGCACCTGGGAACTCTTTGCCCAGCCACGGCTCATATTGTCTTCCTGGATGCCCACCCCAATGTATACGCAGTTTGAGTGCGCCAATCTTGGGGTTCAGACTTCTGGGGCGGGCCCCTCATGGGCTTGTGAAGCCCTGAGTCTAGTGCTGCTTGCAGACAGCAGGCTTCATGCCCTTGCTATTGCTCTCCATTCACAGAAGGCCACCGTGGTCCTGGGGTGGGGAAGATAAAAGCACCCCAGAGTTCACTGCCATCAGACCTCAAGCACAGGGCTGGGACACCTTGCAAAGTCATGCTGCCAGAGTAACAGGGGCATAACCCCACAGGTAGTAAGGTACTGTGAAATGCCAGGCTGCCAGTGTTTCCCTACACAGGCATCACCTTGTGCTAGGGTGTCACACAGGAAGCTACTTCTGAGCTGTCAGGGCCCCTGGCAGAAGAATGGGTGTTTGTGTGAGGGAGACAGAGATGGCAGGGCTCAGGGCAGGCTGAGTGAACAGAAGGGTACTCCAGACAGGGGTGCAGCCCGTGTGAGGGTCTTGTGATGGGAACCACCCCATGTACTAGAACAGAGGGCAGAATGGGGCTGGGGCTGGAGGTCAGAACAGCGCAGTGTAAAATGACAGGAGAGAAGCAACAGAGGTAAGCACGGCAGGGCAGGAGGGTGCAGCAGGGGCGGGAGAGTCCAGTTGCATCTTGGGTGCCTGGCTGCTGGCAGATGGGATGGCCCTGTGGACAGAGGCCCAAGCCCACTAACTGCTTCTAAAGAAACCATTCTAAAATTTGGTAGCAAGTAGGCATGAGGAAGTTAAATGAGGAGTGTGGGGCTGTACGGGCAGGCACAGAGGGGCAGAGGCCCCCACGGTTGGGTAGTCAGCTGGGGATGGAGGGAAGGCTAGGGGGAGAATCTGAAGATGCTCAAGGCTTTACAGCAGAGAAAGCAGATGGGGTCATGTCTGACCTGAGGGGTCAGGGCCAGGGTGGTTAATGGTGTCTGTGACTGCGCTGCAGGGCCTATGTGGAGAGCAGGCAGGGAGGGTGAGGAGGCTGGGATCTCGGTCTTCACAGAGGACTATATGTCACCTCAGGGCAACAGTGAAGCTTCCTTGTTCCTAGGGTAAAGGGCCAGCAGGCATAGGTACCCAAGACTTCAGAGCTGGAGTGACAAAGGGCTGTGACACCACCTGATTTCTCTTGTCCCCAGGAAGCCCCCTGTGAGAGACAACTTCCAGGGAGGCACCCAAGACTGTTCACTACCTTAGGACCCTCAGACTCTGGTCAAGCCTCAGCAGCGACAGGGGTCACTCCCCTTACCTCACCATCAGCTTTGCCAATTGGGGAGCTCAGAATAAAGTCAGGAGGGGCGATCACGTCCACCAGAGCCACCGCATCGTCTTTCAGCTGTTGGGAAACAAAGTTTGTCCACTTGGCGACGCTCTACAGTCTCCAGGGCAACAGTGGAGTAACAGAAGCACGCAGCCGGTTGCTACAGAGCCCTGGAAACCTGAGCAGGCGCACAGAGCACTGAGGCCTCACCGGTCTGGGTTGTGGACTCCCTGGGTGTGTGTTTGCATTTTTCTACCGTGTCGCCATCCACTCAAGACAGCCAGCATTTGCTCTTGCAGCGGGGCTGCGCAGCTGGCAGAGGTGACGAGTACAGCTTGTTAGTGCATCCCCTGAGGCTCATCCCCAGCCTATGGCCAAGCTGACAACTGCTATTCTGACGCAGGAAAGGAAGTCCAGAAGCCACAAGGACAGAAAGTGCTCCTGAGCTCCTGTGAAAGCTATCACGCCTGCAGCTGAGGTTCCGTGACCCCTGCTTCCTCACCCAGATGATTATTAAGCCCCACAGAGCAATCTGCTACGGAGACGCCCAAGGATTTTCTGGAAATGCAAACATTTTTTTTCCAGATAACTCCTGCCAAGCACACTGAAGTTTAAGTTAACGTGTAGGTGATGGGAGAGGGTGGGCAGACAGCTCAGGATAACGGTGGGGGCTGCGCAGTGTGGACAGACAAAGGTGACGGGACTCACCTGCATGCACAGGGCCAAGATGGCATCCTGCATTGCTCGTCCTGCTTGTTCACCAGCAAGGTAGCCACCTGCAAGCACAACCTTGTCACACACCCCTCAGCCCTGTGACCACAGCACATCAGAAGTGGCTTTCCCACTCAGCGTCATTAGGCCCTCGGGACAGAGGTGTCAGGGTATCACAGCACTGACCAGCCTACTGTGATGTCTCTGCAGAAACGTGCTGGCTCAGGGCCAGTTCTGAGGTTCCTTGTCCCTGGGCATGTGTCAGTCCTGGCTAAGAAGCCGTGAGGGCGGCAAGGCCCTGAGGCTTGGGGCTGGCATAATGCCACCACGGGAGGAACAAAGAGTACACAGGTAGGCAGGTGTCGGCCTCAGACTACACAGGTGCCCAGACGCACTTCAGGTAGCTGTGAGGAGCTGGCATCCAAGAGGGGACATGGGGCACACAGGCCTCTGAAGCCACCAGGGGTCAAAGTAGGAGACCCTGCTGCTTGGTGCCACCTCAAGCCCACAGCAGCCTTCCTGTGGAATCTCAGCAGTGGTCTGTGTAACTGGGAATGTGCGGGTGACAGGAGCTACTTCTAGGATGCTTCTCACTGAAGAGGAAGGTACCTAGTCACTAGGCTGTCTCGGCTGAGGTCTAAGTTCCAGTCTCACCTTGGTAGAGCAGGGCCGTGTGCTGGCTCAGGGACCACAGGCCATAGAGCATGCTGAGCCGCCTGAGCACAGGCTGCAGAGACAGAGGCACGCTGGAGCTGTGCGTGTGATCGTGGAATTGCTGTACCACGACGAATTCCAGGAAGACCAGGGCCAGGGGCTGGCAGTAGTACACCTGCAAACAGAAAAGGGACCTGGTGTCCTGGTGTGTGCTGGAGGTAGGCGTCACTACAGCTGTACAGCTGGATCTCGTCTGAGGAGGAACTACACAGAACTGCAGACTGAAGTCCACGTCTGAACACGCATCATAGGTCAGTACTGCGAAGCCAAGCAGCACGGAGACACAGCATGGTGTGTGTGTGCACACATGTGCACACACGTGTAAGCACGCACACACGCACGCACGCACGCGCGCGCGCGCATACACACACACACACACACACACACCTCTCCAAGTGAAGCTAAGCCCTACGAAGGGAAGGCTGTAACATTTACATACTCCAAGACAGCCCACTTTTACTTGGCCCCATGCTTAGCTCTCAAGAGAACAGAGGCCCAACAGGCTGTCACTATAGAACTGTGGTGCCAGCAAGTGGTTCCAGGGCATAGGACCTGTCCTCCTGGGTGACTAGGGAGGGTGGAGGGGCACAGGTTGTACTGGACAGGGCTAATGTTGCACTGTTCTCCGGGGTTTCTGAAGCGCAGTCCCCCTGTTCCTATACTGCCTGTGAGATTGGCGAGCAGACCCAGGCCCTATGGGATCCCCTCTCTAGTCACAGACTGATCACCTCCTTAGGGAGACTAGCCACCAAAGACCCCTTGGGCGGCCTTCTCTGATAACCAATTGCTCATGACTGTCAGCACAGCTTTTCCTGCCCCCAGTGCACTGCCTCACCAGACCTTTTAAATCCACAGAGGATTTCAACCCACACAGGTGCTGCTTGACTATGACCCCAAGCACAGGCTGCTTCTGGGGGGTGGGGGACACCGAGCCAGGCGGCCAGAGAGCAGGAGATAATGCGGCCCTCCCCAACTGAAGGTGATGACGAAGTGCTAAGCAGAGGGGCGGGGAGGGGTGAGGGAAGGAGTGAGGGGAGGGCTTTTGAGGTGCTACCCCATGAAGGACACTTACTGTGGGCCCAAGTTCTTCCACCCCACCCTCCACTCCGGCTGTTGCTGTTCTGGCTTCCAGCAGCCACCACATGGCCCTGTAAAATGCAGCAGCCTTCCTTTCTCCCACGGGCAGCAAGGCCGCCACCTTTACAGAGTGCACGGGCGGGGGGACACTGACTTCTCACGCCAGAGCAGCTGGAGACGCAAACGGTGACGCAAACCTACCTGACTGTTGTTTCTTGCTTCAAAGTCACTGCCTGTAGACTTTTTCTCTTGAGAGAACTTCTGATGACTCCCATGGAGCAGGTAGCAGACAAGCCAGTGGTACGCTGCCAGGGGGGCTGCAGAGGGGACACAGAAACAAGTGGGAGCATCGGTCACCACGCCTGTCACCCCAGGGCAGACTGCACTGCTGGCCATGTGTGCCCAGTGGTCTTCGTGAGGCCAATAGAGGGTGGGCGGTTTTGCAGACAGGAAAACCCAGTCACTGAGGGCAGCTGCCAGAGGCCCTTTACCAGGTGGAGTTGACAGGGTGGGTGTGTCTGACAGCATTTCCACACCACCATACATACAGATCACAGGGCCACTCAGCCAGCCAAGACACAGTGGCTGCTCTTTCAGGGGCACTGAGGTCTGCATGGGCATCAGAGTGCCCAGTTGCCAAGGATGGACAGGGCTGAGAGGGCGAGCACCTGTATTCCCATCCTCATCCACTGGCCAGCCAGAGAGCAGTAGGTTGGCCCTTGCCCTGCCAAAGCCTCAGTCTGGCATGCTCCCACTGGCAGCAGAAAGGCAGTTACAGAGGGGAGGTCCAGGGTGGGTTTCCGGGACCTGGCAGCAACTTCAGCCAAACGGCAGAGAGGCGGAAGGGGGTTCATCCTTCCTGCCATACCTGAGCTGACTTCCCACAGTACTCAGGACAAAGGGCACTGGTGAGTGAGGACACACAGCCTTGGATGGGAAATAGGTTCTGACCACATGGCGGCGTCCACGCTCTCCACACCCCACGGTAAAAATGCCCAGGCACCTGGTTCAAAGGACCTGCAGATTTCAGGGACCAGGGAGCAAGGGAATCTCTTCTAGGCAGCTGGTTATGGCTCAGAGCTCCTGGGAAGGAAACAGGGGGTCTGGCCACACCAGGTGTGGGCCCATTTCCTCTGGTGTCACAGAGCCTGTTCCCAGGAAAATGATGCATAGAGTATCTGGCTGTGATAATCTCGTGGCTAACAGAGCGAGGCCACCCTGGGTTAGGGCAGGCCTCAACTCCAATAACCAGGGGTCCTTATGCAGAGACAAAGGATATCCTGCACCAACAGAGGCAGAGAGTAGAGTGTCACAGTTACAAACCAAGGGTGCCTGGAGCTCCCAGGATCAGGGAGAGGCGAGGAAGGACCACTTGATTTTGGCTGTCTACTTTTACACCGTGAGACAATAGATGCCTGGTCCTCTCAGTACCCGGACAGCCCCAGAACAAGATCCAGGCTTCAAGGATGGTCATCCTTGAACCTTAATGTTGCCCTTAGCACATCAAAACCCTGGAGTCAACTTCTGGAGGTCACAGCCAAGGCTGGGATACTGCCCATCTGGCTCATGTGGCTCACTGCTCCCCAGTTCCTCCAAAGGACCAAGTGATGGGTAGCAGGAAAGGTGGGTGTCGCACAGACCTTTCCAAGAAAACCAAGGAAAGACTGCAAGCCAGAAAAGCACCTGCGCCCACCAGTGGTCACACCAGCGTAAGCACCACTGTCCCTCCCTGTGGCCAGGTGCATTCCTGGGGCGATGACAGGAAGAGAGGGGCAATGGAGCGGAGAATGTTAGTACCTGCTGAGTCCAACCAGTCAGCTTTGCTGGAGCCCGTGAACTTCTGGCCCAAGATTTCAGGATAGGCTTCCAGAAAGTCCACTATCTTGAGAGGGCTTGTATATGGAGCTCCACCTAGGGTACACACTTCTGTGACTTAGGAGAAAGACATAGAAGAAGCCCCCTGCCCCACCAGAGCCTGGCAGCTAGCTCAGCCACCTCTGGCTAGGTGCCTCTACTCTGTCTGCTCGGAAGCGCCTGTGCCACCAGGTGATGCCTTTATTCACCCCGAAGATGGTCTACCTTTGCTTTAGCCTTTTATTTTTGAGATGTGTCTTTTTTGGGGGTTTTGGTTTGGGGAGACAAGGTTTCTCTGTGTAGCACTGGCTGTCCTGGAACTCGCTCTGAGGACCAGGCTGGCCTTGAACTCACAGAGATCCTTGAACTCTGCCTCCCAAGTGTTGAAGGCAAGCGCCACCACCACCCAATGAGACAATGTCTTGCCTCCAACTTGAGCTGTTCCTCACTGGCCTAAGTACTCAGACTTGGACTGTGCCACCATGTCTGACCCAAGGACACAGCCTGACCCAAGCTTGCAATTCCCAGAGTCTGAGAGAGTACAGTACCCCGCTGAGCTCAGCCTCCCACAGAGGTGCCTACCTTGAAGCTTGTGCTCCAGGATGCTGAGCAGGTAGTTGCTGGTTTGCTGTAGCAGGACGTTGTTGTCACCTTCATAGGTGCAGTTTGGATCATTGTCGTTTCTGAGGTCACCGAGCCTATTTACTGCAAAAAATGCCACGGTGCCACTTAAGAGCCCCCCCCACAGGCCCACCCAGCCAGGGGCAGGAAGTACTCGCCTCCCTGCCCCTTGGTCCACATCTGCTGGCTTTGCCCCAGTTGTTCCCCATCCTCAGGGAATAAAAGTCATCTCCAGGAAGGCTGTGGGATGGCAGAAGAATACACAACACATGGCTGGAGGCTGTGAGGACCTAGGACTGTCACCTTCCTGACTGTTGATATTACCTGAGGAATGGCCTAGCAGAGCTTCTCCAGAGTGTGGGGACCACTCCAGAGACAGGACATGGGGCTACTCTTCTATAGCTAAATGAAGCCTTAAAAAGCCAACTTCCAACCTAAGATTGCTCCCACTCTCACGCCTTCTCTTGCTATGTGAACAGTCAGAGCCTACGTGCACTTCATGAGATGTGCTTTGCCCAGGGTCTGCCTGAGGCAAGTTGTCCAGAACCAAACTCTCAGCCCTTCCTCTCTGGTGGAACACATTCCCTTTAAGGAAGATAGAGGACCAGCCCAGCCCCTCCATGCTCTAACTGACCCACCAGGTAAATGCCTGGGGGAGACCTCCAGACAGTTGACATGTAACCCTGATATGGCTCTTTCCGTTCCTGTTGACTCTGGTCCCTGCATCCTGACTGCTAAGTCATGAGCCATGAGTCAATCACGTCTGCATCTATAGTCCTTTGAGAAGTAATTTCCTTATTTATTTAAAACCAGAACAAAGCTAAACTATTTATGTGCTTTTGTGAGTTATAGAAACAAATAAAAGCCCTACTAAGGACTGCAGGAAAGATAAAAACATAATCACAAATAACTGAGACGTGGCCATTACGAGCTGGGGACAGGGAGAGACGGTGTGTGTGGGGGTGGGGGTGGGAGTGTAGGCTAGACCAGAGCATGCTGAGCTGCAGGGACAGGCTAGCAGGAACACGGGATCCAAAGTATCACAGGGGCATCGCCAGCTCCACGGCAGCCTGCGTCAGCTCTCGGGCCACTGAAGGGTTGGCAGGTCTGCGCAGTCGGCAGCAGCAGTGGCTGTCCATGAGCAGCCACTGTCAGTCATTGCTGATGTGACGTCAGTGGCTGAGCGTGGAGGTCAGAGTAACCATGCTAAATTAACAGTAGGGAAGTATTAGGGGGCCACGCCTCTGATACAGTAAAGTTGGGGCTGTATATCACAGTGCTATAGGTCAGGTCCTCTAACCATTTATATGCCCTGACTCATTGAAAGAACCTATAGGCTGTGTGTATAAGTCCACCATCTTCTAATAAGAAAGCTAAGACACAGTGAGGGTAACCCGTCCAGTTACCATGGAGACTACACCAGGCTCTGACTGGGCCAGCTGGTGGTTCACCCGCAGCCATGTACTAGCTGCTTGCATGATGTGAACCTCGGCATCAGTAAGGCTCAACTTGCCGGGTTTCAGAACTACATTAAACCAGGCTGGTTCCCTACCGAGTTATCAGCCAAATGTCGCACTGAAAAAGACCTGCTAATTCCACACAGCTGCATGCTGGGATCACACGTTTCATACTTCCTTACCATCTCCAATTGTGACCAGGAAGCATGAAGCATCAAAAAGTGGGATCCGGCTAGGGCAGGGCTTGGTGGACTTGCACTGTGATAGACCAGGAAGTAAGTGTTTCAGATCTCTGTCATGAGGACTTGGCACTGCCACCACAGTGTGGAAACAGCCAGAGAAGGTGTATGAGTGGATGTGGCTGTGAGAGTAAGGGTGCATATGAGTGGGTATAGCTGTATTCCAGAAACATCTTACCAGAAAAACAGACTACACTCTGTGGAACCCTGACCTAGCAGCCTATGGGAGGGAGGATGAAAAGCTGCCCCAAACTAACCCAAACTTACTGGCCAGATAGCCGTGTCCCCCACATGCCTCACGACACTCCTGGATCCCCCGTTGGGCTGTCCACGAGGCTAGGGGCTTGCCAGCCGATGATAGTACGTGGATCTCACGTCCAAGTTCTGCCTGTGGGAGAGAACCTGGTGAGGAGAGGTGAAGATAGACTCTGGCAATGCCAGTCAGGCCCTAGCTTCAACACTAGTGTCAAAGAAAGGAAACCCAGCTGTGACGAGAGGGGTTAGGGAGCACTGGAGAGCACAGGCAACATGGGCTCCATTGCACAGGTTCACGGCAGGTAAACAAGCCCACGGCAGCTGTGTATGGAAAAACATCTCAAGGGCAGCGGATCCACTACAGACCGCTGGAGCATGCCTATTAGACACAGCACCTACAAAGCTAATGGATGCATACTGAACATGACCATCTGCAGAGAGGGCCACCAATCAGGGGCAGAGATGAGCACAACACTGCGCAAGCAGTGTGGCCGTCTGAGGAGAGGGAGGCCTAGGACCGCGGTCACGCAGATGTTTGGTGATGGCCTGGCAGCCAGACACTCCTGGGCCTTCCTTCCTGAAACTCAATCTCCTTCACACACATCCTCATTTCTTCTTCACTGAGTGCAATGCCCGCTACACAAAATGATCCATTTGCTCAGAGGTGTCCGTCTCAGCTATGGACAGTTTCAGTTGCCACTGTGCATGGATGGGTTTACTCAGAAGGAAAACAGATAGGAGAACAGTGTCAACAGGCAGGTTCAGACTCACTAGGAGAACACGATTGGCCCCTTCGTGCCAGCAGCACCCCTCCATGGCCTGCTCCCTTCCAGGGACCCATACCAGTCTGGGCAATGCCCCAAGCTCTCACTCCGGGTCTGTGCTGAGCATCCCAATGCCGCTCCTGACAGGCTGTTCAGGATAAAGTAGGTACCCACAGTCTGCAGCTTCTAATCTGCTCTGAGACCCACGTCTTTTGATTCACATCTGATTTTCACTCAGGGGGCAGCACAAGGAAGGGCCAAACACCAACCCATAGGCTGCCAACAGAGAAGCCGGCAATGGACTTCCCAGTGCAGAGCAGCTGACCCAGTGGGGTTGCATGCTCACTTCTGGCACAAATCCTGGTCTGTCAGCTCAGAGAGTAGATTCAGACCTCCGTACAGTTGTTTATGAAAAGACAAGAGCCGAGTCGTCCTCTGAGGGCAGTGATGCAGAGTGTGAAAACCACTCTGCTCTCAAAAGAAGCTTGTGAGTTCTGCTCTGCCAGCACCCATCTCTAAGAAACGGGGTGATGGATGGAGCCCCAACTGCAAGTCACTGGGCAAGCTAAACCCCAAGCTGGTAGGGCAGCTGAAGGAACTCACACAGGCTCTGTTTGCACAGCCAGCTGCTTTTGTTTGGCCCCAGTTCTGAAACGAGGCTGCCCAACCTCGGCAACGGCAAACCAGATGCCTTACCTGCTTGGCACCGTATTCTCCCTTGAGCAGGTCTTTCTGTAGCTCCATCAGGTATGAGAAGATTGTCTTTAAGAAGAGGTCCAAGGCAAAGGCAGCTGCCAGGTATGGGAGTAGGCGCCATTGCTGAGGGAAACAGACACATGGCAGGTACTCAGAGGGGTTGGCCCAGTCAGCCAGCCTACCACTGGCCCTGGGAACCCGGAGTCAGCTTCCTTAGAAATGAAAGAAACCCATTGCTGGTGCCAGTTCAGCCCAAGACGGGCACCAAGTTTTACGCTTATTTTCTGTGTGCCAATGCTTTGCCTGCGTGTCCTACACAGGTGCACCTCATGTGCACCTGATGCCCATGAAGATCATCAAAAGGTATCAGATTCCCCAGTTACAGATGGTTGTGAGCCACCATATGGGTGCTGAGAATCAAACCCAGGTCCTCTGGAAAAGCAGCAAGTGCTTTAAACCACCAAGCCTTCTCTTCAGTCCCGGCCCCATACCCCTTGAACCCATGAAAGGTGATCAGTCACGCTGGGATGAAGACTCGACACCAGCACCCGACACACACAGCACACACCCACTGCCGGACAGACAATGGATGGGATGAATGGATTAGAGGGGACAGGTGGAGCCTAAAAGGACCCAGTGAGCTACCGTCATGGCTGACCCATGTGTGCAAAGTGTCAGTGAGCCAGCTGTTTCCATGTGACAGCGCTACAGCATTTTGCAGTTCCAGGAAGTGGCAGCACCAGCAAGGACCTGGGTCAGAGCTCCTTAGCTGCTGGGCTTCCCAGAGTAGTCAATACGTCATTGCAATGGGTACAAGGACGCCGGCACAGTAGGGTACATGAGCCACCCAGGCATGGAGGAACTTTTTATTTTTAATAGTCACTTCCCAAACAGCCCGTTACCAATGTAAGAGGAAAGCGAAGAGAACGGGCAATTCTGTCTCATTTCCCCAGACTGTCAGTCAACACCTATTTAATGCAGCTCTTGGCACCAGACCTAAGCCAGATTTAGCAGCCAGGTCACCTACCTGACCCTTGACCCCATAAAGTGAGGCTATGACTGCCCCTCTGCCTACAAAGGGCACCTAAGCAGGACATGCAGTGGGGATCACAGGTAGCTGTGATGCACCCCTTCCCACTCATGGTCTCTGTGCCTTGCCCCATTGCTGCCTCAGAGGATGCAAGGCTGGGTACCACTTCTATTGCTTTAATGCCAGAGTGTTTAAAGCTCACCTGCTGCTCCCAGAAATGACTTCCTCGAGGCCATTTCTTAGGGATGGGACAGATGAGTCAAAGAATGTAGCCAGACCCAGAACAGCATCGCCTGCCCAAGCAGGGTATCTCATCTGTTCATTGGGCAGACTTGTACCTGCCACCATAGACCTTGGCTCTCCTCTGCCCATCCTTTTGAGCATACATATGCTTTTTTAACTAAAAGCCACCCCACGGCTCTGGTGCCTGGCAGGTGCAATCTTGCCCACTGTCCTATTCTTAGGGCAGTCCCTGAGGCCAAGAAGAGCAGAAAGCAGGGGATGATTCAGGTGGCCAGTACCTGCAGTGGATAATCAAGGACGGGGATTTCTTCCTCATCTGTGGGTCCGAACTGACACCGTGTGGCTGAGAATCGGAGCGCTATGGTCACTGCCAGTTTCAGGTTGGTCACAGAGAAGCCAATAATGGCGATGCGTCCTGAGGACAGGGGGCCCAAGGATGCTCTGAAACGTCGCCGGCCATCCTGGGGAAGAAAAGCAGTGTCTAATGTCAGCCAGACATGGTGCAGCCTCCGAGAATGTCCCAAAGACGAAGGTGTACCCCAAAGAGGAGAGGGCTCCCAACTTGCCCAGGGAGGGAGCTCTGAGGAGAGGAGCACTGTGACTGAGCTGTGAACTGTCCACCTGAGGGCCTGCGTTTTCCTGCATGGGCATCAGAATGCACGTTGGCCCAGCATGGGGCTCCACATCCACCAGGCACTCTGCTGATGCAATGGCTCCTGGGGGGCCCAGTGTTCCAGCCTCACTGTCAACAGCACAGCTGTCCTGCTCGTCACTGTTTGGCAGGAGCTCAGGTCCCTTGGTGGTACTGTGGGACAGCCTGATGTCCTTGCCCCCTGTCCCCTGCTGCCGCTCTGGGGTTACTGCTTGGGTCCTTCTTACAAAACAGTGTATTGTGGATAGGACAGTTTCCCAACAGGGAACATCTGTCACAACCTCATGTAGAGAAAACAGTTTTGTTAGCACTAAAAATGTTTAAAATTTGCTAGGCGATGGTGGCGCAGGCCTTTAATCCTAGCATGTGTGAGACTGAGGCAGAGGCAAGCAGATCTCCGAGTTCCAGACAGCCCTCGTCTACAGAGTGAGTTCCAGGATGGCCACTCCAGGAACGTCACAGAGAAAACAAAACAAAACAAAAGTTCAAATTCAGTGGCACCCCGAGGAGCAGAGGGAACGGTGGCAACTGCTCACCTGTGCCTGGCAGCATGATTTCTGCACCTTCTCTCTAATGATCCCATTTTCCCCTGGTGTCAGTAGACAGCTTTTCCTTATCTTCCTCTTTCAGCAGCCTTTCTCTCTCCAGCTGGGGACACTTGTCACCTCTCTGAGCCCTACTGTGGTAGGCAGGCCACTCACCTTACCAGAACCTCCCACTGCCTTCTTTCTTCCAGGTCTTTCACATCATGGTAAATTTTAATTGGTTGTTTTCATATTATTCTGTGCCTTATGTGGCTTCTTAGCTCACAAGGTTAATTTCTCTCCAGTAACTTTTCTGTATTCATTCTTGCTTTTCCACCAGACGAAGGGTGAGAGTTGTCTGAGGAATGTCCTTCCTGGGAGTACCCCCGGGACATCTCCTCCTGGAGTTCTGTTCTCAGGGTCAGCCGCCTGACTGTGTGCTCACTACTCCCCAGAGCTGTGCTGTGGGATGCCCCATGGCTCATCTCGATCCATACAATCTGACCATTCTCGGTTTTCACCACATCTGGTTATCCCAGATATACACAGCTTTTCAAGTGACCCTCCTAGCTGCTATTAGTGAAAATGGCCCCATAGGCTCATTTGTTTGAATACTGTCCGTGGAACTGTTTGGGAAGGATGGTCCTGTTGGAAGAGGTGTGTCACACTGAGGGGGCAGGCTCTGGGTTTCAAAACACTCACACCATTCCTGGTGTGTCTCTCCCTTTCTTGTGAACCAAGATGTAAGCTCTCAGCTGTTCCTGCTGCCATGCCTTTGCTTGGCCCCCAGACTCTAACCCTTTGAAACCACATGTTCCAAATTAAACACTCTTTAATAAGTTACCTTGGCCATGGTGTTTAATCACAGCAATGGTAACCAAGACATCTATATGATCTGGGAGAGCAGTCCCCTACCCAAGAAGACATGGATATCTAGGTATAGCCAGAAAATGCTGCCAGATTCCGGCCACCCCTACCCACCAACACTTTGGCTAAGCTCCTTCTCTGTTGAGGGCACCAAACTCAACAAAGACTGGCTGGTGTGTGAGGTACCTTGGGCCAGCTTCTCCTGGGGTGATCTCCAACACACAGGGACAGACACTCGAGAAATTCTGTCCACAGATACCAACAGCCCACTGGTACCTTAAAGGGGGTGCTGTAGGTGCCCTCGGGGGTGACATTCCCAGTCCGGTCCAGGAGGTTCTGGCGAGGAATCCGAACTTTGTGGAACATGGCAAATCTGTGCAGGGAGAAAGGTGGGCTTACATCATGCAAGTCCCACAAGAGCATGTCACATGCTTCCTGGGCTTTCCTCCTCTCCCTAAGAGCAGCTGAAGGTAACATCACCCCCACAGACAAGGTGCATGTGTAATGGGACCATGTGTGGACCATCACGGCTGAAATCTTTATTCCCTGGGATGGAGGTGCTCCCACGTCACTGGAAAAGAGAAGCTCCACGCCCACTACCCACTGGTGCACAGCAGCGGACACACACCTGACAGGGGGACTGACATCGCTGCACCCCAGACTTCAACCTCAATTCAGAATTCCCAGTACAGAGGGATAAAACCAGCACACGGTGGTTAAAAATGCTAAATGAAGCCGAAGAGCCTACAGCCCCGTCCACTGATTGGGAACAGTGGTCTGCTTCCCCTGAGCAGCTAGGAAGAGGGTCCACCAGGCGTTGCTAGGGACACCGGGCACTGACAACCCAAGACATTTTGCAGTGGTTTAAGGAAGAAGTTTGTGGAAAGCTACAAATCTATGTCAACTGCAAAATAAAACACACTTAAAAACCTCAGTGGTTCCTATAGCAGCGAGTCTGGTGGCTGAGATGCTCTGCAAACACAGAGGACCTCATCGGTCACCAGCAACCATCTGCCATGACGGGAGGCAGCCTGGGGCTCCTCGCCCGCATCTGACCTACTTTAGCCCCTGGCTGGAGGCAGCCTCCCTCCACCTGAGTTGCCCTCACTGAACAGCAGGCAAAAACAAAGTATTTCAAAAAGGACACACCCTGCTCAAGACTACCATGCTTGCTACAGCTCTACCTGACCCAGATCCCCGCTGACCTGTGGCCTTCCCCATCTCTTCCCTGAGAACCATGGGTCTTCCTCTGAGGGAAGCAAGCTGCCATCTCCTCTAGGAAGTCAACACGATTTCCTGCCCATTCTGCAAAGATCACAAGGCAGACCCCTCATCTCCAGGACACCAACGGGTAGTCCTATTCAGAGTGATTACTCGGTTGTCCCTGTTCCCCACTGAGCCGGTTTCCTGCAGCAGATTCTCGGAGCGGTTATGTTTTTCTACAAGTCTACAGTACCTGGTCCCTACCAGGAACTTAGTGAAAAGGAACAGAGGTGCTGGGGTAGGAGGGAATCCTCCAAGGTGAAGGAGCTCCAAAGACCATGTCCCAGGAAGACACAGCAGCCCTTCCCAGTACCCACAGGACAGAGCTAAGAAGAGCCCTTGGGTGACAGACCTAGATACAGTGCACCCAGCTAACAGAGCGCGCTGTGTCTGGCAGCCACCTGGCCTGTGCCCAGCCTGCAGGCCGCACACAATGCCCCATTTTTAAGAAAACCCAGCCTGAGAGCCAAGCCCGAGGTGCTCCATCTGTTTACGTGAAAGCCAAGGAATGCTTTTCAAGTCCAATGTTGTCAACGGAACGCACTTTTTAAGGAGTGGAAAATCTTCCCCCTTTTCTGCCACAGAGGTAGAACGAGTCTGACACACTGGTGCTTATGAAGTTCCCACTCTAGTGTCGGAAAACCTCACGCGTGCTCTTTGGGTCACTTTTCTATCCACAGAAATGGTCAAAGGGGTCCAGCTGGTGGGTCTCCGGAGGGCAGGGGATACGTGTGCAGCAGAGTGCGACAGTGTGACACAGGAGTGTGGGGCACAAGGCACTCACGTGCATGTATGTGTGATATGGGATGGGTGTGCGACATGGGGGATGGGAAGGTCAAGCAGGTGGGGGGGCATACAGATGGGGGCCGCGGAGGCTTAGTGTGTGTGTGAGTGTAAGAGAACAGCAGGACGGCGACACGGGACACCTTTGTGACCTAAGGCCAGTGTTACAGGGAAAGATGAGTGGGGGCTAGCAAGAGTGTCGTAAGTACGTAACGCAGGACACGCATATAACACGGGGTATGTGGGATGGGTGTGGCAGGCGTGCTGGAAGGGTGTAGAGAGTGTGTATGTCATATAACCTCCGCCCTGGGTGTCCTGCTGAAAATTCCAGCAACTTCCTTCTCTGGGGTCCCCCTTGAGAAGACCAGTGCAGCCCCACCTGGAGCAGATCCTAATCCAGGGCTCCTCAGCCTCTTCAGGGAGGACTCCCCAGGCCCAAAGGCCCGGCCTCATTATGATAACTACCGTGGGCACCTTGGGGTTGGGCTCGGTGTCTCCTGGAAAGACCCTTGTCTTTAGAAGGCTTGATTGAAAGTGCTCCATGCAGCTAACGCTGCTCTGGATTCCTAGGTAGTCCTGACGCCTTCGGGGAATCTCACAAAAGGACAAAAGTTCACTTAGAAATGGACCCCAGTTTAAAAGCAGCACTACAATTTGAGAGAGAGAGAGAGAGAGAGAGAGAGAGAGAGAGAGAGAGAGAAAAGAAAGCAGCACTACACTTTAAAAGAGAGAGAGAGAGAGAGAGAGAGAGAGAGAGAGAGAGAGAGAGAGAGAGAGAGAGAGAGAAAAGAAAGCAGCACTAACTTACAGTGCTGCTCTTTGAATTGAGGCCTAACACCAGCAGAGCGGCCACTCAGTCCTGGAGCTCTGGCGTCCTCTGCTGGTAGCCTGTGGTCAGTGCAGGCAGGAAGCTTAGTTTAGTTTCTTCCAAGGACTCAGTGGCCAAGCATGACAGAGAGGGCATAACAGGTCACTGGACTGATTTGCTTTGCTGGAACAGCTGCTCAGGCTGACCTGCAGTGTGTCCATGGTGACACTCAGCCAAGCCTCTGCCATACCTGTACGCTGAGGCTCGTGTTAACGTCTGATTTGGTGCCTGTGAGACGCGTCCCAGGACACTATCCATTCCCTAAAAATAGGAGCTGCCTTGATGGGCCAAGTTCAAGCTCTCTATTATGTCCCAAAGTTACTCTAACTGCTCTAATCTGTAGACCAGGAAGAGCAGCAGACAGAGGCCCTGGGACCACTGGCTATATGTTACAATACTCCACCAGCACAAGCCAAGGTCAGCCAGGCTGCACACAGAGCCCTCGGGGGGGGGGGGGAGGATGGGGGGGGGCGAATGACAGCTCTATGACTTCTGAGCCCTGATCTTTCTCCTTAAGCTGATACTGCTAGGTACTGGTGCTTCTGGCCCCCTCTACACCGCCTGAGGCCGGCCTGCAGAGTCAAGAGGCCTGAGTCCTCCGCTGGTCCTGCCCCAGCCTTCTGGTGATGGGCAGACAAGGGAGTGTCCAGGATAGCCTTAGGAAGTACCTGGTACAGGTCAGGATCTCTCTTGGGAGGTGGCTAGACTCAGTAGCCAGACACAGCAGCTGCCTGAGGTGATGCTGAGAGCCTAAACACACAGAACTGAGGTAGACAAACACACTTAACACAGCACAGGACTCAATGCTTGGGGATGCCCTATTTGGCCTCTTAACAGTTGAGTTACCTCGTGGGCAGAGAGGGGTCTAAGTGCACTGGGCCAGGCATCCTGTAGCTGGGTGGAATGTGCACACACTGACCCCGGGTGGAACACAGAAAAGCGGCCTGGGCTGCTGGCAGCTCCCTTGAAGGCTAGGCATAGAAGAAGCTGGACTAGAAATGGTAGGGATGGTAGTGAGCCCTACCCTGTTAGATGCCACTCAGCTGCTGCCAACCTGGGTCTCAAAGACAGACGCTCAGGGGCACTGAGAAACTGATGTGGGATGTCCTTCTGTATATGTGTTGCTTATACTGGTTGATGAATAAAGCTGTTTCGGCCAATGGCTTAGCAGAGCAAAGCCAGGCAGGAAATTTGAGCAGAGATAGAGATAGAGAGTAGGTGGAGTCAAAGAGACACCTGTAGCTGCCGAAGGAGACAGACACCGGAACCTTAGCACAGTCCCACAGTGATACACAGATTAATAGAAATGGGTTAATTTAAGATGTAAGAGCTAGTTAGGAAATGCCTAGGCGACTGGCCAAACAGTGTTGTAATTAATATAGTTTCTGTGTGATTATTCAAGTCTGGGCAGAAAATGAACGAGCAGTCTCTGTTTACAGAGAACCCTTGGGAGCTGGCTTCACCACTGTTCCTCCACCTGGGACATGATAAACCTCGAGCCACCCAGCTGTCCTACCATGGGAACTCAGCCTGGTTAAGGAATTAGCAAAGGTCCTTCCGGGCTCAGCCCAGCCCACGGTATTCACTCTCATCTGGGTGCTCAATGCACAAGGCTACAGATCAACCCTGCTTCCAAGCGGCCGTAGGATGGGGGTCAAAGGCACTTCCCTGACCATCGTGCGCCCAGCACTTTGCCAATTGCTGCCTCAGGGATTCAAAGTGAATATTCATGGCAGACTCCACAGTGGGCAACTAAGGCCGACCAGCAGGAAACCACAGAGGAAGGAAGGGCCTGAGGTTTCCTCAGGCAGCAGGGGGAAGCCCTAGACTAACCTGGGAGCTTGGAGAGCCACACTGTGAGAAGCTGACCCACAGAGTGCTAGGACAAGGCAAACCTCTCAAAATTGCGACCATGCAGACCATGGCTGCTACTCAAAGAAGTGCACTGGTGGGGCCTACCATAGCCAAGCCAGGCCCTGAGACACCCACACTCTTGAGTGAGTGTGGCACTGGCAGCCAGCTCCAGCCTGTGGCCTAGGAACAACCCTGGCGCCCCAGGGAGGTAGCATCTGTCTGATGACGTCAGTGGCACTCACCCATTATCCAGGCCATTCTGCCCCAGCTTCTTCCCTATGTCACCGACCATCACCCCTGGCATCGGAAGCAGAGTCTTTGGGTCCCGAATCTGTACAAAGCCATGAGGAATAACAGCCAGTTAGTGTTTCAGCGGACAAGGTGGCATGTCCAGACAAGACAACCATTTTCAGGGGCAACTCTGGATAGCTCTGGGTCATACCGGGTCCCCTGGAGTGATATGTACAGGTCTGGAGATGGAGTTTTCCGCGGAAAATGGGCCTCTGCAGCTGACAAAAGGCAGAGCCCTCAACACAAGATCACCTGGACTTCTGGGTGGGCCCTAAATCCATGGTAGGTGTCCTCACAAAAGGAGACAGACTCAGAGAGGGGCAGAAGCTGGCATGACATGGTGACCAGTGGATGAAGCCAGCAGCTGGGGATGGCAGGAGTGAGCATCCTTAGCCATCAAGGAGTACCCTGAGCCCTGATTCCAGCTCTTGAGCCCAGTGGCTCTCCTGACTTAGACAGGCAGCACAGGGTGGGGTGGGGGCCCACACTGTTTAGGGGAAGTGCAGAGATCCTGTTCATGCCTCAGACAGAGGACCTGCAGGATACTCCAGTATAACGTCAAAAATGGCTGCACACACATGTGCTGTGGGAAGGCCAGCCAGGACATGACCCAGAGGGTGCCCACTAAACAGTCCCTACAGGAATGCGGGCACGACTAGCTAGACTCCTGACCCAGGGGCTCTGCCAAAAAAAGCCAGGTTTCATTCCGCATGAAGCAGCACTGCCAACCATGAAGCAGAGGCCCCACTGCCTCCCTTCCCCTCAAGGGGGTGGGGTCAGTGTCTAGAGATGCTGTTGTTCTAGATGACAGACACTGATGGCACACAGTAGTCAGGACCAACCACGGCTCTGCCTACCCACCCAGAAAACACATCTAATTCCAGAAGGCAGTCCAGGGTACAGTATGGACTTAGCATGTGGGAGACCTTGGGTCCAAACCCCAGAACCAAGGGGGAAAAATAGGGAGGGAGAGTGGGTTGGTTGAATCGAGGCACTTTATACGAGTCACTAGCTTTTATTTTGTGGATCTGATTTTATTTAACTTTAATATATATAATAGTAAGGCTAAAGCTCAACCATAGGCATCTTTTAATTTTCTATAATCTTTCAGTAAAGATTTAGACACAAATATTTTGGAAACCTTTTGAAATAAATGCCATAAGAACTGAACAACTGGAGAGACAGTAGAGATGACCAGGAAATGTCAAGGTTTGGATTACAGTCCCCAGAACTAAATGGTCTTCAGCCCATGGTGTGGTGGGGAGGTGGGATACGGTGTGTCTTTTAAAGGACAAAGTGTGTCCCTTAAAAGAGGTTACTGAGACCCTGGTCACCTCCTGTTTCTTCTCATTTTGTCCCCAGGCACAGCTTATTCAGCTTCACACTCCTGTCAGGATACCTGGGCTGCCATAGGCCTACAGCAGCACCAGAGCCAGGAGGCCATGTCCGGACACCTCAAAACTGAGACTGTTTAACCCTTTCCTTCTTTGAAGTTACTGTGTTAGGAATTTTGTTACCGCAGCAGAAAGCTAACATAGGAGCAACTAACAGGGCAAAAACAGTTGGCAGTGTTCAAACAATCAAACAAACAAGCCCACTAGTGGGGCCTGGAGGGGTGGCTCAGTAGTTCTTGCAGAAAACACGGGTTTGGTTCCCAACACCACATCAGGCAGCTCACAACCAACCCACTTCCAGCTCTATGGCACCAGACGCCCTCTTCTGGCCGCCACAGGGACTGCATGTACACGGAGCACAGTACTCAGCCATGCACATAAAACAAAAACAAGTACATCTTTTTTTTAAAATACATATATATGGCTGGTGCCAGTTTCCAGCTCATCTGGAAAAAAATTCCAAAGTGAAAAGCAAAAATACCTAAGGCCATGCTTAACTCATAAATATTAATTGTGCAAATTCACCTATCCATTTCCCATGGTATGTGCAAGACTGTCAATCCTGCAGGCCAGCATGGACTGTGCCCTCTATACAGGAGCTCTGCAGAAGAGGGATGGTGAGGTGCCCTGAGTGCGGATGCTCTGCTGGAGGGGGATGCTGAGATGTCACTGAGTGCGGATGTTCTGCTGGAGGGGGATGCTGAGATGTCACTGAGTGTGGATGCTCTGCTGGAGAGGGATGCTAAGATGTCACTGAGGTTCCCTGAGTGCGGATGCTCTGCTGGAGGGGGATGCTGACTTACCACTGAGCTCCTCTTACAACAGTTGTTGATTCTGATTTTTGAGACAGAATCTACTCCGTAGGCCAGATCTGCCTCAGTCTCACCATCCTGCCTCAGTCTCCTGAGCGCTACTGACATGTGACATGGTGACAGGCTGCCGGGTGCTTAGCACCACTCAGAGACTCCAGCAGCATTGCAGCCCTGTGGTCTAAAATTGAGACATGCTACAGGAAGCCAGTGCCTGCACAAGCGTCTTTAACAGCAATGCAAGTCTGTGCTTGACAGCACTGTACCTGTGGCTGCAGGTAACTGTCTCCCTGGGCACAGCCCCACCCAGGGCTTACCTGCACCAGGAAGGAATGCAGTCCATGGCACCGGCCATCCGGCATGTAAAGCTGAGCAAACACCACTGCATGAGTTGCTGTCTTGCCCATGTTGCCCACCCAAAATTTGGCAGCCTCGAAATCCGGGGAATGTAAGATGAACTCCTGTGAAGGGAGATGGTGGCTTTGAAGTCAGCATCCGAGACCAGAGAATGGCTTGTCCTCGCAGCGGGCTCCGCCCAGGCTCCAAGCCTCTGAGCCAACAGCAAGAATGGACTCAACATTGTCTTTCCTGTGCGGGCCAAGCTGACTTTATTTTTGTCCCAGGATCACCATACAGAGGACATGGAAAATGAGGCTTGGTCTCTCACACGATGAACTGCTGGCTGGCACTTTGCCCACAGAGGCTGACACTGGCCACATCCTGCCAGCAGAGGTGTGCCACGTTCTCTCCCGAAAGCTAAAGAAGGGGCCTGCTTTCCCTTTGTTGCCCTGACTATGGGCACCTGCAAAGAGCATCAGCTTTGGAAAGGGACTTTGGGAATGGACAAGGGAGGCATAAACTGGTGCATGAGCTGGGGCCACACGTCCCTGGCACGGATGTGAGGCAGCAATTGCCCACAGCCTAAGGTATGGCCCCGGGGTCCTTTGCTACCAGTCAACACGGGCTTCCCACCCACAGAAGTCCCACTGAAGCCACAGGCACCAGAGTACAGTGGGATCAGACAAGGCCAAGGAATCAGAAAGACCAAGAGCAGGTCAAGAAGCAGGCAAGAAACCATGAAGATCTATGTGCTGGCAGGTATGACAAACTGCACGGCGGTCCCTTCCTCACTTCTCCTTGCCCTGGCAGGGCTGCACACAGTACGATCCATCCCATTTCACCACACAGCAGTTCGGGCTGGAGCCCACAGTCAGCCATGTGGGCGAATGGGCAGTGAGCAAGAGCTGAACACCGAGCTTCATTTCTGCACGCGGACCCTCTCGATCACACCCCAGCTAATGGAGAGGGGCGAGGCTCCCAAAAGCACACAAAGGAAGGTGGTGGCAGAGCACAATCCTCAGACAAGGGGAGAAAGGGGGCTTCCACACCCCATTCAGCACTGACCATCCACGACATTGAAGAGCCATGTCCCTCCCACCCTGCATACTAGGACCTCCTAGAGAGGACAGTAATGGCCTGTCCTCACAGTGTCTCCCAGCAGAAGGCGGTGTCCACACAGAACAGTGCCCAGCAATGCCCTACCAGTGGGCAGCAAGGGTATCACAAGGAGGCCAGAAATATGGCAAGTAGCTAAGATCAAGGCAGCAATGGGCAGAGAAGGCTGTGCAGCCACCAAAAGCCCTATGAGCATGCAGGCAAGGCAGGCCCCAGGGTTGAGGCTGGGAAGAACCACTCTCCTTTGGAACACTTCACGGAGCAGGAGTATCTGACCTTCCATGTGTCCCCATTCACTCAGCATGGAAGGCGAAGGCTTCACGCCTCAGCACAAGGCATGCTCTCAGAGGCATCTGACAGAGACCTCTGGTGAGTGTGTAAGGGGACAACACGACAACACTCTTGATTAATTATTGTCCACAACATTTCATGTGCTCCACAGGGGAGTCCAGAACCTACCTGGGTGGCAGGATCGTAGTGAGCTGTCGTCCGCATGGCCTTGGTGTTGCTCCCATGACTCAGTTCAGTCAGAGCAAAACAGCCAAAAATCTGAACATTAAAGCACAAAGTGACAGCAGGTGAGAGATGTGTTCCTGTGTGTAGTCCTTTCTACCATGACCCCTCGAAGACCAAAGCCAGAAGCCCGGGCACACTTCTCCCTGCCTCTGCAGGCAGACGATGGGACAACTGAGCTACCCTGCTGCACTGGATACCACTCCTACCTGCTGGCAGCAGCCTGGGTTGGGTTTAGGCTGCGAAGACTTTTACAGCCAGAGGAGGCCACGGGGGCATTCAGGCAGGCAGGAGAGCTAACTCCACAACCAGACAGAGAGGGTACGGCAGAGCGCCAGCCTGAGGGCACTTAGAAAAGCAGGGCCTGGCCTCCCAGGGCTCTCCCGTGGCCTGCCTGTCCACGGGTAAGTACGGTGATGGCGCTGGTCATGGCTCACCGTAGCCGACTCACCTCCAGGTTAAACATCTTTTCAAGGTACTTGAAGCGCAGCTCAGAGGCAGAATTGAACAGTGCGGATCCAAACACCTGAAATGTAACACAGATGGGGGTGGGGGGTGCAGCTAGCCGCTCCAGGCTCAGGGCAGGCACACCTCACACCTACCCCACACCCTCCTTACCTTATATCCCTTCCTACTGAACTACTGAATGAATATATTTTATCCAAGAACCCATGGGTGTAAATTTGCACCAAAAGCCAAAAATCTTGTCACTGACCCTAAATTCTGAATATTTTTGGAACCAGGTGGCTGTGGTTTGTGTCTGATGTGTGGCCTTGTGTGGACATGGGTTCCCTGCTCTCTGTCACACACTCACCAAAAAGTGGAGGACACATTTGGCAGCCAGGGACCAGTCGTACATGCCCAGGCTGTTAAGCAACACTGGGACCTTTATGAAATTCTTCAACAGTTCATCCACGCGGAAGAAGTCATACTCGAAGATCCGCTTACAGCGAAGGAAGTTCAGTTCCCGTTGCTTATCTAGAGGCAGATCAGTCCCAGGGGAGCGGGCAAAGAGAGGGTCATTCTCCAGAGTCTTGAAGATGGTTTCCTGTAAACACAGGGCACGGGGTGTCAACTTGAAGGCCAAAGGTGAGGTTTCATGTGCTCTTACACATTTGGTTTCTCTCGGGGCCATGGTTGCCTGGCACCTAGTCTGATCCACAATCCCCCAGATGAAGACATCCATCCCAGCTGAGAAGAGGACATAGGAATTCCAAGATCTTGTCCAATCCTTCCTTCTGGCATCCTGGGGCCCATCTTTGGGTAAGAGGAGACAGACCACACTGTCCCAAGAACTATCCATACCACAGAGCTATGAGGGCCGGAAAGGTCACTTCCATCAGGGAATAAAGACACAGCCAGACTCCACGTGGCCCTCACCTTGAACTCGACCACATCCTGGTCGTCCCAGAAGAGCAGCAGCTCCTTGGAGCTGAAGGAGGCTCTTGCTCGGTAGACACTAAGAGGTCCCTTGGGGATGTCCGGCCATAAGGCACTGTCTCTTCCTTCTGCTGTAGATCCCATGGTACTGTCAACCTGCACGAGAACCAAACCTGCCGTGTGACGCCATTGCGAACAGCTACAACATGTCAGAACAAGAGCAAAGCCAGTGGCTCTAAAGCAAGAGTAGCCAAGTGGTAAGGCATCAACATGGAGACACCGATGTCCAAAAGAGAGGGTGAGGCAGCACCCCCCTCCTGGACTGCACTCCTGAACAGACAGCGAGGACACAGGCAGAGCTGATCCATCTGCAGAGGCAGTGGAAAGAGGGCCAAGATAAACAGGCTGTGATAAACCAGGTAGCTGTGGACTGTCCAGCCTGAGGACACTGTGGTCTTTGGAGTAGGAGGAAGTTCAGGTCCCTCATGGATCATTAGGCCCAGAGCCAGGGAGCTTTCCCTCTGGAATTTGGCTACTTACAACACACGATGTCCCTGCTCACCTGGACACAGGCCCACTGGACACAGAAGTCGAGACTACTGTCAGTCTGTACGCAGTACTTAGGCATCCCACTGACAGAGCAGGTAGGTGCTTTTCACCAAAGAACTGTTCTGGAATTCTCTGGATAAACTGGGTCCTCTTCCAGAGACCCGACTCATCATGGCATACAGGCAAAGGGCCTATGCTCTGGCCAACAAGAATCCGAAAGCCAAATCCAGGCAAGGAGACCCAAACACCTTTGGGATCTGCTGAGGTGACTGTTCAAATGGTCTAGGACTGGATTTCAGGTGGTGGTCACAGTGCTGGCAATGCTTTCCTGTGACAGGAAAAGCAGGGGCATAGCATGGCTGAGCACCTGCCCTCACAGACCAAGTCCTACGAGACCTTCCCCAACTCTGAGCCAAGAAGGTGGTCCCCACAGAAACATAAGCCTCTAAATCCAAGGCCAGAGGGAGGAAACACAGAGACAAGAGCAAGGGCCCAAAGGAGAGGCGAGGGAAGGACAACAGAATGAGTTTCTGGAACAAAAACTATGTCTTGGTAAAGACTGACAGGACTGGAAAACTTCCACCATCTGTTCTCAGGAAAAGAGAAACCTCGGATTCTGGTCAGGAGACAGAGGGGACATCAGGACCCATACACCAGGGGCACTGTAGGAACACAGAAGCAGGAGTCAGCTCACAGAGGCAGTAAGGGGAAAGAGGCCATGGAGAAAACTCCCCGTTCCCCACATGCGCTACAGTGGAAGAAGACACAAGGTTAAAAGGGAATGAAGAGGTTAAAACAACGAAGTCAGGGCTGGAGAGAAGGCCCAGTGCTTAAAAGGGCTTACTGTTCTTGCTTAGGCTATGGATTTGGTTTCTAGCACCTATCTGAGCTTACAAGTGTCTCCAGTTCCTGGGCATCTAACACGTCTCTGAACTCCTTGGGCTCCGGCACACATGTGGTTCACAGACACACATTCAGGCACACGCATACACACAAAGATAAATATTAAAACAAGCAAACAATGAAGGACGCCTGCTACTGGATTCGAGACAGACTCGTGACTGGTAAGAGGCAAGAAGACTCCAAGAAACAAGGCCAGTGGCAGGGAGCAGTGGTCAGTTTCCACGAGACTTTTCCCTGTTAGGGGAACACAAGCTGGGCACTGCTGCTTGCTACATATTCTTGCTCCAAGCAGATTGTTTCTAATGCAGACTATTAGAACTAACTACAGTGCAAGTAAGGACGGCTTCTACCAACCCAGCCCCAGCTTAGGAAAGACACAAGACAACTCTGTAGATCGGCACGGGTCGTGACCCCTTTGTGGGCCAAATTACCCTTTCACAGTGATCCCCTAAGACCATCAGAAAACACAGGTACTTACACTATGATTCATTACGAGTAGCAAAATCAGTTAGGAAGTAGCAATGAAAATAACTTTATGATTAGGGGTCACCACAACATGAGGCACTGTATTAAAGGGTCACAGCATTAGGAAGGTTGAGGAGCACGGCTGTAGACAAGGAGCTAAGATTTTGGCAGCTGTAAGGAGAGATTAATTTAATTAATAGCACCTGGAACACCTCCAAGACCCAAATGAGCTACCTGAGGTAATCAGCCTCCTGGCAACACTGGCCAGTAACTCATGGCTAGCAGCTAACATTGGCAACAGAGCCATCAGCAGGGAGAAGCAATGGGGGCTATGACCACCTAACTGGGTGGAAAGCAGAGGAACAGCCACAGACGAGTTTAGTTTGACAATTCCAGTCCACATAAGCAATCTCCTCTGCCTTTACCGTCTATGATGGTAGAACCTTACTGTCAACTTGACTGGACCTGGAATCTCATAGAAATCTTATTTCTGGGTGCACCTGAGGTTGTTTCCAGAGACATTTAACTGAAGGAGGACCCAAGGTAAACATGGAAACATCATCCCATGGGCTGGGGTTCCAGATTAAATTAAAAAAAAAAAAAGAGGGGCAGGCAAGATGGCTCAGCACTAAAGGCATCTGCTGTCAAGCCTAGAGACCTGAGTTCAATCCTAGAGGCTCACATGATAGAGGGTGAGAACCAACTCCCCTAGTTTGTTCTATGATCCCCCCCAACACACACACATGCACATGCATGCTATGGTAGGCACAAGAGCCTCTGCCCCACAGTATAAATTAATAAAACAATTTAAAATATATATATAAGGGGTGAGGGTGCAAATGGCTCAGTAGGTAAAAGTGCTGGTCATCAAGGTTGATGCATGGAGTCTGAGCTACATGAGAGGACAGAACCACATACATACACACACACACACACACACACACATGATAGGAGAGGACAGAATCCAACCACACACACACACATTACACACATGGTAGGAGAGGACAGGATCCAACCACACACACACACACACACACATACACACTACACACATGGTAGGAGAGGACAGAATCCAACCACACACACACGTGCGCACACTACACACTCACACACATGCTACACCCACACACACAAATCCAAAAATGGCCAGCTGAGCACAGCACTCGTCCCTCGCTGCCATGCTTCCCAGGCGTGATGGACTGTGCCTGGGAGCTGTGAGAGGAAGCAGGGCTTCCTCCCCTCAGTTGTTTTGCCAAGTATTTTGTCACAGCCACAAGAACGGTAACTAATGCATCCATATTGTATTTAGGGAGCTGGAGAGGTGGCTCGGCGGTTAAGATCCCTTGGTGGCTCTTGGAGAGGACCTGGGTTTGGTTCTCAGCACTCAAAGCAGCTCACAACCAGCTAGCTCCAGTCCCAGAGGATGGGACATCCTCTCCTGTCCTCTGCAGGCACCGTACCCACATGCTGTATACACATACACACAGGTGAACACACACATAAAATAAGTATGTGTGTTGTTGTTGGTTTTTTACTCTTTACTTATTCTTTACTCTTTGTTCTTCTGGTTCTTTACACTTTGGAGGCCCGCCACCCAGCTCCCAAATAAATCACACACAGAGGCTTAATTCTTACTTATAAACGCCCGGACTTAGCTTGGCTTGTCTCTGGCCAGTTTTTCTTATCTTAAATTATCCCATCTACCTTTTGCTTCTGGGCTTTTACCTTTCTCTATTTATGTATACCTTTCTTGACTTCTTTCTCCGTTGCTTGCTGTGTATCTGGGTGGCTGGCCCCTGGTGTCCTCCTCTCCTTGTTCTCTGGCTCCTTCTCTTCTCTTTCCAGAGTTCTCCTATTTATTCTGTGTGCTAGCCCCGCCTATCCTTTCTCCTGCCTCGCTATTGGCTGTTCAGTTCTTTATTAGACCAGTCAGGTGTTTTAGACAGGTAAAGTAACACAGCTTCAGAGAGTTAAACAAACGTTCCACAGCATTAACAAATACACCTTAAAATAATATTCCACAACATAAGTGATATATATTATATACATACACACATACATACATCTCCTATCCTGCCATGGGTTATACACCTGTAACCCCAGCACTTCTGAGGCAGAGGCAGGAGGATCTGGTGTTAAAGGCCAGCCTTGATTACTTAGTGAGTCCAAGGCCAGTCTGTGAGCCACATGACACCCTGACTTAAAAAACAAACAAAACAACCCTTGCACATGCTGTCACTTGCTTCTTGTCTGGCACGCCACAGAAATTCAGTGAGAAGCAGCAGTCTTTTCAACAATTCTGGAGCTCCACATAAAAGGACAAGGTTCTCACACACACAAAAGTATCTCCCCATTCACAGATCTACACATACAAACTAGACCCACCAAATTCTTATAAGATGACGGAAGAGCCTATTTCTGTCCTCTTAGATTTACAAAACACTCTTGGATAAGGCATGTGATGGCTAATTCTGATCACCAGCTTGCCTGCATCTCCAGTCAACTAAAACACAAGCCTCCGGTCATTCCTGCGAGGGATGCTCTTGTTCAGATCATCTGAAGCAGGAAAGCCCCTTCTGGTGGCACTGCCCAGATAAAGGGAAGGAAAGTTTGCATTTTGCCTGCTTGTTCCCACTCTCACTGGCAAGCTCACCTATCCTGTTGTGGAGGTATTCCTTCCCCAGTATTAGAACCAGCTTCCTCAGGATTCCAACAAAGACTAAAGACCAGGAGCTCCCCAGGACTACAACCCCAAACTGGGACTGCTGAGCTATCTAGCTTTGTGGACAGAGCAGCTACTGGATTCTTGGCCTCTCAGAATGAGACAGCCATTGTCATACTATCCAGGTCAAATCCTGTAAGCCAATCTAATAAATTATACACACAGTTTACACAAATATATAGATACAGATACGAATACATATCGAAAGGACGTGAGTCAGCACAGGACACACAAAGATCAAGTTCTCAGTACCAAGGAGATGTATTTGTAGCAGAGGGACAAAGACAGGGGACAGGAGACAAGGGAGGGGGGAGAACAGGGGCAAGGGAGGGGGGAAGGGATATTTGCCCCAGAGTGACAAAAGACTGCCTCTGAATAGAGAGGACAGATGTGACTCATGGGCAAATGGCAGTTTGTAAAGGGAAAAGCCTGTGTTAGGTTGAGGTATCCAATTATTTTTAATTGGACAGGCTAATTGGGGTTGTCAAAAGGGGGCTTTTGATTGCTGGACTTTGATACGTTGATAGCTGGACCTTAGGGTCAGCCTCAGGAGAAGAAAGTGGCCAAATAAGGGAACAGACCTTGATGGCTAGCGCTAGGAATAAACCGGTTTTTAGCAGCAGGGAGAAGGGTAAAAGGCAAAACCTGTTGGCATCATGTGCGCCATGCTTGGGCCTGCTAGAGCCCTTCCTTTATATCCATTCTCTTAGTTGTTTCCTTTCGAGAACCCTGACTAATACAGGTCATCGTAGGCAACAAGAGAAAGTGTGTTTCATCTTAATTACAAACACCTGTGGCAAAGGAGCAACGTGTGATGCAAGATCCCAGATCCTCATCAACTCCCAAAGGTCCCAGGCCCCCTGAGGTCACCACCACAGCTACACCGTGCCACAGCTGTCACCAACAGCCCGCAGAGCCAGGCTGTCTTGGCTCCAGTCCCAATAGATACAGTTTACCAGGCCAGTGACCTTAGCCAGTTGTTTTGCCACCTGCTTCTCAGAAGCAAGGATATGGTCACACAGGACAATGTCTGCCTAGGAGGTTCCTGGGACGCAAATCAAGCACTTGAGATGCTTCCTGCACTAAACGGCAGCTTCGATATCATTGTTCTCCAGTCTTTCCCTCCATTTAAAATAAAACATGAGGCCTTAGTTTTGGCCTGAAGTCTTCTATGTACAGCCCCAACAGACCAGAACCAGGCAACACTAACACTACACACTGCGTTATCGGACTGAAACTTTTCAGGCCGCCTGGGAGATTCCAGTACACCTGACCTTATGTGAAGATTTCCTCTGTTTGAGTCTTCAACAAAGTAGCTGGGGACTCCACCTTCACGGGTCTGTTCCTTGTCTCTGCTTCCACTTTAAAAACTCAGTTTCATGCTGGGCATAATGAATTGTCCTACTGTTCTGACTACTGCCAAGACTCTGTGAGCCGGGAGGATCGGGTTCAAGGCCAGCCTGGGCAATTGAGACCAGTAGGGAGAATTAACGTCTCGGGTATTGATCAGTGGCAGCTGGCTTCCTAAGATTTTGCTAGGTCTAGACTTCACTGCACCTGAGGAGAAGCATGAAGAGTATCCTGCCCAGGCCCAGTGGGGAGCAGTCCATAAACACTACAAACAAATTCAATCTACAGCTAACTCTGCTCAAATTCTGTCTTAGGATAACTCCCTGCGAAGGGACAGACTCTAAAAGCTGCAGTCACCTCTTTCTCGTACTAAAGAACATGACCTCGGGGCAGGGTGCAAACTCCCCAGTCCTGTCCTGAACCTCCCGAGCCCCGCATTTCCTCACCGCCCGGATCCAGCTTGGGGTCTGCGGTGCTAGTCACCCCGGCGTCCTACGCACTCTGTTGATCAGGAGTGTCCTGGTGTCTGAGGGCGGGGCAGGCTGGCGCCGCCTGCTCGACCTCTTCCTACCCATCCTGGAGCGTGACGTCATCCCTCCAAGCCACTCTCCGCCCTCTGCCCCAAGTCTTGGCCAGCTGGTGTCACGTCATCATTCTGTGCCGACTCGTAACCAAGGAAATGCGGATGCCTGCCAAGGCACTGCTCAGATGTGTTTCTGGGTTTGGAATTACAGGGTTTCGTCCTGGTCGCCCTCGACCGGGTTAGAGCCCTCGAGCTTACTCAGAAAACGCCCTTAGCCGAGGTCAGAGCAGTCCTGTTTTGGTCCAGGCTTCCTGAGACTCTGGGGGGCACTTCCGGGGAGAGTGAGACCGCGGCTCTTTTAAGATACACTTTATCCAGAATTGTTACTAGTTTCCGAAAGGGACCTCCTTACCAGGAACTCCTAGAATAGTGCTCCTGAAAGAGGTCCTCCAACCTCCAGGAGCATTACCTAGTACATCTGTGCCTGCACACATTACACACATAATAATAGTAGTGTCTGTGGCAGTGGAGTTGGATGGATGGGGGAAAGAAAACCGTTGGCTGTCAGTTCTGTGTAGGAGCGGTACCATTGCAGTAGGTAAACATGCAGGGAAAACTCACAAAGCATATTCCGCCTCCCCTGGCCACCAAGGGTGCACGTCGTCGTCCTGTCCTGCCCCTCCCCCACCTCCACCCTCACAATTCTCCAGTTCTCTGCCTCTGCCAAGTCCTTCTTCTCGGGACTGCCTCAGCGTGTTTGGATGCCATTGTTTCCGTCTTTATTTAGTTCTGCGGTGGTTGGGTTAAAGATTTGTCCAGTTCATTGTAAGGCTGAACTTTTCCTGCAATACCAGCACCAGGGAAGCCGAGGTAGGAAGACAGTAAGTTTCAAGCCAGGCTGGCTGACAAACCAAGGTATTGTGAACTAAATAAATCGGTCTCTCATTCTCAGCTCTGACCTGCTGTTCTTCAAGAAAGCTTCAAAAGGCTTGGTAGCTTTTGCCCATCCAGCTCCTCCCAACTTTATGGTCCCCTCCTGAGTCTTAGGACATTGCCTAGCCTGTGTGTGACAGAGAACTTAACTGGACATCTGTGTTGAACCCGGATGGCAATGAGACTGCAGGGTGGTGGCAAGAAGAACTAGACCCCACCTTCCTCAGGCACGGACAGCACTCAGGTCATCAGAAGGAAAGGGTTTTGTCCTTGCCTCAACAGCTGCTTCCTGATAAGACCGACAAAGGCTGCAGGTGGGCTGGCTTTTTGGAAGACTCGGGGAGAGAGACCTGGCAACCGGCAGACCCCACCCTTGCTCCCTGGTTACTCACTTTTGCTTCCACTGCCCTATCATGCTATCCCCCTTTTCTACCACTTGTCCTGTTGCTGTCACTGGTAACAGAGAGTATTGGCACATTTTTGTTTGGTGGTGGTGGTAGTGTATACACACTTGACTGTACATTGATAAAGTTTGCACGCACACTCTGGTTACTTGTCTCTTGCCATACCTTCCCTGTCACCACCACAGGGAAAGTGACAGTCACCACAACACTCAGTAGAGAATGTGGAGAGGATTCAGTACCTACTGTGGCTGGCGACAGCCCTGTCGCGACCATCCACACCAGCCCCCTTCTAGTTGTAAACTGTACAGCAGCGGGCAGCCCGAAGGGCGCTGGGATTGAAGATACACACACAAATGTTGAAGTTTAGTCATTGTGGATGCGCCTACTGTGAACCAATGGAGGGAGGAATCCCACTATAAATCTTAATCAATCCAACGGTTGTCAGCCTGAAAAGAAAAGCAGACTCACGCTCTCAGGAGTCAAAGATCTCCTTTGGGACTAGGAGAGCATCGCAATCCAGCCATGAATGGCCTGACTGACCACAGCATAGCTGATGATCAAGGGACCTAAGGGAATGTCACACGTACCGTGTTACAGGGACTTGCTGCAGGACTTGGCATTAGCTCGTTGGTGAAGACATACAGACGTGTTCATGCAGGCTATTTACCTGGATTTCTGCAATCTGAGGCAATCTTCTCTCCATAAGCCATGACACAGGGAAACTTGGGTAGAGAGGAGGGAAGTGAAAAGCCTTGCCTTTCGATATGGAAGGCATAGGAACCATGAAAAAGCCCAGTGTGTCAGGGCAAGTATGGTTAGTCTCTTGGCCAAGATTCAAAAGAGAAGGAGAAAAAAACAAAACAAACAGTAACAACAACAAAAAATGCCAAACCACAGATCTGAATTCAGTGAGTTCTTGTACCCCAGGACAAAGGTTGCAATAGGGACACGAGGTCAGAAATGGAAACAGAATCAGTTTAATAAGAAAGGGAAAAGAGCTGAAGAGATGGCTCAGCAGTTAAACAGATCCCCTTATTTATGGGCACTTTCTGGTAAGTCCCCCCCCCAAAAAGAGATCCAAGGAGGAATGTGTTGCCTGCCTGCCCAGTGGCACCCTCAGAGGGCAGACAGAAAAATTCTTCACCTCCACTATGGCCACACTGTCTCAGACCCCTGTCTAGCCTTGCTGGTTTCCTTTCCCTAAAGGGTAGGACTTGCATCTCCCAGGAATCCTTGCAGGACTTCTCTGCTCTGCAGTTCTCTGGTTACACTTCCTAACCTTGGGACCTGCTATGTGCCATAAACATCCTAGTGCTGTGATGTGCACGTTAACAGTGCCCCTTCTGGGGGTGGGGAACGGGAAGCTGTGATGTGCAGGTTAACAGTGCCCCTTCTAGAGGGAGGGGACGGGAAGCTGTGATGCTGCAGGTTAACAGTGCCCCTTCTAGAGGGAGGGGACGGGAAGCTGTGATGTGCAGGTTAACAGTGCCCCTTCTAGAGGGAGAGGAGAGGAAGCTGTGATGCTGCAGGTTAACAGTGCCCCTTCTAGAGGGAGAGGAGAGGAAGCTGTGATGCTGCAGGTTAACAGTGCCCCTTCTAGAGGGAGAGGAGAGGAAGCTGTGATGCTGCAGGTTAACAGTGCCCCTTCTAGAGGGAGGGGACGGGAAGCTGTGATGCTGCAGGTTAACAGTGCCCCTTCTAGAGGGAGGGGTCGGGAAGCTGTGATGCTGCAGGTTAACAGTGCCCCTTCTGGGGGTGGGGAACGGGAAGCTGTGATGCTGCAGGTTAACAGTGCCCCTTCTAGAGGGAGGGGACGGGAAGCTGTGATGCTGCAGGTTAACAGTGCCCCTTCTGGGGGTGGGGAACGGGAAGCTGTGATGTGCAGGTTAACAGTGCCCCTTCTAGAGGGAGGGGTCAGGAAGCTGTGATGTGCAGGTTAACAGTGCCCCTTCCAGAGAGCAAACAAGATCGGGTATAGAAAGACAGACCACAACAGCAGCAGCAGGATCTGAGAGGTGTCTGGTTGGTGCACGGAGCCCTGCCAGGGGAGGGACAGTTCAGTTGACTCCTAACGGGAGAGATGATCTCGAAATGTATAATCTAGAAGAAAGGCCCCAAAAGCTGGAGTGAGCCTGGCTTGTTTGAAGAATCAAAGACAATGGGACAGGACTCAGCAGGTGGAAGAAGAAGGTCAAGGAGTTAGGTTGGCAAGGGAAGTGGACTGTTGTTGTACTGAGAGGTGAGCCACAGCAGAGTAAACAGACACCCAGTCCAGTAGGATAGTTTCCCATAAGAAACCTTCCCAGGACACCAGCCCACATCAGCCGGATGGGTCTTCCTCTTCCCCAGGCGGTGGCTTTCGGATTTCCAAACTTTGTTCCAAGCCTAAGCCTGTAGGTTTCTCGGGTCTCTTTCATCCCTTTTTGACGTGCAGCAGTGAAATAGGAATGTGATGACATACCTATAATCCCAGCACTCAGGAGGAGGAAGCTGGAGGATCACTAGTTTGAGGTCAGCCTGTGTAGAAATGCAATTGGCCTGGCAGGCGTGACGGTATTGTTTTCATGTAGGTATAATTGTGCATTTGTCTGTGCCTGTGAGCATGCACATGTCCATGAATGCAAGTGCACATGGAAGCCAGAAGACGGCATCCACGCCCTTGGAGCTGGAGTTACAGGTTTTTCTGAGCTGCTAGATATTGAACTGGAATCTGAACTCCAGTCCTCATGATTCAGCAGCAAATGTTCTTTTCTTTTGTTTTTATTGTTTATTTATTTATTTATTTTTATTTTCGAGACAGGGTTTCTCCGTAGCTTTTTTTGGTTCCTGTCCTGGAACTAGCTCTTCTAGACCAGGCTGGCCTCGAACTCACAGAGATCCGCCTGCCTCTGCCTCCCGAGTGCTGGGATTAAAGGTGTGTGCCACCATCGCCCGGCTTTTGTTTTTATTGTTGATTGTTTTGTTTTTCAAGGAAAGGTTTTCCTGTGTAGCCCTGGTTATCCTGGAGCTCACTCTGTAGACCAGGCTGGTCTTAAACTTGGAGACCTGACTGTCTCTCCCTCCCAAATGCTGGAATTAAAGACCTGTACCACGAGGACCCTACAGAGAAACATGTGCTCTTAACAGCTAAAACATTTCATCATCCCCTAGGAGTGAAGATAGTCTTAAAAATCATTACTCTCTTGTCATTTGGCTATCAGACCATTGAGAAGATGGTCCCCAGCTAGGCCTTTAAACCCAAGATTCAAGAAACAGAGGTGAGCAGATCTGAGTCTAAGGCCAGCTTGGTCTACATAGTGAGTCAAGTCCCTCAGTTATACAGGAAGATCCCAGCTTGGTCTACATAGTGAGTCAAGTCCCTCAGTCAGTTATACAGGAAGATCCCAGCTTGGTCTACATAGTGAGTTTCAAGTCCCTCAGTTATACAGGAAGATCCCAGCTTGGTCTACATAGTGAGTTTCAAGTCCCTCAGTTATACAGGAAGATCCCAGCTTGGTCTACATAGTGAGTCAAGTCCCTCAGTTATACAGGAAGATCCCAGCTTGGTCTACATAGTGAGTCAAGTCCCTCAGTCAGTTATACAGGAAGATCCCAGCTTGGTCTACATAGTGAGTTTCAAGTCCCTCAGTTATACAGGAAGATCCCAGCTTGGTCTACATAGTGAGTTTCAAGTCCCTCAGTTATACAGGAAGATCCCAGCTTGGTCTACATAGTGAGTTTCAAGTCCCTCAGTTATACAGGAAGATCCCAGCTCTAAAAAACTGTGAACTTGTGCTTCTAGGCGTGTCATCACCATCATTTAGTTCCTATCTCCCTGCTCTGTGTCAAAACAGCGTGAAAGAGAGCCAAGAAACCTGCAGGCTTAGGTTTGGAGCAAAGTTTGGAAATCCAGAAGTTACCACCTGGGGAAGAGCAAGAGCCATCCAATTGATGTGGGCTGGTGTCCTGGGAAAGGTTCTTTTGAGAAACTATCCTACTGAACTCAGTGTCTGTTTACACTGCCCCATGGCTCTTGCCCCTGGCACCACACTTTGTTTTACTGTGAGGCATATCTTATAAAGTCTCTGCCCCATTTCCCCAAACCCTGATTTGAGCATCCACCAATTTGGGTCTCTTTAACTTGTTTTGGTAGAGATGGTAGGACATCCAGGCCCTGGTAACATGACCTGTTACAGCTACTCGGGTCCAGGAAACTTTGGTAACAGAAAGACCTTGCCTCAAAAACAGAGAAACAAAACCCCCAAACACAACAACAAACCACTTTATAGTCTAATAGCAACTAAAATGAGGAATGATAGCCAGCTTTATACCAGAAACCCCAAGCCAGCGACGCTCCCCTCCCCCCGTAAATACTCATTCCCCCTGGAAACTTTGCCCTCTAATTTTGGCAACACAGACAGATATATGCATGAGCTTGTGTTCCCCACTGTGAAAGCAGCAGTGACCTGGGGAAGCATTTTGTTGGGTTCTGGCCCCTTTATTTGGACAGCCGGGTATTCTGGAGTCTGGCTTTTGGGAAGAGGCACAGATCATTTCTCTTTAAGTCACTTGTCAATGAGTTTTCTCTCTCAGCACTTTTGAGGCTAAAGGAGCCACACTGAGTCACTAACTTTTCTCTGTTTCTGCACCCCCTTCCACACACACACACACACACACACACACACACACACACACACACCTTTTCAGGTTCAACAGATACTGACTTGTTGGCCAGCCTCCTCTGCCAGCTGGCAGCATCTCGGGGACAGTCGGCTTAGCTCTGTATCCTCAGTCCCGCCCACATCTGCAGCTACCATTGGTCACTGTTGATCTTTGGCCGCTGCAGCACAGCTAAAGACCTTGAATAGATTGGTATTACCATTCAGTAGGCTGAGGCTCTTTTCACTAACTGTACAGAAATCTTGACGAAGCAAAAGGAAAGTTCTTCAAGGGCTGTCTGGGTTTGATGGGTTTTGTAGCTTATGTTAACAGTGGTTTCTAGTAGCATGCTGCATGAAAAGCAAACAGTGGTGCCCTCTAGTGTTCATCTGTGTAGGAGGGACTCTGAGTCATAGCTCTTAAATACACGTCTAGAGTGTGAGAATTCCACAGCCTTTCACAGCGCTAGTGTGACAGCTCCCGGGTGGAGGGTGTCTGAGACCCTTGGCTCTCTGAAATTCTTCAAGCAGCCTAGAGCTGCTTCTGTCTGATGCTTTACAGCCGTCCATCCTCTCTGTACCCTCTCTTTATCCCCGATGTTCTGGTTTGGGCCCTGGCTGCCCTCTGACTTTTCAGCGGCTTCTCTTGCTATGACAACCTTCGTGGCTGCTGCCAGTGCCGTGTTTTGCTGTTTCTCATACTGTCCTCATTGATGTGGCAGCTGCTACCATCGTCAGGTCTCCGCTGCCACCCACTGCCAGCTCCTGCCACCCTCTGCTTCTCCCACAGCTCCTCTCTGTCACTCCTGCAGCTCCCAGACTGCTGTCATTGCTGCTGCTCCACTGTCACCTTCAGGAGCTGCAATCTGTTCCAGCGGCAGCAGGCAACTGTAATTGTGTGGCTGCTTCAAAGTGTCCATGGAGCAGCCTGAGGGTCACAGTGAAACCCAGAAGCAGCAACAAGGTGAAACTTTCGTCCACTCGGGTGTTGCCAGCAGGTTGGGAGGTGAGGCTGAGGGGTGAGAACTTGGCTCACTGGACCACAGAGCAAAGGCGTGCTGTTGGAATGTGCTGAAAGAAAAACACAGCTCTCAACTCAAAGGGAATAAGAGATAGCATAGTCTGTGATGAGTTTCATGACAGATAGTAACAAATTTCACAAAGTATTTTTTTTTTTTGGTTTTTTCGAGACAGGGTTTCTCTGTGGCTTTGGAGCCTGTCCTGGAACTAGCTCTGTAGACCAGGCTGGTCTCGAACTCACAGAGATCCGCCTGCCTCTGCCTCCCGAGTGCTGGGATTAAAGGTGTGCGCCACCATCGCCCGGCTTCACAAAGTATTTTTAAAGTACACTTGCGGGTACCATCAGGTAGGTGGGTTAGAACAATGTGCCTGTGCAAACGGCTGATGACACTCTTAGCCTTCACGTCGGTTTGTACAACAAATACTTGGTTGGGTAGCCATGTTACAGGGAAACAGGGACATCTCTGCTGTAGATTTCTTATGTTTTTGGATGACAGCTTAAGCTTTGGGTTGGCAGAAGTTAATGTTCTACCAAGTTAATATATTTCAGAGGTTTTCCTTTTAGTCATAGGAATTTTGGGTCAGGCAATCCACGGCTATGAAAGCCAGATAACCATTGTAGGTACCTGCATTCCAACTCTCAACAATCACGAAATTATTTCTAGTCAACCAACCTTGTACAATTCTCCATGTCGTGTGGCTTTCTGCTGGGAGCACCGGTTATGTTTGATTTGCTAAAGTAACGACGCCTCTCCCATACTTCTCTCGGTGTTACCAGCTTTGCCCTGCAAAATGTAGAACCTATGAGGCCAAATTTCATTTTAGGGGCATAAAATGGATACACTGCTCTTAGGAAACTCTTATCCCCATGCAGGAAAGAAAGTCAGAGAACAAGAGAAGAAGTCTAGTGCTGCGCTTTCAGCCCAGCAGTCTCCCAGGAGACTCGGTCCACTTGGCGTTCCACGCTCCGCTCCGCCCTCGTCACTGCCCAGTGAGGGCGCCTCACCGGAGGGTACCGCCCACTGTACAAAACAGAGAGCCGACTTCCGCTTCTAGCTCCGAGACGTCAACGCGCTGCCGGGTTACGTCATCGCAGCGCGCCGTGCGCGGAGACATGGCTGAGCTGGGCAGAGTGCGGTTGTCTGACCCCGATGCTCTGCTACCCACGGGCTTCTGGGTCGCCGTGGCCGTGTGGCTGGAGAGGCCACAGGTGGCCAACAAGCGGCTATGCGGCGCCCGCACCGAGGCCCGCAGGAACGCTTCCCTGCCCCGCGCCCAGACAGAGAAAGGACCGCGGCGGGGACAGGAACCCGGGCTGGAGGAGCATGACGCGGGCGAACCCGGACAAGCTTCTCCCGAGGGAGAGCCAGGCTTAGGACCTAGGGGCCGCGAAGGCGACGTCTCCGCGGCTGACCTGGACTCTCTGTGGGACCGAGTCTCCCAAAGCCTTGTCCACGACAATCCGGAAATGTTGGCCTTCATCTCTGGGCCCGCGATGGGTTCTCAGCCTGAAGCCCCTCAGAAGCTCGACCTGGTTCTCAGAACCGTTATCCCGAAAGCGAGTCCTCGCTGCCCGCTTACAGCACCGAAGAAAGAACTGGTGGTGCAAGGTGGGAGCGTAGTGGGAAGAGCGCGAATAGATTGAAAAGCGTTTGCTTTTTGAGACAGGGTCATATATGGCCTGGAATTTGCTTTGTAGACCAGGCAAAAAGAGAGACCTACCTGCCTCTGCCTCCCAGGTGCTTGGTTTAAAGACATGTGCCAATGCGTGCGGTCTGAGATGCATCTATCCACAGGTCTCTAACATAGTTGTAGGGCCTGTCTCTTTGCAACGTGCGGAGGTCGTGGACGTTGAGTGGCTTTGAGAGATACGTGGGAAGTGTCCTCAGTAGAGGATGGGATTGTTGAACAGATGCTGGAGGTCTGGAAGGCTTCCAGGAGAGGTGAAGGATGGGCTGGATGTTGGAGGATACTTTAGCATCTGTAGAGGTAGCTGAGCGGGAATCTGCCCCGAGAGGTAACTTGTGACAGAGCCTAGTGAGACCACATATTCTTGAGTACTGAGCCCGGATGGATGGCAACCTGTTGGTCATCAGTAGTGGTTGTACTTCAGACATGAACTTTGAGTAATCCTAGCCTTGAGATTTCAGAGATCCCTGCCTTGAATTTAACCCCCACAATGTGTTGACTTCCCAGTTGCCATTCTGTAGCAGATTGCTGCAAATGTAATGGCTGGTGGAACAAACTGACCCTTGCTCAAAGACAGGGGTGGGGGTTGGGGGGTGGGTGATCAGAATCCTGGTGGGCTCTGTTGGTTTCCAGGTACTGGACTCTTGCAAGGCCCAAATCCGAAAACTGGCTGACTCTGGGAAAGACTGGGCCTCTGGGCTGTCAGGATCCAGTGTTTAGGGTTGTAGAATTGGGTTCAGTGTTTTGCTCCTAGAGGCCTCTTTGATTCTTTTGTCCTGGCCCCTGCATCTTTATGCCTGCAGCAGTGCCTGGCCCTTGGATGCTCTGAATGGATCTCCCTGATGTCCTACCCTGCATCCACCTGTAGAAAGTACACCGCCAGTTGGTGCTGATGGGAATGAGTTTGGCTACTCAATAGCCCAGAGTACTTTCCTTTATAAGGTCTACAAAGTTCCTCCTTTACATAATACCACATACTCCTGAGTGATGAGCTTTAGGGTATGGACATCTTTGGGGACCCCTGTGGGTCTCTTGGGCTGTCGTCACTGTAGGTGCATGCTGCTTCCTACATACTATTGACTGCCTCTCTGCCTTCCCAAGACATCTCAAGTGCTGTGCTCGGGGCCTTGGAACCTCTGGTGGAGTGTAGTTCTGTTGTCATTATTGTCAGCACATTAATTCTTTTCCATCTCCCAACTATCTTTACTGAGCTGAGCGAGCTTTAAATGGGGCCTGTCCAGAAGGGAAGCATGCTGGCTGCTTGGAAGAGGGAAGCTAGATAGAATTCCCCTTCCTTTCTTTTGGAGAGGCACCATCTCTCCATTAGCAGTGCTAATATGAGGATTGCTTTCTCCTCAGGTTTCTGCAGGAGACTCATCCCAGTATTCACCTCCATGCATGAGCCCCCATGGCATGGCTTTAAACTTAGCTGTAGGACTCTGTGCCTCTGTTTCTTCATTTGCAAAATCGGATACTAATAGATTAGTGAAATTACTCACTATAGGGTGCTTAAAACAGTTGGTGGTGCATGATACATACTTTTCAATATGGACCTGGCACATAAGCCTGTCATTCCAACACTGGGAGGTGGAGGCACAAAGATCAGTTCAAAGCCAGGCTCAGCTACATAGCAAGTTTGAGGCCAATCTGTACTACATGCACCTCTATCTTAAAAAACAAACAAATCACTGGATGTGGTGGCTTGTGCCTTTAGCTTCAGTACCCAGGTGGCAGATCTCTGAGTTTTAGACTGGCTACCTGATGAAACCTTGTCAAAAAAAAAAAAGACATCTTAATGTAGAGAGCTATCTAAGGTTACCAGTTGATGAGGTACAAGGCCGTTGGGCCTGAATAGCAGTCCAGGTTCTTCATCTACAGCCGAGGGTCTCCACCAGGGACAGAGTTTAGAGCAGTGGTGACCTGTTGGCTTTGTCTTTTCCCTCAGATGTCACCAATGGGAGTGTCACCTTTTTACCCTTGGAAGAAGATGATGAGGGGAATTTGGAGGTTAAGATGAGCAATGTGTATCAGCTCCGGCTCCATCACAGTGAAGGAGAATGGTAAGAGTCGATGCCACTCTGTTGCACTGCTGTGTGATGTCCTATCCCTGGGCAGCTGGAAGGTTCTGGGGTGCACAAGAGCCAAGGTCTTGTGTTGGTGGGATGGTCTCAGATGTACACTACAGTCACCACTCTGCCGGTTCCTGGTGCTGGTCCTGAGTTGGTGGTTACTATGTAGCTGGAGTTCCCAGTCTCTATGTTCCACGTGGCCTTCATGGTCTGCAGCAGCGAGTTAGGATGCTCTTGCTAGTCAGCTTTCTGTTGTTGTGGCAAAATACCAAAGGCAATCACCTTCAGGGAGTTTCAAGGGCAGGGAGATGACTCCATTCACAAAGGTGCTTGCTTCAGATCTTACAACCTGAGTGATCTCCAGAACACACATGATGGAAGGAGAGAATCTGAGCATGCACACACAGACACACATGCGTGTGTGCACATACACAGACACATACACACAGATATGCATGTATGTATGTAGTAGTTTTTACAAGATCTCAGAGGTTTTAGTTTGTGGTCTCTCTTTGATTTTTGGGCCTGTAGTGAAAAGCTAGGAGCATGTGCTTTAGTCAAGCCTCTCACTCGGGGCAGCCAGGAAGCTGACAGCAAGAGGGAGCCATAGACAAATTCTGCCCTTCAGGAGTGCACCTCCCCCTCCCTACTTCCTCCAACAGAAGCTCACCCTCTAAAGCTCCCACCACTCCCAATGGCCCATACGCTGTGTCCATCGATGAGTCAGCCTGTTGATGAGGTTGGTTCTCTCGTGGTCCAGCCACTTCCAATGGCCACACCTATAAACTTGGATGAACTGGGGACCAAGCCTTCAATGCAGGAGCCTTTGGAAGACCTTTCAGATCTAGGCCAAATTCATAGGAACTCTAATCCCATCATCATGCTGCTGTTTGTAGAGTTTGATCAGAGGATGGGGGGCATTTCCTGTCATAGTTTAGAGCCCTGCTTGTTACACAGTGCAGACTTGTCACTCAGTGGTGTAACAGTGCCTGTTGTGTGCCTTGACAGGCCCTGGGTTTGATCACAACCTCACACACACACAGAGTGGGAGAAAAAAGATGTTTTAGTTCCTGCTGTCTTCTGGGGAATAAGCATATAACTTAAGAATAAGAATTGAAGCCAGCTCTTCTTACTGGTATTTCTCTTATTTTTGAAGGTTCATATCTGTTTTAATTTTCTGTCCAGAGAGGTGGCATTCAGATGGCGTTGTCTATCCCAAACCTGCCTGGCTTAGAGAAGAACTGCTGTCCAAGCTGGCCAGGTGGGCCGTGGAGAACAGGAAGAGTGAATTTAAAAGCACCCTTTCCCTGGTGTCTGTCCTGCGCTACAGCAGGCTGTACCAGGAGCTCAAAGAGAAGTACAGAGACATGGTAAAGGTAATGCTCCAGGAGTGTCCGAGGTCCGCCATTTAACAGGTGACACAGCCAGTGCCTGCCCGGGAGACTCTTCCCTGCGGGCATCCTATCAAGTTCAGGCACCACACTGAAAACCCACTGTGGGTGCAGGCAATGTAAACCAAGTGGGTGTTCCGATACATTTTTAAACTCAGGAGTCAACTTTTTTTTTTTGGTTTTTTTTTTTGGTTTTTTGAGACAGGGTTTCTCTGTGGTTTTGGAGCCTGTCTTGTAACTAGCTCTTGTAGACCAGGCTGGTCTCGAACTCACAGAGATCCGCCTGCCTCTGCCTCCCGAGTGCTGGGATTAAAGGCGTGCGCCACTGCCGCCCGGCTAGGAGTAAACTTTTTTATATTTTTCAGGAACTCAAAAGGGAAATTTTAATCAAAAAATATTAAACATTGTGTTAGTTACTGTAGTATAACATTTACATTTTGTTTAAATTTAATTTTTGTTTTTTGAACTAGGGTCACCCTGTAGCCCATGTTAGCCTGAAACTCATGGTCTTCCTGTCTTATCCTCCCAAGTGCTAAGGTTACAAGCATGTGCCACCATGTGGGCCTGACTAGTTAAAATTTTAAATAATTTATATGTGTGTCTGTCTGTGTGGGGATATGTGCACAGGCCTGCAGTTGCCCACAGACGTAACAGGGTGTTAGATCCCCTGGAGTCCATGCAGTGGTGGTGAGCTGCCTGACTTGGGTTCTTTGCAAAAGCAGAAAGCTCTCTAACCGCAGAGCTGTCTCAGTAGCTCTGGCCCCATTTACTTACCGATGTTACTAAAGCAAGTGCTCCAAAAAAAAAAAAAAAAAGCAGCATGCTTCCTGACAACACGGCCTTGAGCTAGTCCTTGTGCTTATAGGGCAAAGTTGCCAAAACCACAGGCTTGAGCCACAGTGACTCATTATAGAGATATGGTTCAGTCTGTCTGTACACAGCTGGGCTCCCTTCTCCTGGAGACCCTGGCCCGGGGGTCTTCTGTGGACTCTCCGTACCTTTAAGAAGGTACTCCTGTTTTTCAGCTTTTAGATTGTTCCCAGGACATGGTTTGTCCGTTATGTCACTCATTGGCCCCGTCAGTTCTGGACATGGCTGACTCTGAAGGTGCGTTATTGTCCTGCCTGTCAGCAGAGCCTGGCCCTGAGCACTTGGCCTAGTCTCCTGAGTCCGTCTGTATCTGTGTGCGTGCTCACATGTATATGTGTGAGGGTGGATACACCTGTGTGTACACGTGCAGTCCAAGGAGAATGTCATGTGACGTGCTCGTCACTGGGCTTTTCCACTGAACTTGGAGGTAGGCCGGCAGTCAGCAAGCCCCAGTGGTCCTCCTATTTCCAGTGACCCATGGCCATACATGGCTTTTCATGTGGGTGTTGACGATCTGAATCCTATCTTCATGTGAAGCAAGTTCTTTACCGACTGAGCTTCCTTCCTAGCCCTGCCCTCCTCCTTCATTTCATTAGCATTATCTTTATCCGAATAAACTGACTTTTTCTGTATTGGACATCTTAAACTATATTGTTGATGCTTTGGGTCTCTTTGTGTGGGGCACTTTCTGTTCCGTACACGCAGTGTAGTACCTGTGTTCTTAGTTGTAGTTGGTTTGACTTAGGCTGTTAGGAAATACTTTAAGTTGTTCAAGGCAGTTTCACAGCTATTTACATATTCCCTGAAAACATTTTAGGTTTGGCCTGAAGTAACAGATCCTGAAAAGTTTGTCTATGAAGACGTGGCCATCGCTACATACCTGCTGGTAAGAGCACTTGGCAGTGTTCACTCATGGAGTGTCTGAACCTTGCTTCTGGCAATTGCTGCCAGCTGGGGTGGACCAGTCACCAAGTCAGGCTTGTGGTTTGCTCTGCTGTGAAGTGACTTCACGTCCTGCATGAGCACAGAGCGAATGTGTATCAGGAATTGGGGCGTAAGAGGGCAGATGGGCAGGAGTCAGTGAGACACAGTTGTCACTGTGGAGGCACTGACGATCCAGTGCCACCTAGCTGCAGCCTGGGCCTCTCTCTTCTAGTCTGTCCTTAACTTGCTGGCTAGCCAGCTCAATTGGACACTTCTTTAACTCAGTACTCCTGATTTTCTTATCTATAAAACATTTAAACTAGAGCTTCCCAGTTTCCCTTTAACTTGTAGTTCTCTTAGTTTAGGAAACAGGGTTCTTTTGGTTGATAAGGCATGCAGAAGGTAAAGAAACCCTGAATCGTCTTGGCGTGCTTGTGCCTGGAGATGACCACTGGATGTGGATGCCATTTTTACGGTACTGGGATCAAACCCAGGACCTTGTGTGCTGGGCTCACTCTAACATGGTTCCCTCTGAGCTATATCCCGGCCCTGAATGAATGTAGCATCAGAGGAGAAGAGTGGGGCTGGGCTGGGGGACCCCTGTGTCCTCGGGCCAAAGTCCCCATCTGTTCTGCACATTCGTGTCACCCTTCTGGGAGCCCTGGGCCTTGGGAGAAATTTCTCCATCCTCCCCCCCCCCCCGGGCATTAGTGTTTGAGTCTTTCTTTTTCTTTATAATACTCGGACTGGAACCCAGGGCCTCACACATGGCAGGCAAGTGCTCTATTACTGAGCCATTCGTCACAACTCTCTTTCTCAAATCTTGAGACAGGATTCCACCAGGTTTCCCAGGCAAGCCTTGAGCTTACAATCCTCCTGCCTCATCTTCCCAAGATGGCACGTGTGTGCCCTTTTCTGTTAGGTTTGTTCTGGAACAGCATGAGTCAACATGTGGGTTGTCTTTACTTTGTCTCTTTCCTCAGATCCTATGGGAAGACGAGAGAACCGAGAGGGGAGTCACCACCAAGCAGTCCTTCGTGGACTTAGGGTGCGGAAATGGCCTCCTGGTTCACATCTTGAGCAGTGAGGGGGTGAGCATAGCTCTGTTGTCTTGTCTTAAGGGTCCTATAGGTTGGGCAAAGGGGACCCATGTTTCTTGTTTTTAATTTTTTGAGGCAAGGTTTCCGTAGCCTAGTGCTTGCTGTGTCGTCCAGGTTAGCCTCAGACTCACAGAAAAACACCATCCCTGACTCCAGAGTGTGCAGCCACCCAGTTCCAGCAACACTTCTTGCCTGGACTCGAGTCAGCCTGGCTCAGAGTGGTGCCCACAGCTTCAAGCTTGAGCTTTCTGGAGTGTTTATAAAGGAGTCCTTTGCAGTGGTGTCCCTGTGAAGACCTGGAAGCTGGGTCTCCGTGGTGACAGAAAGGTTCTGTGGCCCTCTACCCAAGTGGCAGCAGGGTGCAGAGATCTTGATGGGACTGATCACGAGCTTGCCTTCCCCTGCGTGTTCCCTGGGCACTGCCTTGGGACATGGGCCACTGTGGTCCCATTTGAAGATCTGTGGTGATCATTGGCAGGGTGTGAGTTCTCACTAGCCATGTAGGTGTGTAGTGTTGCCAGGAGTTGAGAACTGTGCCCGTCATGGCCTGCCTTTCCCGTGTGGCAGGGCAGTGCCTGCAGACTTGTTCTTTTGTGCCAGCTTACTGTAGTTGCTCGAACCTAACCCATGATTTCAAAACTACTTATTTCAGCATCCAGGCAGAGGGATTGATGTCCGAAGAAGGAAGATCTGGGACATGTATGGACCCCAAACTCAATTGGAGGTACTGCTCTCCCCGCTACCCCCCACAAATCTGTAGCTCTAGCAAGACTTGTCTCCTAGAGTCAGCTGTTGGCAGGGGCACCTCTGGATTCAGTCACTGTAGGAGTTCACTTTAGTGTGAGTGCTCTGACATAGGAAGGAGAGTCAAGGGACACTGAGCTCTGCGCAGCCTCTGGTTACAGTGACCTTGCTGGAGACCTTCTTCCCTGAGCTATGCTGTTCATGTGTGTGCATAGGAGATGCTCCATGCTGTCTACAGTGGGGAGATGCCCCCCACCCCAAGGCCTGCTGCAGGAACCTGTTCAGACACCCGCTCTGAGTGATGACATGCAGCAGCCCCACTGGTCTTGTCTCAGTTAAACCTCTCTGGAAATAACCTCATATACTCAGAAGTGTGTTTCCTAGTGACTCTACACCCCATCAAGTTGGCAATCACAATTAACCATTTCAACATGATGAGCACCAAGTATTCATCAGTGCCACCACTGTACCCATGTGCCCCCACTGCCCCAGACACTGCCTACAGCTGCCACTGTACCCATCTGCCCACAGCTGCCACAGTGACCGCCACTGCTGCCCAGTCACTGCCCACAGCTAATACTGTTCATCTGCAGCAAAAAGTACAACTTTAGAGACTGTTGCATTTTCATTCATCATACCTCTTTTTCAAGTTGAGATGATGTGACAAAGGCTTGAGGGGCAAGGAGCTCACTGCCAGTCCCTCAACTCATTCTTCCTTCTGTATTCATGGTTGCTTTCCCAGGGATTCTTAATTGCTTGTTGGTTTATGTTATAGGAAATTTTGTGTTTTGATTATTAAATGGCAAGGGGAAGTTTTTTTTTTTTTGATCCAGTCTATTCAGTGTTCTGTATGCTTCTTGTACCTTCATAGGAATATCCTTCTTTAGGTTAGGAAAGTTTTCTTCTATAATTTTGTTGAATATATTTTCTGGGCCTTTGAACTGTAATTCTTCTCCTTCTTCTACCCCTATTATTCTTAGGTTTCGTCTTTTTATGGTGTTCCAGATTTTCTGGATGTTTTGTGATGAGACTATGTTGGATTTGCTGTTTTCTTTGATCAGTGCATTTATTTCCGCTATAGTATCTTCAGTATCTGAGAAGGTGAGCTTTTGTAATTCCAACACTTGGGAAATAGAGGCAGGAGGATCAGCTATATAATGACTTCAGGCTAACCTTGCATGAGCCCTGACCTTAAAAATAGGAAAGAAATTTGAGAAATGTTTTTAGAACTGGGCATGGTGACATATGCCTTTAAGCTCAGCTCTCGGGAGGCAGAGACAGGCAAACTCTGAGTTCTATACCAGCCTGGTCTACCTACAGTTGTTGGTTGTTTGGCTCTTTGCTCCTTGTCTCTTAGTGGGCCCACCACCCAGCTCCCAAATAAATCACACAGCAGCTTATTCTTATGACTGCCTGGCCTTAGCTTGGCTTATTTCTAGTCAACTTTTTTTTAACCTGAATTAATCCATCTACCTTTTGCTTCCGAGCTTTTATCTTTATCCTACATATCTCTCTCTTTCTCTCCCCCCCTCCCGGTTAGTTGTGTAACTGGCCCCTTCTTTTCTCGTCCCTTGATCTTTTCACTCCTCCATCCTCCTCAGATTTCTCCTGTTTATTCTCTTTACCTGCCAGCCCCGCCTATCCCTTCTCCTAGCTATTGGCCATTCAGCTCTTTATTAGACCAATCAGGTGTTTTAAGCAGGTAAAATAGCACAGATTCACAGCTAAACAAATGCAACATGAAAGAATGCAACACATCTTTGCATCATTAAATAGATGTTCCTCAGCCTAAACAAATGTAACACATCTTAAATTAATATTCTTCAGTAGTCTACAGAGTGAATTCTTGGCCAGCTAGTGCTAAATAGTGAGACCTTATGTCCAAAAAGATGCTTTTAGCGTCTCGAATTTGAGGACTGTTGGTCAGCTGGCGGGTGCATAGGGAGCCCTTCAGGTGGATGTGCAGTCCATAGATCCTCATGGTTGGTGCCTAAGACTCTGAATTGTGTGTGAGACTGATAATCCACAGGAGTGATGCAGCAGAGTCAGCATCTCTGTGTCCTCAGTTGGGTCTTAACCCTCTGCTTGGAATGAACTTCAAACTGTCCCACTTGTAAGTCCTAACTGAAGGAGCTGCTGGTTGGTGTGAGGAGCTTTTAGGAAATGTATAGAAGTTTGAGCTGTTTATTAGGGGTCCCCAGCACCTGACTCAGGAACCCCTTCTAGTCCCAGTGCCAACACTGCTGGTTCTAGTGTAGAGTATTTCAGTGGAAGTCAGCTGCGTTTCTGTTGCACTTTCTGCCTGAGCTGTGTACTGCTGGTGTATTTCCCAGTGAGTTTGTTTCTAGCTGCATTTGTATGGTGTCTGTGGTAGCTCTGCCTAGAAATCCCATCCATCTTGACTTAAGCTTCTTTCTTTTTTTTTTAATATTTATTTATTTATTATGTGTACAACATTCCTTCGGTGTGTGCCCACAAGCCAGAAGGGGGCGCCAGGTCTCATTATAGATGGCTGTGAGCCACCATGTGATTGCTGGGAATTGAACTCAGGACCTCTGAAAGAGCAGTCAGTGCTCTTAACCACTGAGCCATCTCTCCAGCCCCTTAAGCTTCTTTCTAACCCTGTTCAGTGCAAGTATGTTTAGAATTCCTTGTTAATATGTTGCCATGATGATCTCAGATTGTCTTAAGTTTGCACATCAAACAAGATGGTTGTAATTTGCTATATTCAGAAGGCCTTTTGTGAAGCAAGTCTGGCTGTTTCCAGGGCAGTGTAGCCTGGTAATGGCAACCCAAAGTATAAATAAGCTCTTGATTCATGAAGAGACAAGCGGGAAGGTTTACATGTAGAGTGAGTGCAATGATAATAAATGTTGCTAAAGGCTTGTTTTCCTTTGTGGCGATGCACTTGGCAATTGGCCAATTATACATTCAGTGTCTCAGCGTCTGTGTAAACAGCACCACAGTTGTAGTGCTTCTACTGTGAGGCCTGCCATAGGGAGCTAACAGTCCCACTGTGAGGACTGGTGTAGAGCAGTGCTGGAGAGGCAGGCATGGTTAGAGTGCTACTCCACCCCCTGGGGTCCATCGTGCACCATCTCAAGTTGTGATGGACCTCCTTCCTCTCTGTTTACCCAGTCAGTTCTCTAAGATGTCACTCAGTAATTCAAGACTGGCTTCTGACCTCCAGGTAGAGTGACATGCAGAAACTCAGAAGGCAGGTGGGTGAGATGTCACTGCTGAGAGTTCACTGACCATAGTGACAGAATAGCCCAGAACTGAGCAGACTTCTTGTCCTCTTCTCAGAGGGGACCAGTCGTCAGCTGTCTCTCTGTTGGTTGCTTTCTGTGTTTATGCAGGAAACAAGTTTTAGTCATCACCCAGAAAAGTGCTCTTTTGGGGGACCCCAAAAGTTGCCAGGGATTTGTGTCCTTGGAGACCAACTATGGGCAGGACAGTCACCTCCTCCTCATAGTAAGCTGCGCACTGTGGAGGCCTAGGAGGATCAGTGTAGGTGGAATGTGAGTCATGGCGGAGCTTCTGGCAGACGTACTGACTGCTTCCTCTCCTGTGACATTCTTAAGGAAGGTTCCATCATCCCGAGTGACAAGACCCTGTTCCCTGGTGTTGATTGGCTGATTGGTAACCATTCTGATGAGCTCACTCCCTGGATCCCTGTCATTGCAGCCAGGTGAGTAGGCAAGGCAGGTGGTTGTTTCTTCCTGTGCACTGATGCCCACGATAGCGGCCCCTAGTCACTGTGGCAGTGCGGCATCTGACAGGGTAACTTAGAGCATTGAAATGACGGTAGCGTGGATATATTGAGTAAATTTAAATCTACCTGCCTTTCTTTTGAAACGGTGGCTACTATAAATCCTAAGCCACACACGTGTTTCCTCTCGTGTTCTGTCAGCCAACACTGATCCCAGTTATGTCATCTTACAGATTTCTGTCCCGTGTTCATAGGTGTGCACCTTTTTTGGAAAGTATGCTGGTTTTAGAGGGTTTGACTTCCTTAGACAGATCCGCTGCACACTTAGACAACACTTTGTAGAGTCTGAAACACTGCCAGTGCCTTCAGCCCCACCTCTCCCCACCAGGACTCTGAGCTGTTTGTGCTCCTAACTCCACTCCAGGTCAAGTCTGAAACTTACCTTTGCTGTCCTGTCTTGAAATCCACATTTTTTTTTCTTTTTCAAGATAGGATTTCTCTGTAGCTTTAAAGCCGGTCCTGGAATTCACTCTGTAGACCAGGCTGGCCTTGCACTCACAGAGATCCACCTGTCTCTGCCTCCCGAGGGCTGGGGTTAAAGGCGTGCGCCGCCACCACCCAGCTGCTGTCCTCCCTTATTTTCTGATTGCTACCTAAAGTTCCAGCTCTAGAAAGCTGATGCCACAGTGGGCCAGAGTAACTACACAGGAAAATTATTTTTTATTAATTCAGTTTCTGTTTTGTTGAAAGATACAATGTGCTGCATGGGTTTTAGAGATCTGTGGGAAACGATCCGGTGTGGTGACTATGCCTGTAACCCCAGTACACTGAAGGTGGAGACAAAAGTTAGGAATAAATGGTGCATTTGAGTGCATTTGCATCTGGGCCACATGAGACCTGTTGGCCTTAAAAAAGTAGATAATAAAGACCCATTACTTTAGATGTCAGAATACCAGGAGCAGCTTAGGTACTTTACCTTCGGCTGCTTGTGCATGCTGTGATGTGCCTACTTATCTGGGTCTCTGTGCTGGGTTCCTCAGGTCTTGCTGGGTCTGTGCTGGGTTCCTCAGGTCTTGCTGGGTCTGTGCTGGGTTCCTCAGGTCTTCCTGGGTCTGTGCTGGGTTCCTCAGGTCTTCCTGGGTCTGTGCTGGGTTCCTCAGGTCTTCCTGGGTCTCTATGCAGGGTTCCTCAGATCTTCCTGGGTCTCTATGCAGAGTTCCTCAGATCTTCCTGGGTCTCAATGCAGGGTTCCCCAGATCTTCCTGGGTCTCAATGCAGGGTTCCCCAGATCTTCCTGGGTCTCTATGCAGGGTTCCCCAGATCTTCCTGGGTCTCTATGCAGGGTTCCCCAGATCTTCCTGGGTCTCTATACAGGTTTCCTTGTATCTTCCTAGGTCTCTGTAAAGGGCGCCTTGGATCTTCCTGGGTCTCTGTGCAGGGCTCCTTGGATCTTCCTGGATTTCTATGCTGGGTTTCTAGGGTCTTCCTTGGTCTGCACTGGGTTTCTAGGGTCTTCCTTGGTCTGTGCTGGGCTCCTTGGGTCTTCCTGGGTCTGTGCTGGGCTCTTCGGGTCTTCCTGGGTCTGTGCTGGGCTCTTCGAGTCTTCCTGGGTGTGTTCTGGGTTCTTCAGGTCTTCCTGAGTCTGTGCTGGGCTCCTCAGGTCTTCCTGAGTCTGTTCCAGGTTCCTTGGGTCTTCTTGGTCTGTGCTGGCCTCCTAAGGATTTCCTGGGTCTCTTCCTCCTCTAGGTCTTCCTACACCTGCCGTTTCTTCGTCCTGCCCTGCTGTTTCTTTGACTTTGTAGGGCGATACCACCGGCGGCAAAGCAGGAAGACACAGTACCGTGAGTACCTGGACTTCGTGCTGGAGGTGGGACTTTCCTGTGGCTTCCACATGCAGGAAGATTGCCTCAGGATTCCTTCTACCAAGCGGGTATGTGCCAGGGCAGGCACGGGGCTGGGGAGTGTGTTCTGCTTGGGGCTCTTCCAGGCGTTTCCTTCAGAGCCCATCTTCAGGCCTGCACCTTTTTCCCAAGTGGCGTCATGCCATCAAGTCTTAGTCCTCTGGGTTGGAGAAGGTTCAGTCTGGGGTGTCAGAGATCTGTGTTTGGCACCTGCCATTCCACTGCTCATCATGAAAACCAAGGAAGCTCATGCGGTTTCTGACCCAGTGTTACCGTTGGGTAGTATGGGAGGTGCCCAGTCAGTGCTAGACAGCCACACAGCTGGTGAGGACCAAACACATCAGATGCTCCGTTGCTCCAAACCCAGAGTACATGGCAGGACTGGGTGACCCTAATGGAATTCCGTTGGCCCCTTTTGCTGGTGTGCACTCTAACTCTGGAGTTAATGACCAGGGGAAAGTGTGGAGGAAGTTCCTTAGATGCTTTGGGTACCTGCATTGTTTCGGGTGTCATGCTGGCAGGTTAATATACAGCCTCATTCTTACACAGATTCTCCAGGAACTTTCAGAGGTGAATTGTGTCACTCCTGGGGAAAGGCAGGCCTAATAAAGACCGCCTGAATGAAGCATTTAGCTAACTTACTCCTTCCACAGATCTGCACCCACATTCCTCACTAGGTTTTATTGTTGGCTTTTTTATTTATAAATCTTGTCTGTTGGTATCTGTTAAAAAAATGGAATTCAGGGCTTAGGGTAGACCTCAGAGGGCAATGTTTCCCACATGTGCAAGGCCTTGGAATCTATCCCAAGTACAACCAAAAGGCTGAAATAGGATTTCTGTCTTCTTATAACTCATTTCTAAAACTTTGGTCTAAATTGTTATTTAGCACAAGCATGCTCCGTGAAGAATGTTGCAGTACGATGTCTCTTCAAACACAGGTCTGCCTCATTGGAAAATCCAGAACATACCTGCCTTCTTCAGAGGTCTGGATGGATGAGCAGAGGACTCGGTACCTCCACAGCAGACAGGGTTACTCCCAGTACCCGCCTGGTGAAGGACATACGCCTTCTGCACCCCAGGCAGCTGCCCACGATGCTGGTCCCCAAGACAGCCACAGGACCTGCGATGCTGGGGCCGAGTGCATGCCTGACGCCTTGGCTGCTGAAGGAGGAGTAGCCCCAGCCACAGGGCCCTGGATGCCTGGGTTCTGCCCCAGAGAAAAGGCCGAGCGTGTGAGGAATTGCGCTGCCCTCCCTCGAGACTTTATTGACCAAGTGGTTTTACAAGTGGCAAATTTGTTGTTAGATGGAAAGAACTTAACCACGGGGAGCTCTGAGGACGGGAGTCTGAAGACCTGGAATGAAGGAGGTAGGCCCTAATGCCCCGGGCAGACTGTCTAGCCAGCGTGGGCTGTGGGTCTCTGTAGCTCAGTATACCCTGAGGATGAGAGTGAACAGCTGTCCATAGTTTAAGAAAGGAAGGTGGAGGCCAGAGCTGCTGGTGTTCTAGCTTTAGAAATGATGCCACCAGAGAACAGGTTGCCAAGTGTCAAAAGCCCCGTTCCCTTGAATGCAAATTCAATACTTTCATTCAGTGCAGTCCCTAAATATAAAACTGTTGCCATGGAAGAGACAGTTGCATCTGATTGCTCATTGGCTGGAACCTGCATATTAGAAACAGAGAAAGTGGGGTTGCTCTTACATTTAAAATTGAGGTTGTCAAAGCTTTCAGCTGCACCCCTTGCTTCCACCTGTGACCACTAGAGGGTGGTATGGGGCCATCTGCTGACTAGAATCAGGGTTGCATCTGAAGCTGTGAATGTTGCCTAGTTCTCACCCTGCACAGGAGCAAGTGGCCCCCGGCATAGCCTAGAGCAGAATGGCTCCACTCTCATCCCCCATGCCACATCCTCATCTGAGCCTCTTGGGTCCAGGTTTCTTCCAAGTCACTCCCATATGTGACATGGCAGGACCTTCTTGTATGTTCTCCTTCAGAACTAACCAATCCTGGGAGGCCCTCTGGGCCACTGTCCAGAGTGGCCTTGACTCAGGTGCCATGTAACTTGAAGACCCAACAGTCTGTGGTTTGGAGCTAGCATCACCGTGTAGATGCTGTGATGGGGTCCTTGCAGAAATGTTTCCCCAGAAGGTTGGAAGAACTCAGGGCAGTGCTGGAATGGTGCTATGGATGTGGAGGTTCCTGAGTGTGCTGTGCAGCAGGAGTCCTGGTTTAAGTGAGACGTGCTGGGAATTGGGGGACTGTTAGACGGTGCCTGGCATGGGAGCCCTGAGCTAGCTGGACCCTCTTCAGACCTAGGTCTAGAGACGGCTCTGGGGCCTAGATCTCATCCTTCCTGCTATCAGGTGGAGCACTAGGGTACCATACCTTTGTTGATGGGTGTCCGGAGGCCTAGGCTTGTTGGAGGCTCTCAGGTGCCCTTGGGTGAGAAGCATCTCTGTGAGAAGGGAATGGTCCCGGGCCTCTGAGCCCACAGACAGCCTCTCCCCGCTCTGCCTGGTGGAGGCCTGGGCGTCTCGCTCGGTAAGCCATTCTGGACACTGGGAAGGAGGCCCTCGGGTCTGATTTTAGCCTCCAGCTCTGCTGTGAGGCCCAGATGAGCTGCAGTGTGGGGAGGTGACCCATTGTCACCTTAGGCAAAGTAGACTTCCTTGTCACAGGGTATCTGATGAGAGTGTTTTCAGGTGTGTGCAGGGTTTTGAGCAGCATTGTGAGTGGGAGAGACCTCACTGTGATACCTGTGGTCCTGTGTCACATCGTTGTGAGTGGGAGCGACCTCACTGTGATACCTGTGGTCCTGTGTCCCACTGTTGTGAGTGGGAGCGACCTCACAGTGATACCTGCGGTCCTGAGTCACACCGTTGTGAGTGGGAGAGACCTCACAGTGATACCTGTGGTCCTGTGTCCCACTGTTGTGAGTGGGAGCGACCTCACAGTGATACCTGTGGTCCTGAGTCCCACCGTTGTGAGTGGGAGAGACCTCACAGTGATACCTGTGGTCCTGAGTCCCACCGTTGTGAGTGGGAGAGACCTCACAGTGATACCTGCGGTCCTGAGTCCCACCGTTGTGAGTGGGAGAGACCTCACAGTGATACCTGCTGTCCTGTGTCACACCGTTGTGAGTGGGAGCGACCTCACAGTGATACCTGCGGTCCTGAGTCCCACCGTTGTGAGTGGGAGAGACCTCACAGTGATACCTGCTGTCCTGTGTCACACCTCTCACTCTAGCCCCCTGTGTGCCTACCAGCGTGGACAGTGCCCTGTAACGCTCTGATGACAGCTTGGCCAGGAGACGCAGCTAAAGGCTAGCCTGTTGGCCTTGCCTCCTCAACTCTGGGCTGTGTTTTGTTTGTATGGTACCAGGAATGTGGGGGTTGGGCCACTCTGTCAGGTGTTGGTAGACTTATTCGATCCTCAGCCTGCCCAGTGGAAGCAAGTGGTTCTGCATGCTGGCACACTGTGTCACTGTGGCTGGGGTGACCTCTGCCCTGTGTCCTGTGGTTATAGAATATGGAGTCATTAAACTGTACACACAGGACCCTGCAGCTGCAGCACACATGGGACTTGAAGCTGCAGGATTGGGTTTGGCTTTGGGACCTGACAGTCTGTGCTGGTTACAGTTTGTAATCTGTGGTGTGTGCGGACACCTGCTTTTCCACAGGGAGCCTTTCCCTGGCAGAAGTGGCTGCAGAACTGAGCCCAGAGACCCTGCAGCAGCTGAAGCGGGAGTGTGGAGGCCTACAGACCCTGCTCAGGAATAACCATCAGGTGTTTGAAGGTAAAATCTATGAGGTCACCATACACTGGCCATCCTGCTTGTCCCCAGCAGTTCCTCTCTGTGCATTCTGTAGAACTCTGCTTTTTGTCCCCAGTGGCTGTGATACTTAGGTGCTACCTAGATGTTCATAAGAACCAAGTGGACAATATGGCGGCCCTGTGCCCACTCAGCCCATCACCAGCTTGTATCTTAGGGTGAGCCATGGCCATCATTCTCTCTAGGTACACTCCAACCTCGACTCAGGTTCCCTGTGTCTTGGTCCAGGTGGTCCTGTCTAGGATGTGCCCTCCATTGCTTCTGTAATGCCTGTTCCTCATACAGGGCTGGTAGGCCGGTGCAGAACTTGCTGGCTGCATCTTGTGTCAGTACAAGAACATTTGTTCACCTGTTTCCTGCAGTAAGAAGCATGCGAAACTATAGAGCCCTTCAGGCAGGTTGGGGACATGAACCATATCCTAGACTCTGCTTAATGCCTCCACCTTTCCGGGACCCTTGAGTCACCCTCCTGGTAGACTGAGGCTCTGCTCCAACACCGGATTCCATAGCTCCAGAGAGAAAGGGGTCCGTTCTCCACGGGTCATGGCTGCATCCCTGCCCTGCGGGAGTGTTGAGTCTGAGGATGGGGAGTGGAGTATGGCAGTGTCCACCCAGATACCCAAGGTGTAGACAGTGCCATGAGGTCACGAGTGTGTAGAACTAGCACAAGTCAGGAAGAGCTGCAGGACCTTCCCGCAGGCCACTTGTGCTTCATGGAGTGTGTGTCTCCCTGACATAGCCCCCTGGAGGTGTTGCTGAAACCAAGAGCCCCACACACACAAGTCCAGATGAGCTGCCCAGTGCCTGAAATCTGTGCTTATTTACAAAACTTGAATCAGTTAAAATCCTACAGCCTCAGGGGCCTCCCTGTTTTCCATGTTTTCTTTGGTTTCATGAAGGACCATCGCACCTGTCCAGTGTAAATATGTGTCTATGGAGTTAACCGCTTCTCTGTGAGTTCACTTCGGGGGACAATTAGTTTTGGAATCACTTCTGAGTAAAAGTCCTAGAGATCATTGCCGTGTGAGCATTCTCTTTGCAGTCATGCAGAAAGTATGTGCTGAAGCTGGGGCTTATCTCTGCATGGCGTTTGGTTTGAAGCTGATGTGACTCTGGGTCATCTGGAGGAGTGTGAGCTCCTGAGGAAGCAGCTTTCAGATAGATGGCTTAGGTCAGCTCGCGTGAACACTGCGTGTCCATGCCATGTCAGTATTGACTCCGCCTCGGCTCCACCCCTTCCAGGACTTGCATGGCTGTCTCTTCCTGTCAGCTGGTGAAGCAGCCTCCTCATCTAGAGGACTTAGCCAAGGCTCCGATGAGTTGGTGGCAGTCCAGGCCAGGCGAGCCCCTGGCACTGATGCTCCTGAAGACAGGGCACACCCTCAGTGCTCTTCCTGTTCCCTGGGTCCCAGCATGTTCTAGCCAGCTGATGAGTAGAGAATTCTCTGTTTCTCTGCAGTCCCACAAGCCCCTAGCAGGAGGCAGGAATGAGGGGGAAGACAGCAGAGTTGTTCCCGTAATTCCAGTTCAAATTAGTAGCACATTTCCCAGAGGAGAGCTGTTGGTGGTCTGACTTGAATGACCGGCATGTGCCGTGGAAGGCTGGCCCTTTGGCACCTGACACCATCTTTCCCAGAGTGGTGGCTGAGGGGCCAACAGGGAGCTGCCTGGCATCCTGTGTAAACCGGGCACACTGGTAATGCCCTGCATACTAGATGTTGGACTCCTTGTGTGATTAGTGCTCCCTTTTGGTCTTTATACTTAAGACGGTCTTATCACATAACCTTGCAAATAGCAACCAGAAGTGTAGCTAGGCATGCTACTGGCTCATAGCCATTTGGGGAGGTTTTTCTGCTGGCCACTGTGTCCACAGAGAAGTCCTAAACCAGCATTGAGGGCAGGCTTCATGTCCACTGTGGCTTGGCCTCAGATTGCTTAAACATGTCAAAACTTCTGACAGGGACTCCTGGCCACTTGCAGTCAGATGTCCTCCTCCTTCTGGAAGATGCCTTTGAGGCTCCCCTGAGCACAGTTCAGAGAGTTCTGGGCCCACAGTGATTCAAGTTGTGTCCTGTGCCTCACTGGGGAGATCTGCTCTGGGAAACGTCTCTGAGTGTCCTGAAGTGACCTTAACCTGGACTTTAGTCCAGGGAAGACCAACCTCAGCCCGAGGGAGGTGGTTGCATGTGATGTCACTTGACTCTGGGGGCTTCAAGCCATCCCTGAAGTTGAAACCCTCCCTGTATTCTAGGTACCATAAGGTCCTCTCAGGACTCATTACTCAGGTTTCCAAGGGAAATATTTATTCCCAGGATGCTGATGATAGCAGCCAGCCTCACTGGAGCCATACCACAGGGGACCCCAGAGCCGACAGGAAGCTGTGTTCACACACACACACACTCAGTCAGTTCTGGAGGTCACTGAGCCAGGCTCCCTCAATGAGGCACTTTTCCTCCTCCCGCCATGCTGGCTGCAGGTAGTTTTACGGCCCTGGGGAGGCCAAAAGGTTTGGTTGCTTTGGCCAAGTTTCACATGGAGCTGTTGGCTCCTGAAAATGAAGTGGCAGGGCAGTGGGCCACGCTGGCCATTTCCTGACTAATGTGCCCCTTGCATCAGATCCTGCCCAGCAGGACTCATGACTAGAGGTCCTTACCTTAACCCTGCACCCCTCTGTCAAGACCCCCCACAAGGTGGTTTTTCTCAGTTTCTATACACGAATGACGTTCAGGCTTTCTGTTCTAAACTCAGTTCTGAATGGGCAAGTTCACATCCGTGACTGGCGGCGAGAGCTGCAGAGGGAGAAGCCTCCAGAAGCCAAGCGGAGTCTGCCTGCGGAGGTGTTCAAGACACGCATCTGCTGGTTCTTCACTCACCATCCTGATGGCTGCGTGCTGCCTGCCGCCCTTTGCCCCTTTGCCCATGGGCCTGAAGAGCTGCGCCCGTCCCAAACCTCAAAGAAGCAGAAGCAGGCTCCCTGAGTCACTTCCTCAGTGGTCTCCAGCTGGTGGCTCTGTGGGTCTCCTACCTGTCTCCCCTGTCCTGATGACACCCTGTTGGGGTGAATTGACTTCGGTGTGACTGTCTGTGCATAGCCACCGTGTCAGCTTCTGCATACATGACCTTCTCATTCTCAGGACTGTGTGCCCAGGTTTCCTCTGCCTGGGAGCTTGCTGCAGGGTGGTCACAGGCTCCTACAAGCAGAGGCACAAGACTTTTCTGTGAGGCCATTCTCAGAGTCTTAGAGAACAGCTTCCAGAGTCACACCCTGTCACCCTTGTTCCAAGGCATAACTCAGATGAACACTGCCTCATCCTTACCCTTCTCTTTGGCACCCAATCCCCAGAAGTGTTTTACAGTTTTTCCTTTCAGAAAAAAATTATTTCCATTTAAATTTATTTTTGGTCTTACACAAAAAGTGGTACTCACTGCATCTCTGCTGAGTGTCTTGGGGACCAACCTCTGAAACTTGATATAGAAGTGTCCCGGTGTCATCTGAGCCAAGTGAATGAAGTTGTTTATTCTCAGAGCTGAGGGCCCTGCAGCATCCTGGAGCAGGGCGGCCACCATAGGGTCTTGGTCCCAGCTGATGAGAGCCCACAGAGTTTGCTCCCACCTTTCTTTGCCAGTTTGGCAATCACAGCTCCAGAGCAGTGGTAGTGATCTGCACCCAGGAAATGTCACCACCTCTGTCTTGGATGGGCTAGGCTGTGTGTCCTCAGTGACCAGGATTTGCTCAGAGTTGGGGGGGGTAGCCTCTGTTCTCATTGGCCCTGCCTGTAATTGCCTTTTCTCTCAGGTCCATAGGGGCCCAGAATCTGCAGGGCCCTCTCCCACCTGACCCTGCAGGCACCTGAAGATTTAACCTTGGTCCTCTAGTATGTAGTGGCCAGGCTTCCATGGGCAGGGAGCTTGGCCTCCCTGAGATTTTCCTGGGCTCCATGTTAAGGCAGCAAGACTGAGATGTGGGACAGCGTCTTACATTTCCACTTTTTCTAGTTCTCAAAATCCCATGGTGAAGCCTGGCTTCTGGGAGAAGACTGCAGAAGCTCATTCAGAATGAGCTGTGGGCTCACTCCCATGACTGTTTAGTGAGGACAGCTTCCAAAAGCCCCTGCATGGGAAGAATGTGAGCAGGGTTAGGGACGTGTGCACGGAAAAGGAGGACTGTGCCTGTCTCTGGATAGCCCTGCTACATTGGGCTTTCTGTTAAACCCATATTCTACCAGGTCAGTGATAGGACCAGAGGCCCAAGTGAGCTCAGAGATGAAGAAATGCCCAAAGTCAGGATGCAGCGATAGCTGGTGAGCGTGCATCCCAGGCTAACGCCGTGCAAGCACATGTGTGCATAAACACAGGGTTTGTCTGGAGTGTGGGCAACTTGCGTCCATTAAAGACATTTGGCTTCTGAGTCTTCAAAGTGGTCAAAGATGAGAGCTGAGCGTTGGAGGGGAGGGCTGCTGTGTTTGAGAGCACAGTAAGGACCTGGGGCTTAGGACAGTACAGTAGAGACAGGCACAGCTTTGGTGGGTCTTCGTGCTCAGGTCCCTCCTGGCTGCAGCCAAGTGATGGCCTAGGACTGAGGTCTCAGCAGAGGCTAGACTGGGAAAGGATCTGTGCCACATAACACAAGTGGTTGCCTTCGCTGGTGAGAGGTCCTGCCCACATTCAGAACAGGCTGGTCAAACTCATGAGCACAGGTGGATAAGGATCATGGCCCTGTGTGCCAACTACTACATGTGCCATGTCCAGACTGTTCCACACTCTCCCCAGCACCTGAGGATCTGTCTGTGGTGACCAAGTATCAAACACAAACCTTGGGGGACAGCGCACTGTCACACACAACAGTCTCCTTTCCTTTGGACTCCATCTTACACTGAGATGGCTTCAGAGCAGACTTCAAGCAGAAAGGTTCCCCAGGACATTCTAACTGTTCCCATGAGCTAGCCTCCTAAGCCGGGACTGTTCCCCACCCCGGCTGTGCCCCACGCCAGGCAGAAGCAAGACTTGTGCTCAGAGCACACACTGTGACCAGGACCCCACACTACTCGGTGCCCATTGGCCCAGCTTGCCTTTGATCCTGGGCTCTGCCAGGGCACAGGGTCCTCATGTGACCTGGCCAGTCCCTTCTACTCCCTCAAGTAGGGGCAGGGACACAGCAGTTTTGTCGGAGTGCTGAGTGTGCACTTCTGCTGAGTGAGTAGAGAGGCCAGGGCGGGAGAGGGCTGTAGGCTTGGCTCTTGGCCTCTCCAACAGGGAGGCTCCAATGGGCCCACGTCTGCAGAGCTCAAGCCAGTTTTTGGATGAGTGAAACAGTTGGAGCTCCAAATGGAGAAGCTGCTAGCCTGGTTGGGTGGGGCCTGCCTACTGGTTCAGCCCCCTAAGGCTCCCCCTGCAGAGGGCAGCTGACTGTTCACTGGGATGATGCTTCCACATCATAGCCCAAATGGCAACCAGTCAAGGAGTCAGCCTGAGGCCTGGCAGGTTCTCTGGCCTGCGGGACCAGCATTCACCCACCTACTCTGGTGATACCTCCAGCATTGAGCCCACCAGGAGCCACAGACAAGCCGTGCCTAACCAAGTGAGGCTGGCTCTACAGTGCACTATGGCCTTTCTTCCTACCTGGCCCTGAAAGAGTTCCCGACTACCAGCCAGGCAGCATCTCCATTGGGAAGCAAACAAAGATGTTTCTTCTAGCTGCTTGGCTCTCTAGAAACACTGAGCCATGTGGCAGTGATTTATTCTGCTGTGGCCCACTCCAGAGCAAACAAGGCAAAGCCCAAGTAGGAGGATTATGAGAGGAGGAGGCCCAGAGAGAGAGGGCTGTTCTCCGGAGCTGCCCAGAGCCTCCCACTGCGTTCTGAAGCCATCTCCTCCATATCTCCTCCCTCCCTTCCTCTCCTACATGCAGAGTTGGAAGGGTCCTAAATGGACCCACTCACAGCCCACAGGCTGTTCTGGGAACAAGGCTGGGTTCAGGTCTGTGTCCATGGGGGCGCTGCCCTGACCCTGTCCTCGTTGGATGAGCTGCAACTCCAGACAGGACGTGGAACAGGCCTGGCTATCAGGGACCACTCAGAATGCGAGCTGGAATTGCCAGCCTGGGCCTCCCACTCCCAGGGGTGGGAAGCCTGGGACAGTCCCAGGCTGAAATGTATCTCCAGCTACAGAGAAGGGAGACTGGCTGGATGTCATTCTGGATTGTCTGAGACCTCACTGCTGGAGTTTTCCTTCCTGCCTCCTGTGAGGCCCTAAGTGTTACTAATTGTGCTGACCAGTTTTATATCAACTTGACACAAGCAAGAGTTATCTCAAAAGAGGGAACCCCAACTGAGAAAATTCCTCCATAAGATTGATGGGGGAGGACCATTGTAGGTGGTGCTATCCCTGGTCTGGTGGTCCTGGGTTCTACAAGAAAGGCTGAGCAAACCCTGAAGAGGAAGCCAGTAAGCAGCGCCTCTCCATGGCCCCTGCATCAGCTCGTGTCTCCACGTTCTGCCCTGTTTGAGTTCCTGCCTTGACGTCCCTCAGTGATGGACTGTCACCTGGAAGTGTAAGCTGAAATAAACCCTTTCTTCTGCAAGTTGCCTTGGTCATAGTGTTTCATCACAGCCATAAAAACCCTAAGACAAGGTGGTACCAGGATAGTGGGTTACTTCTGTGACAGATCTGACCAGATTGTTTTGGGGAGGATTGTGGATGGCCTTTGGAACTTTGGACTAGAAAAGCCATCAAGTGTTGAGAGCTCAGCGGAATGTCTTTATGGACAAGGAAGATAAGCAGAGACATTAATGGGGAACTGAACTGAACATTCTCCGATGCTGAGTGACTCATTAGAACTTCTGTGGCTGTCGGAAGTCGGAATGATGCAAGTCCAGGGCCGTATCTTAGGCTGTCACCATTTAATAGCAACCCATTGCCCACCTCCGTGTGTGGTCTAACATCCTCGTGACAACCAGGCAGACTTGCGGACTGTACAAGCAGATCCCTAGCTTCCGCCAACCCAAAAACTAAGGCATCTGAGGCCTGACCCAGGTTTTCCCACTTGGCTGTAACCCCCACCTAGCTGGTGTTCCCAGCAGTATATTTGAAGCAAGCGTTCCTTCACTGATAACATTTTTTGTTCTGTTTCTATAAAAACATCATGAAACTGACTGCATTGCGGGGCAACCTGAATTCATGCCCCTGGACCTCAGCCATCCATATCTGCATAAATTATCTCATCACCTTTGACATAAGAGCAGGGTTGTTTTGTCCAATGTCTCACACACTCGTGAGGGAAGTGGCATTCAGGTTCTGCTGACAACTGGCCCCTCTTTGGGTTTTTTGTTTTTGTTTTTTATCTGATGTGGACAGAGGGAGAGGGAGAGGCAGTGGGAGATGATAAGTACCAGACATGGGCCTCTCTAGGAGTTGAGAGCAGACAGCAAGATTGGGAGGGATGAAGAGAAGTTAGGGAGAGGAGAGGGAAGGACATCCCGTCCTGACCCCATTGTGTGTTTGCTTAGACAGTGGTCTTTACCCCACCCCACAACCGTCACATCTGCCTTGACAGCACATTTGAGATTCCCATGGCCTCGACTATGGCCCAGGTGTATTAACCAAAATAATCACCAAGTTATGTCCTAAAATAACGACTGATCTTACAGGAGTGAACACTTCCAGGTGACTCTGACCCTCATCTAACTCTGATATATATGTGATTTTTTTGCCTTTAAAAATGATGTATCCTGATTGGTATGTAGAAGGAGAAAAGATATCACAGCACTTGGGAGGCAGAGGCAGGCGGATCTCTGTGAGTTCGAGACCAGCCTGGTCTACAAGAACTAGTTCCAGGACAGGCTCCAAAACCACAAAGAAACCCTGTCTCGAAAAACCAAAATAAATAAATAAATAAATAAATAAATAAATAAAAATAAATAAATTTAAAAAAGAAACATGTTATATCCTTGAACTTAGACACTAAGACTTTTCGGAGGTTCAAGCCCACTCTTGGTCTGGCCATCAGTTAAATGGACTTAAAACTCTTTGTTTTGTCTTTTGAGACAGGGTTTCTCTGTGTAGCCCTGATGTCCTGGAACTCACTCTGTAGATCAGGCTGACCTCAAACTCAGAGAACCGCTTGCCTCTGCCTTCTTAGTGCTAGGATTAAAGGTATGAGCCACCACTGCTCAGCAGAAAGTTCTTTCTTGTGATCAAAAGTCAGCTAATGAAAATAGAATATCCAGGCAGGCATGCGGCACACACCTGATAGACTCAGCTCTTGGGAGGCTGAGTCAGCGAGGGCTGGGAGTGTGCCTCCACCCTGGCCTAGAACTCAGTCAGTGAGGTAGTCAATAACTGTCTCATGTGTGTCGTTACACTAGTTAGGTAGTTGACTTCCTCATTCATTCAACGTGCATTCTGGTGAATGAGTTGGAATGATTGCTGTCCTAGGGACGATGAAAATATGACAGCCATTTCTTACATCAAACACACACACAAACTAGACTCTGGGTGGATCAACACACTAATTGTAAGAGCAAAATCTAAATGCTTAAAGATGCACTGGGGACTGCAGAGATGGCTCAGCGATTAAGAGCACTTGCTGCTCTTGCACGGGACCCAGGTTCTGTTCCCAGCATCCACATGGTACTCAGAACTATCTGTACCTCCAGTTTCAGGGAATCAGACACTTTCTTCTGGCCTTCTTGGGTACTGCACACACATGCTGTACATACATGCAGATAAACACTCATGCACAGAAAAATAAAATAATAATAATTTAAAAATAAATCTCGAAAGGTCCATTGGGGAAAGTTCTTACAGTCCTGGCTCAGAGCACAATTTCCCATCCAGGACCTAAATGTCATCTTCCAGCATTTGCCCACACTGTGGCGAATCCTCCAAGGCAAATGCACGGGCAGACAGAGAAGACCTGCCACATGCACAGCTGGGGACGAGTCCAAGCACAGAGCTGCAGAGCCCTTGTAGAGAGCCAGAGAATGTGCAGCCCCCCTCCCCTGCCACGCTCCTCAGCAATCTCCTTGGTGCAGAACTCCGCCCTTAGGGAGGACAGGGTGGAGAGAAGCAAGGCTCCAGCACCCCACAGGTGAGGTGTCCTGTCAGGGAGAATCCCACTCTCAGGCGGGTCTGCCTGAGCAGTGCCCATCACAGGACCAACGCAGAGGCAGAGTCTGTGCAGACACCTGCAGGTCTCACCTTGTTGCACGTTAGTTACTGGAAGCCTTGCAACTCCTGCACACATCTGTTTGTGTGGAGTACGCCAATAAATGCCTGTGTTCTAAGGAAACTATTTACAAAGCCACATCTGGCCTTAGCTTGCCGGCCCCTGCTTACTGCAGAGGATCCCTGTGCTGAGAAACAGTCACAAGCTCACTTGCTTTGCTAAGAGAATGTGTTAGACTCCCAGAGAGTGCCAGGGAAGGTTATGGAGAGGGGTTAGAGCAGGACATTGACCCAGGCCAACTTGTTGGGATAGAGGTTCTAAGGAGGGCTATCTCTAGAAGACATGCTTTTTTAAGGTCCTTCCTTGTGGAGCCTCTCCCCACTTCCGGGGTCCCTGGAGTAGAGGTAGATAGAGAACCCGCCCAGGGGGCCCACCACAGGGGCCTTCCCGTGCAGAAGATCAGGGCAGTGGGAAAGATGCATTTCAAAGGAGATTCAAGAATTTGCTGGGTAGGAAGTTCTTTTCTGTGAAGTTCAAGGGTGCCTGTTGGAATCCAAAACATTCCAGCATGAGGAATGTGGACTTGGCCTGCTAAGCCAGCCGCTGGAAGCCTCTGAGAGGGCTAGTCTGAACTGAATTCCTGCAAGGTTCAGGATTAAAGGCAATGGGGCAGTCTGCAGCATCCAGACACTGCAAATCAGGCAGGCAGGGGAGGGATGTGGAGCTTCCCATGGGAAATATCACTGAGGGTGGCTGATGCCCTTGGGCCTCCTGGCCCTGTACCTCCTCCATCCCCCGAGAGCCATGCGCCAGGCACAGCTGTCCTGCTATAGGCTCTCAGGCAGTTGGGGACAAGCTCGTTCCTCTCTGAGCTTGGGACCAGCGCAATCTTGGGGAAGCTCTCTACTTTGTGAATAGCCCTGAACTCTGTTCCTCTCAGATGTTTTCTCATTTCCACACCACAGGGGCAGAAAAAAAACTGCTGCCGAAGTCACTATGACCACGTGTGTGTCCCACGTTCTGAACCACATCATAGTCTTGCCAAAGGCATCTTATTTAATTTAAATATTTATTTATTTATTTATTTGTGAGTTTCACCATACACAGATGTGTGCATAAATGTCACAGTACGTGTGTGGAAGTCGGAGGATAGCTTCCAGGATTTTAGTCTCTCCTTCTACTGTGAGTCCCAGGGGTCGAACTCAGGTCGCCAGGCTTGGCAGCAAACATTTCTCCACTGAGCTATCTCGCTGGCCCATCAGAGCCATTCTAAAGGACCACGAGTCAGCCTGTCTTGGCTGCTGATGCTGAGTAGAACTCAGCGGTGTGAGTGAGGCAGACAGAAAGACATGGAAAATTAGGGCCTGGGAGAAAGAAGGGAGCCCCTCATCCCCGAGTCTGGCTGAAGTCTGTCAATGGCTGAGTATCAAGAAAGACAACAGCAGCACCATCTGCTGTCGGGGCTGCCAGCGGAGGGACGATGTCTGTTTTCTAAGAATGTAAAACAGTGATGGGCTGGGCCTACAGCCCGAGTAGCGTGGCCTTGCTCCATCCCAGCTGTCTTTGTGAATCACACCAGAAACTCCATTTACAGAAAGAGACGTGTCCCAAGTCCCTGTGAGCTCTGGTGGCCCCTGGTTTCATCTAATCAGGTTGCAGTCCCCTCTAAGACACCCCAGAGCCACTTGGTGGTCTCCGAATTCTTAGCAACTTTTTGAGCTATAACTTGAGAGCCACTGAAATAATGTGCATGGAACAGGACGGACCTGGGAGGCTAAGGCAGCTCATGTTTCCTCCAAGTCTTTCCTTCTATTAACCACTGTGCCAAAAACCTAGGTTTTAAAATGTCTTTTTTTTTTACATTCATTCATTCACCCATTCATAAGTTGTGTACAGGTGTGTGTGCGCACACGCGCATGCACGCACACGTGTGCATGTGCCGTAACATGCGTGTGTAGATTAGAAGTTGGTTCTTTTCTTCTACCATATGCACAGAACTAGGTGGGGTGTTGCAGTGCATGCTGCACTGGGAATGGTCAGTTAAACTAGTACACTTGGAAGATTCTAGATCAGTGAGCCCATCTCAAAAGAACAAAGTGGCTCCTGAGGAATGACTCCCGAGGTTGCTCCTGACCTCTCCCGTCAGCACACACATGCATCTACACATACAAGCAGACAAACACCCATTCACATCACACACACCAAAAAAATCAAGCAAGCAGGCATGGTGGGGGTAAGACCCCTTCTCCTTTGGGGGTCTACACGGGAAAACGCAAACAAGATCAGAAATGCTGAGACTCCATTTTCCCTGTCTGTAAACTGAGGTGTGGGCCCTAGCCCGTCCATATCAGGACTGTAGAACTGGGTGGAGTCTAACTCTGGGCTGCAGAGCAGGGGCGTGGAGTTTGGTAGAGGGACTGAACCACTACCTGGAGTCTGGGCCAGGCTGCCCATGTGGCATGGGCTGCCACCTCAGCTGTGCCCAGCATGACGGAGTCTCCAGAATAGCTGCTTCCTGTGCTGAGTGCTGCCCGCCCTCCCTCCCCTGGGAGAGCATCCAGCCCCTGAGGCGGGAGGGAGTTCCAGGCTGCCCAAGCAGCCACTGTGGCCATGGGCTGCAGATGGTGGGAAGCAAGGGTTAGATAAGTCCTCATGGAGTGGTTTGACCTTCCCTTCACTCCCAGGGTTCCTAGGTCCCCACTGTGGGGACCCAGGCAGGCTCAGCACTGGCAGCACTTCGCATCTTGGCAGGATAGAACTGTGTGGCAGCTGTGCTGCAGCGGGGACCAGCCAAGGGAGACTCAAGAGTCCTGGCCACAGCCCTGAAGTCACAGCCATGCGGCAGCAGACCCAGACTGGTTTCAGAGTCAGGGAACTGAGTGCTGTGGGTGGCACTTGACAGGGCCGGAGAGTGGTGCTAGCAAGATACAGGTTGTAGTGGGCAGAATGCCTAGATGCTCTCAAAATTTTGTCCTCTCGTGTGCCCTGGGATAATCAACTGCCTTGCACTGTGGGTGGAACCCGTGGACCTGGTAGAATTCTCCTCCTGTGCTATAACTGACTTTAAAAAAGGTGAGGTCCATCCTGAGTGGGCCTGGCCTAACCAGTCAAGCCACCAAAGAGCGCAGGCTGTTACCCCAACAGGGATGTACCTAAGGGGTGTTCTCTGCCTAGCTCTGAGGAAGGAAGGGGCCCATGGCCAGGATTTTGCTGCCGAGGACAAGATCTGGGCAATAAGCTTCAGGAACCAAATCCTGCCCGTAGGCTTGGGAGCCTGGAAGAGAATCAGACCATAGCTGTCCCTCCTGGACCTGGAGTCCTGAGCATGGAACTGGATGAGTCCCACCCAGACTTTGACCCAAGGGGATGGAGCTGACCCAGTAGGCACCGGCTGCGGCTGGTCATGAGCTTCTCAGCTTGGAGAATGCTTCAGTCAGCCCAGGCTCTGCCCACCGCCAAGCTGAAGGGCAGAGACGAGGATTCTCTAGACAAGTGCATCGTCTTACAGGTTCCTAGCATGCTGGATGCAGGCTGGGCAGGGTGGTCTGTGGGCCATTTTCTTTGAGAGGTGTCCCTCTGAGAGTCCTCCTGACTGCAGAGCCCTGCCTGAAGCTAGTCATCGGCACCTTGTTCTGGTCCAGGTCCTGAACCCCTGTGAAGGTGCACAGTGAGGGTCTTCCCGCCTCAGTAATCTACACATTCCCTCACAAACATGCCTGGAGGTTACTTTCCATGGTGAGTCCCTAAAGTTGACAGATGAGAGTCATCATCGCACCTGGCAAGTCCCTCTCCCACTCTGCTACCTGCAGCACCCTTCCCCGTGTCTGTAACGGGGCGACCACCTCACCAAAATGGAGACTCCTAAGCTTGTTTTCAGCAGATGGCCTGTTTTGTGCTGAGGTGGACCCACACCCTGTCCCTGCCTTCCTACCCACAAAGCTGAGCAACTAGGCAGCCTCGTGCCTTGGATCTGGTGTTATGATATTGTAGATGAGGTCTGGAGCCAGTTTTCTCACAGCCCGCTGGCGTTAGGGCTGCATGGGACTGAGATATGAGCCAGCTACAGCTGGAAGGAGTGCCTTGTGCTGGTTAGTGTTTTGTCAATTGACAGAAGTGAGAGTCACTGGAAAGAAGGAATAGTGATTGAGAAAATTCCTCCACATGATTGGTCCGTGGGCAAGTCTGTGCTATATTTTCTTAATTAGTGATTGACATGGGAGAGCCAGCCCACTGTGGGTGGTACCACCCCTGGGCAGGTGGTCATGGGGGCTGCAGTAAGAAAGCAGGTTAAGCAAGCCCTAAGGGTCAAGTCAGTAGGCAGCACTTCCGCGTGGTCTCTGCTTTGGTTCCTGTCTACAGGTTCTTACCTTATGGTCCTGGCCTGGCTTCCTTCAGCGGCGGACTTAGAAGCTATACGGCGAAATAAATCTTTTCCTCCCCAGGTTGCTTTTAGTCATAGTGTTTTATCAAAGCAGTAGAGACCCCAAGACAGCTGGGGACTGAGTTGCAGTGGGCTTTGCGAATGTACACTGGGGAACCCGGGTGGAGTAAATAACGCCCCCTGCCCATGTCAATAACTAAGGTCACTGATCTCTGAGCTGTTGGGGACACCATACTAGGCTTCTTCCCAGAAAGAGCTGGCATCTGGAGTCAGCTGGGCAGATTTCAGAGGGCCACCACGCCTAGGAGCCCATGACCAGACCAGCTCTCTGGCTCAGGCCAAACTATGTCCCTAGGTGTCATTACCCTGAGTTGCCCTCAGTAAATGTTCACAGTGTGGCAAATGAAGGTCTGGCTTATGCCTGCTGCTGCTGCCCAATCTCCTCCCTGACCTCCTTCGGTTTTGGAGCTGTCACGGGTGGCCTGGACTATGAAATTTGCCTAGGTGTGACATGTACCCGTTCCTTCCCACCTGGCTTCAGGCATTCTTGTATCAATGCAGGGAAGACAGACACTTGTCTCTGAGCTCTGACTACCTCAGGGTAGCCTTGGTTGAGTCTTTAGCCACCATGCCCCAGTTCTCCAAACTTTAAAATAGATATCAAAAGATCTACCTCCTAGGCCTGGACCCTGGGGCCTGGGCAGGTGGAGTCCATACCTGCCTGGCTTCTGGGACAATGGATACTGTGAAGTGTGACAAGAAGGCACCCAGGAAGGGCTGACTGAAGTAATCACCCTCAGAACAACTGTTGACAAAATCAGAAGCAGGGGACCCCTGTGGTGGCTTGAATGGGAAATGTCCCCCATAAGCACACCCATGTGCATTAGCATGCCCTCACCAGTAGATGGAGCTGTTTGGAGAGGTTACGGAACCTTTGTGAGATGTGGCATTGCCTGTTGTCATATCTGTCCTGCCAGAAGGGATTCTACTACTCTGGAATAATGAGCTAAAAATAAAAATAACAATAATAAAAATTTTCTTCCCTAAGGTGCTTTTTTTCATGACAACAAGACATATCTGCTCCTGGAAGCACCAATCTTCTTCAAGAGGATGATGGGCACTGAAGAGGCTCTCTTATGGCACTGGCTAGCCATTTGGGCAAGAAACTGCTCTTGCCTGGACTGTTTGATGCTATGCTGTATGAACTGGACATGCAGGGTCCACAGAGAAAATGACTGCTGAACTTGCCTAAAGGTGAGATGGTCATTTGGGGTTCCTGCTTCATGAAATAGTCTGTCAGACATTTTGCAGGACAGAGAAGAAAATGTCTGACAAACTGCCAATAAAGGCAGAACTGTCTTTGAAATTTCTTGCTTCATAGGAAAGCCTGCTGGATACTATGGGCCTGTAGGCTGAACTACATTCCCCAATGATACAGAAGAACTTTGGATGACTGTCCAGACAGTGAGATGTCTCTGTCAATTCTAGAGTTTTGGAAGTTGCTTGCAACTGTAATTCTTGCTTGATACCTGTTTGATTATATGTAATGTTACTATGCTAAAGTTAAAATCTTCCTTTTTAATTAAACAGAAAAAGGGAAATGGTGTGGGAGGTCCTTCTGTATATGTGTTGCTTTTATTGGTTAATGAATAAAGAAGCTGTTTTGGACAGTGGCTTAGCAGAATAGAACTAGGCCAGGAAAACTAAATTGAATGCTGGGAGAAAGAAGGCAGAGTCAGGACTGGAGAGATGGCTCAGAGGTTAAGAGCATTGCCTGCTCTTCCAAAGGTCCTGAGTTCAATTCCCAGCAACCACATGGTGTCTCACAACCACCTGTAATGGAGTTTGGTGCCCTCTTCTGGCCTTCAGGCATACATACAGACAGAATATTGTATATATAATAAATAAATGAATATTTTTTTAAAAAAAGAAGGCAGAGTCAGTGAGAAGCCATGTAACCCTGCCAGAGACAGACACCGAACCTTGCCAGTAAGTAAGTAAGCTATGTGACAATACACAGATTAGTGGAGATGGGTTAATTTAAGATATGAGTTGGGGGCTGGAGAGATGACTCAGTGGTTAAGAGCATTGCCTGCTCTTCCAAAGGTCCTGAGTTCAAATCCCAGCAACCACATGGTGGCTCACAATCATCTGTAAAGAGGTCTGGCGCCCTCTTCTGGCCTTCAGGCATACAGACAGAATATTGTATACATAATAAATAAATAAATAAATATTTTTTAAAAAAAGATATGAGTTAGCCAGAAATATGCTTTAGCTATTGGTCAAACAGTATTGCAAATAATATGGTTTCTGTGTGGTTATTTCTGGAGCCTGGGTGGCCAGGAAATGAACAAGTGGTCTCCTACTACAATATACCATTCTTGATAGCCCTGCTGGACCCCATTACACCCCAAAACTCCTGGAACCTGATCATGCTCCTGATGTCTCATGGCCAGAGCATGCTAGGCCCCAGGCACAGCTCACAACCTAGAGATTTTGTTTATCCACAAATCCTTATTTAATTACCTCTTCTGGCCCCTCTGAATCTAGCTCTTCTTCCATAATCTCCTGTTCCTGGATCAGATGCTACCCGGGGCTACTTCCTTTCTCATGTTGCCAATATGCTCAAAGCCACATGACTAGGATGGGGAAGAGACAAATTCTCCCACAGCCAAGGGCATCAAGAGCCATGAGTCAAAGGGTTCTGTGTCCTGAGGTTGTCCCCATGAGGTAGCCTTTGAGAGTGTCCCTCCAACCCCCCCTTTAATTATCTCTCCAACCACTGGGCATCTAACCACTTGGTCACTGAGGTTTGGTGCCAACTGCCATTCCTACCAGCTTACATCTCAACTGCATATGACTCAAAACCCAACAAGCTGAATGGTGAGGAAGGCATGACTACTTCAGGGGACCAGCCTGATTGACAGTAGAAGGCAAAGGGTTCTTTTCCTTGGGTTGTCAGAGGGGTCAAGAAGACCGTTGGCATCAAAGAGGCTCTCTAGCAGCTGTTCCCTTTGTCTTCCCATGGACTTGCATTTTGGGATAGTGCCTGAGGCAAAGGGGGTGGGCAATCACATTCAGCACCCAGTACAGCACCACTACCTGTGGCTGGTCCTAGAACTGCCAATTACCCAACACCACACAGTGTATGTAAGAGGCACCATGCTTGCCTCACTCGAGCTGTTCTGGACTCTGCCAGGCTTCGAATCTCTGGGAAGCTGCAGCATCTGCTCTACTGCAGGATTCTCCTTGGACAGCTCCTGGATTCCAACCAGGAGCACAGTCCTGCCACCACCTGTGGGACCCCGGCAACCCGGCATTGGTGTTGTCGCTGCTGTCCAATGCTCTAGTGCCGCTCTGCTAGGTCCACGGTGCAGAGCTTCAGGAGTGCTGCCTTTGAGCCATTTGCTGCATTGGACGTTTCCTCCACTATTCTGGACGGGCTGTGTTCATTGGCTGTCCCTCGTGCCAGAGCACTGGCGTTCTGGACACTTGGCTGGCATCCAGTGCGGTGCAGAGCACTGGGAAGCTGACTGTGGACTTCTCACTGAGCTCATAGGTATCTATTGTTGGACTATCCATGGGACCCACCACACCTTGAGTGACGTGAAGCAGAACATGACCTGTGGGGACACAAACCAGGTGGCAATAAGCACAGCAGCAAGAGGGACAAGGCACAGGGCTCAGCTCCAACTGCATGCACAGCAAGCAGGACGAGAGTAAGTGAATGGGGGTACTACAAAGGGCAGAGACTGTCCCCATACTCTTATACCCAAGTGCCCCCCCTTGCTGCCTGGCGACTATTGTATAAGGGCTTTCTGCACCCCTCCCGGGGTTTTGTTTGGTAACTTTCCTGATAAAAACACTCTTGAGGCCCACATCCACATCAGAATCATTGGGTCAGGGAGTGTCACATCCCACCTGTATGCTCCTACTAGCTGCTATGGCCATCACTGCAAGTCAGAGAAGACCGCTGGTGCCATTGTCGGTGCTGAGTGCCCATGATGGCCAAGCAAGGCTGGGGAATGTGGCCACACTGGAATACCAGCTGCAGTGTTCTCTTGGGACCCTGTGGATCGCTCTCCCTGCTCCAGGCTTTGAGATTTGTGTAGCCAAGCTCTAACTGCCCTCCTGCCTACTCAGCTCAATCCTGGCAGTGCAGCTTTGAGGCCTCTGTTGTGGCTGCCCAGTCGGGTGCAGGGCTCTGGCAGATGGCGAGGATGCAGTCTCTTCCCCATTGGGAAAGTATAACCCTGTCTGTGAGTTCCCCATGAAGAATCACCTAGTGGAGGATTGGGCTGTCTCTGCTGATGAGCCAAGGCTGGGTTATAGAGGAGATCCTGTTCCCAGGACAGCTGGGGTTGGAAGAGTGCTGGTAGCTCAGTGGAGATTGTTTCATCAAGTCTGAAGGGCTGTGGACTCTAGGCTGTGTGGGTTCCTATGTATGATTACGGATGAAGAAGAAGCCCCCACTGAGGGCTGCACAGCTTTGTATGAATGAGAATCAAACCTGCTGGCAGAAGAGGATCACAGGAGACCCATAGTTCCCATGGTATTTAGCCTGCATACTGCCAGTCAGACTCAGAGACGAGAGGCCAAGTCAGGAGTCTTCAAAGAGAAGGCCAGAGGTGGGGTTTCAGAAGGCTGGTGGGCAGACCCAAGTGTCCTTGTTGGGCAAGGCTGAGCCCAGGTGGACCCAAATGCTGCCTTGGACGGCTCTGACCAGAACAGCTGTGGAGATGGTTCACGCTCCCTGAGGGTGGGTCTGCTCCATAGAGGGACTCTAACCTCTCACCCAAGTCTAAGTGGCTTGGACCACAGCCTCCAGCTGTCCCAGGCATAGAGGATGCCCATGAAGGCATCTGACTCCTAAAATTCATCCTAATATTCATCCAAATATTTCAGCTAGGAACAGAACTAAGTGCTACCTTGGTGTCTCAAGGGGCTGTCCCCAAGCTTGTGACATGTGCACACAACTGGACAGTGAGGTAGTGGGGCAGTGACCAGTGGCTAGCGGGCAGATATGCGTATAGATACAACAGTAACAGCGTCTGACCTGAGCCAAATGGTGAGGCCCAGAAAGACTGAGCATATGGAACACAGGTCATCTTATTATTTTTTTTATTTTTCACTTGGGTGCTGGTAGCCCTGGGAGTCCACCCAGGAAGCTGTGAGTGGAGAAGGCAAGGAATAAGGGACCAGGTGTGTATAAAAATGCTACCATTATCCCAGATATAACCTGAAGTTTGGTCACCAGTGGGCCACCTCCCCACTTCATGACATTGCCTTCAGTTTATACAGTCCTTCAGGAAGGTCCAGTGAGCTAGGTCCTTGATGGGCCCTGCAAGTGATGGAATCAAAGTCCAGGGAACCTGTCTGGACCACAGTCCCACACAGGATCGGAGCCGTGCCAGCGCCCAGGCAGGGGGGGCCATAGTACCTTTGCTCCACAAGCAGCTTCCTTGGGAGAGAATCTACACAGGGGATTGGCACGCGAGGCATAACCGACCTCATTTTGCTGTCTCTGATCAAGGCCTGGCTCACTTCCAGGTGGGGTCAGCTCTGGGCCAGGACCCATCTCCGCTTCTGGTGCAAGCTCCGTCTACCCACAGACCAAGGTTCTTAGGCCTAATCAGCAGGGATTTGATGATCGGCTCCCCAGAGCCTCCCACAGCAGGGCAAGTTCCTTTCTGGAGGAGGCGGGGCTCCTGGAGGGGTTAGGGGCAAGTTGGCTTTTATCTGTCTTTCCTCCTCCTCCCCAGCATCCCTTCTCCAGTGTCTGGCACTGCCGGTTGTAACCCGACTCCTGCGCCGGCTCCTCGCCCCCCACCCCCAGTCACTTGGCCCAGCAGCGCCACCCGCGCGCCCTGAGTGCCACATCACTGCACCCTCCAGCGCATCTGCGCGCCCACCATGCCTACACCGCCGCTGCTCCTGGCTGCCCTGGCTACACTGGCCGCTGCCGCACACCCCAGCTGCTCGCCTGGACCCCATCCCTCCGGTAAGGTCGCAATTGCTTCTCTGGGTAGATTTTAGACAACCTCCCTCAACCCACCTGGGATCTTTTCTCTCCCTGTGGGTTGTGGAGCTACTACCTAGATAGAATGTCCTAAGGGTGCTGCTACCTTGTGACCCTTAGGCGGTAGAGAGAACTTTGCTGGGCCACTGGGCTTTCTCGGCAGCTGAACCAGAGACCCCAGGACGACAGCAGAGCCCAGACTGGGACACAGCACCCGCCAGTGCAGAGCAGGCACCTGGACTGGCGGGATCTGTAAATGGGTCGGAGTGAGCAGGTGCCAGGACTGGAGGACAAGGCGGTCTGAGTCCCTTGTCCTTCCAGGAATGGGGAGGTGCTGGCTATAGCAAACTCCTGACCCTTCCTTCCAAACTCCTGACTGCAACGTGTCTAACTTGCCTTTGGAAGTGGCCCAGAGAAGGGTGGAGTGCTTCTGCAGGGATAGGACAGGGATAAGGGAGGGATCAGGCATCTTAACTGAGGGTCCCGAGGATGAGTTTGGAGTCCTGAACTCCATTCTGGTACCACTGCCTCTCCAGAAGGTGGGATCCAGTTTACCTCTTACTTGGGTGGGGGTGCATCTAGTTCACATTCTTGGGGTCTTTATCAATAGCAACCACCTGAGTCTAGCTGGACCTCCCCGCCACCTTCAGAGCCCATGGTATCAGATGTAGGATTTTAAGAGCTAGAATTTGCAGTCACCCGAGAGCCCGCCTGCTCTGGCCAGGTGGATGTTGGGAACACAATGTTCCTTTTCTTTGCTCTCAGCCTGGGGTTTTCTCCCTACCCCTGGCCTCCTCTGGCCCTCGGTCCATCCTGCAGAATGGACGGTGCAGGCCAATTGGTCAAGTGTGTGCGTGGGCAAGTCTGTGTGGATCTGTGTGCAGTCTGTGGCTGTCTAGCACTGCTAAAACTTGCAAAGGAGGATTCTTCTCTGAACTCCTGATGTCTCAGAAAATGCAGAGTCAAAAGCTTGTTTGGAACCTGTGCTACAGGAAGCCTTTCCTGGTCTGCCCCATGCCAGGAGCACTACCCCCCAGACCCCAGACCTAGGTTGCTTTGCAGACACCTGATTCCTCACTCAGGTGAGCTGTGTCCCTAGCTTGACTGAGCAACACCACAACACATCAGGAGTATTTTAGTGGGGAGGGAGTAACTTCTTTGGGTCCAGTCTCATTCCCTAGGGGCACACATGGAAGTTTAGTAGGCTTTCAGATCGTGGTTGCTTCTGGATCAGCCTGATGGTTTCAGTCCAGGGTTCATATCTAAGGATGGTCACAACTTCATTCTCTACCTCCATCCCATCCCCTTGTCCCAGGGGCTAGGAGCAAACCTGGCATACACTTCTCTGCCTGGTATTTACCTTGGCAGAGGGCTCTAGTTCTTCGCTGAGCCTAAGTTTGGGATCTTACTGTGACACCTTTACTGGGCTGCGTGACTTGGGGAAGCTGCCCTGATCTACCCCAGGGAATTCTGACTTCTCTGTTAGAGGGGTCAGTTGAAGAGAGAAGGTGGGTCTGAGGGCAGCTTCCATCCCTGCCTTGGTGAAATGCTGCCACCTTGTGGTTGATGTAGGTCAGCCATGCGGACTTCAAAGAGGGAAAGAAATGGGTGAGACTGATTTTAAATAATACAAATTTAATCCAATAATATGGAAAACTACTTCAATATCTCTTCATTGACATAAAAGATGAATAAAGTATGTTCTGGTTTTCTTCCTATTGTTGTGATAAACATCATGACTTGGGATTTGTTTGGCTCACACCTTCTGAGGAAAGTCAGGACAGGAACTCAAGGCAGACTGGGATCTGGAGGCAGGGGCGGCTGCAGAGACCACAGAGGAGTGCTGCTTACTGGCTTGCTCCCCATGGCTTGCTTAGCTTGTTTTTTATACATCCTAGGTCCACCTGCACAACAGTAACGGGAGATTGTCCAGGCTCTCACTGTGTGCGCGGGTGAGCCCAGAGGCAGGCAGGCCAGGGGCTGGACCCTTCTCTGTTCTCTACTGCACTGGCTCATGTTCAAGGTTCTCGACAGCATGTTTAGTGCGAGGAGGGGAGTATGTCCTGGGGTGCCAGGGGCTTCTTGTGGCTTGGGTACACACCCAGATCCACACCCTAGGAGTCTGTAAGTCCGTCCCCGTCGTTTAAGAGGAGGAAATCGGGCATGATGTGCTCTCCTGTCATCCCAGCATGTGTGAGGAGAGCAGAGGGGTTAAGAGTTCAAGATCATCCACAGCAACATGAAGAGAGTCCAAGGCTACCTGGGCGACATGAGTCCCTGCCTCAAACCCCAAACTCAAAGATGGTAAAATCCAGGCAACCCTGTGAGTACCAGGCAGAGGAATGGTGTCTCAAATGCTGCCTGTCTCATGACAGCCTGGGAACAGGACCAGAATTGAGGCATCGTTGGGCTGGAGAGATGGCTCAGTGGTTAAGAGCATTGCCTGCTCTTCCAAAGGTCCTGAGTTCAATTCCCAGCAACCACATGGTGGCTCACGGCCATCTGTAATGAGACCTGGTGCCCTCTTCTGGCCTGCAGACATACACACAGACAGAATATTGTATACATAACAAATAAATAAATAAATATTAAAAAAAGAATTGAGGCATCCTGACACTGAGCAAGAGGGTTCTAGTCACCACAGTGGGACTGAGCCCCTGGCTGCTTTCTCTGTGGGTGGCAGGCACAGGCAACTCACTCCCGTGGTCACCTGCTACATGACTCTAGATCTTATGAGGGACCTAAGGGTGCTGTGCCCCTGCCAAGCTCCTGGCTGCCATGTTCCACCTGAACAGGACAAAATACAGTCGTTTGAAGTACGATTAATAAAAACTCAGAGAAATTGGGGTTCAGCCTGAAGGTCAGAAAAGCAAAACAGCCAGCGACTGGCTCTTACCTCTGCCTCAGTCCAAAAAGGCGATCCTGCCTCCAGGAATCTCAGAATGAAACTGAGTCTGAGAGCTGTCTCCTCCCATTTTATAATCCTCTCTAGGTCTGGGATTAAAGGTGTGCACCACTGGGATTAAAAACATGCGCCGCCCAGTTTCTATGGCAACTAGTGTGGCAACCGGGGTTAAAGGTGTGTGTTACCACTGCCTGGTCTGTAGACTGACCAGTGATGCTGTTTTACTGTCTGATCTTCAGGCAAGCTTTATTAGAATACAAATGAAACACACCACAGTCATAGTTGCTATGCTGACAGAGTCCCTCGCCCATGCACGCACACTTGCTCCTGAGACTCCTCTTTTGACCATGGTCATTCTACCACGTTCCTGGCCTTTTCCCAGCACAAGCCATCAAAGTCCTTTCTGGCCCTGTCTCAGGGCCAGTCCAATTTAAACCCGGTACAGTTTCCTCCTTGGCACTTTCATGTGCACGCGGTGTCCAACAGGACCATGGATGGACCTAACTGCTGGTGTTCAAGAGTGTTTTTTTTTTTTTTTGGCCCTTTCTGGATTTTATTAGGGAGTTTTTAGAAGGCCCTTGAGGCCCCACAATTGCAAAAATAGTTTTGTGGGGTTTTTCCCCAAAAGGAGTCCCCAACTCACACAGCTCTGAGACTCCCGCATTTCCAGTGTCCTCGGGACTGGGGTGTCTGTTTGGATGACTCTTTGGTGGTGGAGGGCCATGGGCACAGTCTGAGGCTGATGGCTCAGGACACTGTGGAAGCTGGTGCATGGCTGGCTATGAGGATGTGGCCACAGGGACCTCTAGGTTGGTTCCAGGCTGGGCCAGAGCAATGACAATGCACCCACTTTCTTAGACAAGTTGTACGGTTTGTCAGACTCAGGTTCCTGACCCGAGAGTCAGGTGCCCGTGCTGCTTTAAGTTCAGACGTCAACAGTGCAGACCAGTGGAATGAAGGCGGCACAGGATGGAACAGGGTTGGTGCCCAGTGAGTATTTGGCAAGGGCTGTGAGGGAGAGATGTGTGCCTGTGTCTGCTGCTAACTCAGGGTTGTCTCTCTTCCCAGGTAACTGTCAGAGGCTGGACTCCACACACAGTGGTAGGTACCACCCCACCCATGCTTTGTTTTGTAGGAACTCTATAGTCCCCCGACCTCCATGATGTCGAATCAGAGATGCTGACGTCCGATGTGGGTAGCATAGCAAGCCCAGCAGATCCAACTAAATTAGACCAAACGAAAGGATAGCCTGCCCTTCCTGCCCAGCTCTTCCCTGGGGTATGCTAGGAGTCCCTCCAAGGCCAGCTTTGCGTTTGTTTCCTGCTATAAGATTCATTTTCTTTTCTTTGGGGGTGGGGCTGTTATTCAGGGTGGAACCCAGGGCTTCCTGCATGTTAAACACAGGCTGTTCTGATCCACACCCCAGCACAGAGATACCACCCTTGACTTCCGGCTGTGCAGGCCCAGGTGGGCTTGTGAACTGGGACCTGTCCTTTCCTAAAACCCCCAGGTCCTGGTTTCATCCTTACTGAGACAAGGAGGGAGAAAGCATCTCAGTTAGTGACTTCAAGGCTATGCATTTAAAACGCCCAGGACAGGCTTGAGAACACAGCTGTTTCTCTGGAAGAGGCAAACCTCTCTGATGCCAGCTATGTGCATCCGGTGTATTCTGTGTGGAGAAGATAGGCAAAACCAGGGAGCATTTCCCCCATAGAACAACCAGTGCCATAGCTGAGCTTGGGGGCTCATGCCTGTCACCTTAGCATTTAGGAGGCGAAGGCAGGGGAATTACCATAAATTTGGAGCCAACTTGGGCTACATAGAAGTCCTAGGTCAGCCTGAGCTATGGAGCAAGGACTGTCTCAAAAATACCAAGAAACTGGGCTGGCGATATGACTCAGTGGGCAGAGGTGCTTGTTGCCAAGACTGATCACCTGCGTTAAATCCCCGGGGTCCTCCCTGGGATAGAAGGAAGGAACTGACTTCTTTAAGTTGTCCTATGACTTCCACGCTCCAGCTGTGGTGTGAACTGCCTATAAATAAATGAATTCAAATATCCTGAGGCCAGAAAATAAGGCAAAAATGAACATACCTAAAATGCTTTGAAAAGAAGGCAGCTGAGCGTGAAAACCGTGTCCTTTGCACACCATGACATGGGAAAGAGGCGAGATCTAGGGTTTGCACCACATGATGTCTCTTATGGGAGTGGAGGAGCAGGTGACAGGTGGCAGAGGGAGAGGCTGGACATGAGGGTACAACTTTATGCCCAGCAGCTTCCGGGGCTTCTGGAGAAAGTCAGAAGGCCCTGCCTGGCAAAAGGGGGCTGCAGGAGGAAGGACAGTTGGAGCCATCAATTCTGGCCCAGCGCAAAGTGTCCAATATCAGAGGAGCTAGCATTCTTTGGCCTGCACTTACAATTTCCTTGTAAGAGGAGGAGCAGAACCAGGCCTGCCACGTGCATTTCTGAGAGGGCCTAACCTTGTCCCTAGAGGACAGGACATTCCATGTGTGCTGTGTTCTCATGGACATCTCTCCTTTGGGGCTGTTTCGAGACTTGTTTCTGCTTCTACCAATCTACTGGCCTCATCAAGCATCCCTGGGCAGGGGAGGCAGCCTGCTCCCATTCTGCTAGGCCCTTGCCACTCTGTCCCATTTGCTGGTAGGTGGCTGGGTGCAGTCAGTTCAGAGGCCTCCCTGTGTGCTCCCATAGACCCTGCTTCCTCCACGGTAGACCTGTCCTTGCCTCTCCCCAAAGACCAAGTGCTCCACCATGGCATGCCCTGGCCTTAGGTGGTATCTACTTGGGCATAGGTCATCAGATGACCTAAGACTCTCCTTCTCCAGCCACCTGCGTAGACTTGCATCTCAGGACCTGCATCGATGCCGCCTACAACCAGACATCGTTTCCCACGCCCCTGCAGCACCGGTCGTGGGAGACGGTGGAGTCCAGCCCTGAGTACATGCTGCTGGGTGTGTTGCACTTTCTCCTGGAGGGCCAGTGCAACCCTGACCTGAGGCTGCTGGGGTGCTCTGTGCTGGTCCCCCGATGTGAGGGAGGCCACACCCGAAGGCCCTGCCGGCATGTCTGTGAGGGCCTGCGGGAGACCTGCCAACCGGCTTTTGATGCCATCGACATGGCCTGGCCCTACTTTCTAGACTGTGCCCGATACTTTGCACCAGAAGAGGAAGGTTGCTATGATCCTCTGGAACAGCTCCGGGGTAAGGCAAGGCTTTGGGGTGCTCCAGGATGTACATTAGCTCTGGGGGTTACTGTGTGGGCAGGCAGATGTCAGGGGTCCACTAGGACCATGTGGCAAACAGATCAATTGAGTCCGGGATGGCACAGACAGAGAAGAACCACATTCTGGTGCTGTCTCTGCTCTCTGTAGAAGGGTACCAGTCGGGTCATAGGAATGGTTATCCCGTTGCTAAGGAACCATTTCCCAAAGGCTCCTGCATCAATGGACTCACTTATCAAAAAGGAAAGTGTCCCAGTCAGGCCTATGAAGGAGCCTCCCCGCAAAGAGGCCTCTGCCCAGCAGACAGATGAGGGGGCATAGGCTTGGTAGACAGAGTGCCTAGCTACAACTTCCTCCAGAAAACTGCATTGCGTTGGTCATGCCTCTGACATGGGTTGGGAAGGGAACTCCTTATCAGACCTGCTGGCCAAGGCTGGGCCTGAAAGATAACAGGCTCTGTGAGTCCAAGTGCCTCTTCAAGCGGACTCTTTGGGATGGCAGGACGTGTGATGGCGGAGAGAAGGACTTGGCTTTTTTCAGAATCGGCCTGTAGCAGAGGAATGGGCCTTGCTGAGTGGTAGTGAGTAGCTCATTTCAGGATGTGTGTGGAGGTCCCAGAGGGCTGCTTGGCACAGCGCTTCAGTGAGCACAGCTCTGCCACTTTGTACACCGTGGTTAGAAAGAACACCCACCAGGGAACAGCACCCACCATGCAACCCTGGCCCATGGAGCTTTCTGTGGGATGGACACAAGTACCTCCTCCATACTGTCCAAGGCAGAAGCCACTAGCTGTGATTTAATATTATTTTCCTGTCTGAGCTCAACAGCCCCACGTGGCCTGTGTTGTGTGTTGGCTGGTGAAGGGCAGCAGCTGGACTGTGTGGGCCCGGGCATCCTGTGGCCTTGTTTCGCAAGCCCTTAGTCTTCTGCTGCCTTTGGGAGACAGGGCCAGGGAAGAAGACAGCAAAAGGACTTCCAATGGAGTCACTCTGGCCAGCCACTGGTAGATGGGCTGGTTTGTCCACCCTCATCTGCTGAGTGCCTACTGTGTACTGAGACAGAGAGGCTTTGCAAAAGATGTGTGAGTGGCTGGTAGGAGGTGCGCCATGCTGAGCTTGGTCTTGGAGCCTGGTATTCCTCTTGGGAAGACTGGCTGGTTCACGTGCAGGTACAGAAGGTGGTAGAAAGCGCTATGCCGTCAGGCAGGACTGTGCCCACAGTGGGCTCAGGCATGGAGGTGGCAAGCGAGGTTGGGGAGCAGAAAGGAAGCCAACCCATTCTGACTGAGCCTGTTGCCTCAAGAGAGCCCAGGCACTGCCTGCTGGAGAGGCATTATTCTGGGCTTGTCTACCACCAAATTGCTAGTTTCGTCTGTTCTTTCTTCTCAGTAATCATTTCGAGCAGAAAGAAAACCACAAATGGGACACAACGGGAATGACATTAACTCTTCGTGGCCCTGGGTGGCCTGCACTCAACAGGACTAAGGAGGGCCCCAGAGCCGCTAGCTGCTGGGATTCTGCTACGGAGAAAGACAGGGAAATGAGGGGGCAAATGCGGCGCGCGGGGGGGGGGGGGGGGTTTGTCACACTGTGACCTACCACTGTCCCAGTCCCATCTTCTTCCTTGTGGGTTCTCCCCGTTGAAGAAGTGTTTGGAAACAATGTCAGCAGACTGCAGGCTGTGGGAAGCCACTGTGGGTCATGCTGCCTGGACCATGCAAGTATTAACACAGTACAGCCCATGGCTCCAGTACAGTGGGGTGCAGAGCGGTGTCAGGGTTAGAGGCAGACGGCAGCCTCTCAGTGATTTCTGTAGGCCGAAGAGTCCTAAATGCACCTTCTCTTGGGAACTACGTTTTACACTGGAAAGCTCCCAGCAGACACGCACACATCGCTGTCATTACACACTGGGAGTGGAGATATGTTCCGTATGCATCTCCTGGGCACCGTCACGGGCTACCTTGTGGTGGTGCCATCCAGGAGGCCTATGTGTCACCTCCACACCCCGACTGAATGGCAGTGTAATGGGGTTGGGAAGGAGGCTGCTGGGAGAGGCCGGTGAGCCATCAGAGCCGTGAGCAAATATGTAGTACACACCCCAGTCCCAATCCCACGTCTTTCCTCAGGAGAGCTGGATGCCGAGGAGGCCCCGCCCTCAGGCCTGCCACCTACCTTCATTCGCTTTGCCCACCACTCCTATGCTCAGATGGCCCGGGTCCTGAAGAGGACGGCGGCCCGCTGTTCCCAGGTGGCCAAGACCTACAGCATTGGGCGCAGCTTTGAAGGCAAGGACCTGCTGGTCATCGAGTTCTCAAGCCGCCCAGGCCAGCACGAGCTGAGTGAGTGACCATGTGAGGCCCGGGTGTGATTCTGTCCCTGGGAACAGAATGCTGCCGACCCACTTAGCCTTGGGGTACACAAGCCGGGAGTGGCCATTTGGTGTCTCCATCTGCTTACCCACCCATGATCACCTGGACCTGGTGACGCTTTGGGGGCTGTGATTTGTGCTGCATGACCACAGTCCGCAATGACAGTATCAAAAAGGATTTCTTCAAGCTGGGTGTGGTCATGCACACCTTTAATCCCAGCACTTGGGAAGCAGAGGCGGGAGGATCTCTGTGAGTTGGAGGTCAGCCTGGTCTACATAGTGAGCTCTAAGACAGCCAGAACTACATAGAAAGACCGTGTGTGTGTGTGTGTGTGTGTGTGTGTGTGTAAAGGATTTCTTCAGAAAACTCATGTCATTTGTGAGTTTGGGAGCATGGACAAGAAGATGAATTGGTCTCATCCCAGCAGAGATGCTGATCTGAGGAGACTGAGTAATAGCAAGAAAATAAGCCACCCACACAGTAGACATACACAGGGAGAGTACAAAGTGTTCCGAGAGGGTGAAAACTGAGGGACTGGAGCAGGTCCTGGAGAGGACGCTGGGTCAGGAGTCAGGTTTAGTGGGCAATGGCCGCCAGAGCTTCCCTTGATGGAGAGTGTGCCGCTGTCACCACCACTGCTGCCCCGCAACCTTGTGAGTCCCGGGTCTGCGCAGGTCTGGGTCCTGGTTATTTTCCCTCTGTTCTGTCCACGTGTGAAACATTGCTAATGGGGTGGACACACGGGTTTTCCATTTCCAAACCATGGTCCAGCAATACTAGGTATGGAGGTCTGTTCTGAGTTGCGGAAAATGCTGGATGGCTCAGGCCCTTTGCAGCTTCCTTGCTGTGGTATAAATTAGGAAATCAAACTTTGGTGGCTCTGAGTTGGAGAAGATACACCAAGCTGACTGTATCTGGGGCTCTAGAATGTTCTAATAAAGATTTGGCTTGGGCCTCCATCTCCGGTGTGACTAGGCCGCGGTGACTCTACTAGTGCCTATAGACAGTACGGAGAGCATCTTTAAGCCCAGGTCCTCCCTTGGCTTCATCGCCCACCCCCGCTGTCCTGTAGCCATCCTTGCCTCAAGTTCCAGAATCTGTGGGCTTAGGATTCTGCTGAGTTGTCCACCTCTACCCAGCTTTCATCTTGTTGGACTGGGCAGTGTGGACATCGTAAGCTCAAAGGCCTTATCTCCCACAGGGGCCAGAAGTCACTAAGTCACATCTGGTCTCCAAGAGCAAACCTAACCCCCACCCCTACAGACATGGAAAGTTCCTTGTCGTTTATACCTGGTGAAGGGCATGGACTTCCACACCTATAGCTGAATGATGCTGAGCCAAACAGGTGGGATGGGAGATTCTGTTTTCCACATGAGCAATGTTAGATTCAACTAGTAGGGGTGACTTTCCTACAGCCACACTGAGGAAGGCTGCCAGGTCTAGTCTACTGTTTCCATGACCCTTTCACCCATCCACCCATCCATCCATCCATTCATCCATTCATCTATCCATCCACCCACCCACTCATGCACCTTCACTTACCCTTTCCTCTATCCATCATTCATTATTTTATTAATTCATCTATTCATCCATCCGTTTACTCATTCATTTTTTCATCCATCCATCAAACCATCTACTGATCCATCTACCCAATCATCCATTAATTTATCTGTTTATTCATTTGTTCTTCCATCTGTCTATTTAACCACCAACCCATCCATCCATCCATCCATCCATCCTCAATCTACTCATCCATCCATACGTCCATCTATCCTCTCATCCATCTGTCCAGCCACTCATCTGCTCATCCATGCATCTATTCATCCTCCCCTCCCAGGGCCAGCTATTTTACCTAGTAAGCCCTGAAGTGTTTGACTTGTTGCACAAATATGGACAAAGGATATCAATAGAAGTTACACAAATCAATGGCACCATTTATGATTGTAGCATCCTTTACTTATGGCTAATCATTGTGGCTAAACATAAGAAATGAGCTCAAGAAGTAAGTGCCTAGATAACTCATTATTCTCGGAGACTCTTGGTAGGAATCAGTCCTACCAAGCCTGTGAGACAACACCCCACATCACAGTTTCTCCCTGCAGTGGAGCCCGAGGTGAAGCTCATTGGCAACATCCATGGCAACGAGGTGGCGGGACGGGAGATGCTCATCTATCTGGCCCAGTATCTGTGCTCTGAGTACCTGCTGGGCAACCCCCGCATCCAGCGCCTGTTGAACACCACCCGCATCCACCTGCTGCCATCCATGAACCCTGATGGCTACGAGGTGGCAGCTGCAGAGGTGGGAGCTCCTGCTGCCTGGAGATGGGCCGCTTCCTCTGACACTCTTAACCTCTGACTTTATTTGTTGTTGATGAGGGTCTGTCTGCAGCCACCTCCGGGTGACCAGGACTGAGCAAGCAGCAGTACTGCAGCATTCTGCTTGATGGGTGGGCAGGATGGGTACCGACAGAGCAGAGCTTGGTGTGTTGTTCTAGGACAGCGCTGAGGATGTAGCTCAGTGATAGAGTTCTTGCCAATCACGAAAAATCAGGGAAAGCGTCGCAACAGGAAAGTGTGCTGGTGGGGGTTAGGGCCGTTTACAAGGAGGGACAGAAGGACATGGATGAGAGCCAAGGGAGGCAAAAGGCCAGTGGCATAGGCTGCTATGGTGGGGCAGGGCGGGTACCCAGGCGTGGGAGAACAGTGGGAGCAATGATGCTGAGGGGTGGGGGAAAGGCTGTGTGGAGGGGTAGGAGGTGGGAGGAAGGGCTCATCAATGAAGCCACAGAAGCCACAGTCCTGCTTGACCCTCATCCCAGCTGGGCTGGAAGATGTGTGTGTGTGGGGGGAGAGTTGTTGATCCTTGGCTGGGCCCGTGTGTTCAGGGTGCTGGCTACAACGGTTGGACCAGTGGGAGGCAGAACGCACAGAACCTGGATCTAAACCGCAACTTCCCTGACCTGACCTCGGAGTACTACCGACTGGCCTCCGCTCGTGGTGTGCGCACAGACCACATCCCCATCTCACAGTACTACTGGTGGGGTAAGGTAGGAGCTGTGTGGCTAGAGCCCACTCTCTGAGCTAGGGACTCCAGGGGTCCCTCTCAAGGGCTTGCGAGTTAGACTTATGCCTCGCTGGACCAGGGAACGATGTATTGGAATCCTCTGGTCTCCAGCAGGGCTGACACGGGCCTGCATCCTGCTGAAGCACTCATGACCCAGACACTTTCCCAGAGTCCCTGAGTTTCCCCTTAAGTATGAGCCAAGCTTGACAGGAGCTCTCTCCTCTGTAGCTAGAATAATCTGCTTAATGTAAGAACAACTTCTGAAGCCAGTGGGGTCTAATGTAGGAACAGAGCAGTCAGGAGCTGGGGTCGGGTGGGGGATGCTCCTCAGATGCCTGGGAAGTTGACCTGACCAGGAGGGGCGAAGTGAGTTCCAGCCTGAATGACCAGCAGGAACTCCATGGTGACCGGAGAGAAATGTAGCAGCTGGCCAGGAGTTCTGTTGGGTCTGGTGTGGGTGGGAAAGACATGGACGTTGGGTGGTCAGTGGAGCGGGCAGATCCCGAAAGCAGCGCTTCTTCCCCGCAGGTGGCCCCCGAGACCAAGGCCATCATGAAGTGGATACAGACCATTCCCTTCGTCCTCTCAGCCAGCCTGCATGGGGGTGACTTGGTGGTGTCCTATCCCTTCGACTTCTCCAAGCACCCCCACGAGGAAAAGATGTTTTCTCCCACGCCCGATGAGAAGGTGAGAGATGAAATGGTGACGAGCCTGAGCAGGCGTTCTCGGCAAGCACAGTCACTCTGTTCTAACTCATGGAGACATAGGTGTTGTTGAACCCCCAGCAGCCTCTTTGCTTGCTGTCCCGCTCCAGGAAGTGCCCAGTCAAGCAGAGAAAAGCTCTTTCTCAATGTCACCAACCTCAGGGAGAAGCTGTGGCTTCTCCCTGTGTTGATGTGTCTCATGTTATTCCAGACCACACCAGTAGGGGGCAGTGCTACCACATGTATGGTGCCCAGTGGGCTCTAAACTGAGGGCAGAGATTAGGCATAGGGCTCTAGGCCTCCTGCTGCTTACAGGGGTCCTTAGGTAAAGACCCTGATTTCTCAGGTTTGTTTTCCTCACCGTGGGTGAGATTACGTGACACTGGGACCCTTCCAGGCACTCTCAACCTTAAAGCTGCCTTGCTGTGCTACCCAGCTCTGAGTTTGCAAGGAGACAGGTAACTGATCTCTGCCTTATGAGGATGAGAAAGCAGCATGGGTGGGGGGTTCAGCTGTTACTGGTGTCCCCCAGGCCTGGGGCCAGCTCTCCATCCCCTCCTGTATCACTGGAGGCTGCAGGCTCCTGCCCCAGGGGAGCCTGTGCAGGTCTAAGCTTGGTGTCTAGTCCGGCCTCCTGGAAAATCAGCTGGGTGCAGGGAGCCTGGCCTATCCTCCAGGGCAGTTTTCAGTGCAAACGTAGAGGAAGGGACCTGGAGGTAGGTACAATCCAGGACAGATGAGGGCCAGGCACCAAGCTCCCCGATCTCTGAGCCACCTGGCCAGGGGGAATGACTGCCTTTACTCCCTGTTAAACACTTATTAAAGTGGTCTTACCTAGTCCTTTCCCTGTTCCTGGGCCACAATGGCGGAGGGGACTGCTCCCTCCTACTCTGAGGGTCCTCTGCCCATGGAGGAAAACAAACAAAACAAACAGAACAACAACAACAAAAAAACAACAACAAAAAAAACCCAAAACCCAAAACAACAACAACAAAAACAAACAAGGACAGGAGAGCCCAGCCTCTATGAAGGGTCCCAAAGGCCAGGGCACAGTGTATGACTTGTGTGAACACGGGTGCTTTCATGTTTGTGTTTGCATGCCCTTGGAGCATGTGTATGTGCTTGTGTTTACACGTGTGTCAGGGGAGGAACCTCAACCTGGCCTAGACTTAGAGAGGGCTTCCTTGAGGTTGGGCCTTCTCCTAGTGGAGCACGGGGCAAGGGTGAGGTGGAGATGTCCAGGTATGGACAGATGCTTCAGGTATAGGCTGTCAGGGGCCTCTGCACAACCAGACCAGGCTCAGTGCACACGTACTTGCAGGCTGCAAGGGCTGTGCCAGCCACACCTGTACCCTCTGGATCCTTGGCCCTGCTTCTAACCATCCGCTCATTCATTCATTCGTTCCTCATCTATACTCACTCACATATTCCATTTGCACACTCATTCAGTGTGGAGTCTCAGATCTTGTGCCTTTGTAGAGCAAGTGTATCCCCAAGTGTGCTCCTGAGTAGCAGGAGCCCCTCCCTGTCAGGCCAGCCTCCCAGCCTCAGCGTCTGGGGATGTCCATCGGAGGGAGGTTCACCTCAATGGGTCCCACTAGAGTCAGAAGAAATGAGCCTACTCCCCAGCCATCAATCCTCAATCAATAACTATGCAGCCTGCAGCCGGCAGCAGGCTCTGTGGAAACCACAGTCTCAGGAGAGGTGGGGGAGTGTGAGGAAAGGAGTTCACTGGGCGTCCCTTAGGTACACCTTTGCCAATGTCTGTCCTGCCAGGGAGAGCTAGCCCTGGGAGCCATGATCATGCCCTCAGACCTACTTGCCACAGCCCTAGTTGGCACAGCTGCAGCTCACCATGGCACTTGCTTAGGCAGCTGCTGAGAGGGCTGGTGCCCAATGACCTGCATTCCTGGGTCTCTGTAGCTGCCCTGCCTAGAATGTGGTTGCCTTCTTTCTTTCTTTCTGTTTTTTTTTTTTTTGAGACACAGTTTCTCTGTGTAGCCCTGGCTGCCCCGAATTGCTATGTAGATCAGGCTGGCCTCAGACTCAGAGATCTGCCTGCCTCTGCCTCGTGATTGCTGGGATTAAAGGCGTGCGCCACCACACCCGGCTCTAGCTGCCTTATTTCATGTGCAGTCCTCAGGTCTGTGCCCCACCTGCTCACAGGGCCTGCAGACACCACTCCCCTGCACCACATCCTTGCTCTCAGCCCGTCCTGAGGCTCATGTGCCCAGGATTTGGGGGATGATGGCTACAGCCTGTTCCCGGGCCTCCACCCACATGGCAGTGGAGGAGAGGAACACAGGATGGTGGCCACAGGATGGGGTCAGACAGTCCAGGTCCTGGGGCTAACCCAGGAGCCACACCCATGTTTAGGTAGATGGTGAAGGGCTACAGAGCCATTGCCTTCCTTCTCCATCTCCACCTCCAGATGTTCAAGCTGCTAGCCAGAGCCTATGCTGATGTCCACCCCATGATGATGGACAGGTCGGAGAACAGGTGTGGGGGCAACTTCCTGAAGCAGGGGAGCATCATCAACGGGGCAGACTGGTACAGTTTCACTGGAGGTGCGGCCTGCACAGGCGGGTGGGTGGGGCCTCCCTGAGCAGGGCCCTGGCACTCAGGCAGTGTCTGGCTTGAGTTTTGGTCACCATCGTTCAGTAGAGGCGGGACCGGGATGATCTGGTCCCGTGACTGGCAGCCACCATGAAGTTTATTTTATAATCACCCATGTGGTGATTCCGCTCATGACCAAGCCCTTGCTGCTTGTTAAGGGTCATAGAGGTGACCATAGATGCAGTGGCGAGTCCCCAGAGAAGCTGACATTTCAGGGACAATGGAGGAGTTTTGGTTCTGTGTAATAGGTCCTAATGGATGAGATTATCTTCTACATAAGATCACGGGGCACTTGTACTCTAAGGGCTCTGGGTTTTTCTGAGCACAGCATCCATGGAGTCCCTGGGTCCTCACTGGCTGCTGTGTCCTGGGGGAAGGCACAAATGCTGTGCGCATCCTGGAGCACCCATTGAAGGGCCCACATGCACGGGAACAGTCACCCTTCACCCTATTCGCTCTGTACCCACTACACTTCCCACCTGGACCGTTCTGCAGATGAGGGCAAGAGACTGACTCGAGGCCTTAGTTAGCAAGGTTGGGGCTCACCTCGCCCCCTCTGACCAGTCCTGCTCAGGTGGCGGAAAGCTGCCCTTCTGTGTTCCAAAGCTATGGCATCTTTTGGGGTGTCGCAACTTCTCTCCCTGCAAAGCTTCAGGTACATTGGTTCCTCAGGTACTGAGTCTTACTGTTGAGGCTTTCAGATGTCCTATGAGGGCCGAACTGGAGAGGCCAGCCGGCTCCCTTCCTGCAGCTGGCAGGGCCATGGTCTCTGCTCTTGACACCCAGCTGCTCCTCCCACAGGTATGTCTGACTTCAATTACCTACACACCAACTGCTTTGAGATCACAGTGGAGCTGGGCTGTGTGAAGTTCCCGCCAGAGGAGGCGCTTTACGGCCTGTGGCAACACAACAAGGAGCCCCTGTTGAACTTCCTGGAGATGGTGAGCCCTGCTCACTGGGAGCTGCCCATGGTGGGATGGGGTCCAGCTCCACCCTTAGACTCCCTCGTCCCCGGGCTCTGTCTGGGGCTCTATGGAAGTGTCTGTTCATGACTTCTCTGATCATCCAATTAGGACAGGGGGCTTCCCAACCACTTCTCCTCGGACACACGGGGGGGGGGGATGCCAGGTAGAGCCCTTTGGCATCTGCCAAAGGGAGAGCAGGGGCTAGCAGCCTGCGGCAGGGTGGCTGCCCAGCCTCCAAGCCCTGGAGGTTACCAAGAAGCAGCCGGTGAGGAGAGAAACTAGGCAGGAAGAGGGTGCGCTCTGAGCAGAGGGGGTACAGTAGGGGACTCAGTGAGGTGACTGAGATCTCCGGGGTCCTTTCCTGTGTCTGAGGTGTGGTTGCAGGAGGGAAGGTAGAGTCTCAGAGATGGTGACTTTGAGATACAGCCTGTTCACACATCAGGCCTGAGGGTGGAGGGTAGACCGCCAGAGACTAATTGCCTATTTGCATTGAGGCCATGTGGGCACAGGTGGGCAGGCAGTGACAGGCATGGCTGGAGAGACACCCTCAGGAAGCCCCATTGGATCCTTCAGCTAGAGTCTGCTGAGCCAGGGAAATGGGTTCCTGAGCCCAGTGATTCACCCAGCACAATTCACATGAGGGCTGCAAAATTTTGACGAGGCTTGGCAGGTTATAGGGAGATAGCACCTCCTGAGAAAATCGAGCGAGGTCAGGGGCAAGGTGGCTGTGGCAAGCGCACAGTGCTTCATGGTTGGTCCCACCCCTACATTGGTCCCATCCCTAGGCAGCCCTACCCTAGGCAGCCCTACTCTTAGGTGATGGGTCTTGAAAGAAGGGCCACTGTGGCTGCAGGGGAACATGACTATGACACAGGGGAGATAGAGAAAAAGGAATGACCGTGCACTGTGGCCTGGCAGCTGCCTGGAGTTTAGGTCTAGACTTGTGTCCCCAAGGCTCTGTCCTGGAGCCCTGTCCTTCCTAGAGAGACCAGGAACCATTCTGTAGGTAAGAGCAGGCTGAGCCTTGATAGAGCAGCAGAAATGGGGCAAACACAACCCCAGATAGAACAGAATGTGGCTGTGTGGCCGGGTGCCTGTTCTGTGGTAGCTGGCATGTCTGTCTGTGAGGCATGTCTGTTTGTGACGCATGTCTGTCTGTCAGGCATGTCTCATCTATAGGCAGGACTTGGGGCAGAGGTTTGTGCTCAGGCCATTCTGTGGCTGTCTGGGGAAAATGAGTTAGTAGGAGCCTTTGGTGGGGCTGGGATCACTCCATGGATATTGTACATGAAGTATTAGCGTATGAAGATTTAATGGCAAGCGGAGTGGTGGCCAGTCGGGCAGCACTTGGCCTCTGAGACGGATGACCCCCAGGAAAGCAGTCATGGGTCCTGATAAGGATCAGGTCTGTCATGGCCAATTGAGGTCACTTTCACAGTGATCCTGAGCAGAACAGGGGTGGGGGTCGGAGAGACAGGACCAGTTCTTTCTGCCACACAGCTCCAGGCCCTGGGTGGCAGGAGAGGACCCGAGCTGAAGTACAGATTGGAGACTAGCAAACTCTAGGGAGGGGGAGGAGCTTCCATGGATAGGCTCTGTTTCCTTGAGGGGCAGAGGAATAAGGCCCAACTCTCAGGCCCAGCAGGGAGAGAGGAGCTGAGGAAAAGGGATTAGCAGGAAGGACACCCTGGGGGCTGAAGAATGGCAGTGTCTGGAGGTGGGGAGAGGGGCTGACTGGGGCTGACATTCTAAGAGGGTGAAGGTGAAGGGCAGAGATCTAGACATGCTTGTGTGGGAGCTGGAGGTGAGCAGTGACCACTGACTCAAGGGACAGCCTTAGCCAGGTCAGCAGAGCCCGTGTCACATGTGGGATTCAGCACCTGCTGCTCTGCAGTTGAGGAGGAGCTGGGTGGCGTGGTGCCATCTGCGCCATCAGTTTTCCCAACACCTCCCCCAGGGGAAGCTTGGCATTTGTCAAGGGACAGCGTTAGCCAGGCCAGCGGAGCCGCTGGGTGGCGTGGTGCCGTCTGCGCCATCCTTTTTCCCAACACCTCCCACGGGGGGAGCTTGGCATTTGAAACCCCTCCTCCTGTCCCACAGGATAGTGTTTCTGGGTTCAGATCCACAGAACAGCAAGCCATGCTCAGGAACATCCAGGTCACCCGTTCGGGTAACTTGTTCCTATCAGAACTGAGTTCTTATCCTGACCTCACCCCGCATTCTACGTGCCCTCCTTTCCCAGGGCACGTTAAACACCGGATTCTTGGTAACATGTAGGAAGGAAGGGATTTGATGGTTACGTCTCCCCTTATGCCACTGAGGGTCAAGAGTGAGGGGTGGCAGCTGCCAAGGACTTCTGGCTCTGAGCAGATTAACTCCAGGGATTATTAAGCTCCTGTCTTTGCTGGTCTCAGAGGCACTGTGAGCCCTAGGTGTTGCTGGCAGCTTTGGCTCTGCTTAGACCCATTCTGTAGCTGAGGAAGCTGAGTGTGAAGAATCTAATGATTTACTGGGGTCAGGAGGCCCTGAGGTAGGAGTCATTGTGTGCAGAAGACACAGAGTGTGTCTGGGAAGCCATGGGGCTAATTCACAGTAGGCCTGAGTGGATCTAGGCCTGTGGCTGTCCTCTATGGGTCTTAGGTTTTACTCTGAAGATATGGGCAGGGTGTCTGGTGCATAGACCGATACATGCAAGAATCCATAGTGGGTTGGGGTCTGAGGCCCCTGGCTGTGTCTCTGCCAGGCTTCCTTCTAGAACCTCTACTCAGAGGGAACCAGGAAAGACTGATGAAGCTAGGAAGGTATTGGAGCTCAGAAGCACCTAGGAGTAGACAGCGAAGGTCATCTTCAGTGTCTGAGATCAAGAAGGAAAGTGAGCAGGACTCTGGGACAGAGCTGCAATGTCAGCCAAAAAACCCAGAATGGGCCTGGCAGTGGTGGGGCATGCCTTTAATCCCAGCACTCGGGAGGCAGAGTCAGGTAGGTCTCTGTGAGTTCAAGGCCAGCTGGTCTATAGAACACGTTCCAACACAGATTCCAAAGCTACAGAGAAACCCGTCTTGAAAAAAACAAAACAACCCCCCAAAAGGAAATAAGGCTTAGAGAATGACTTAATTACACCTGCAGAACCTCAACCCAGAGGAACCTGGTGGGGCATCAGTGAAAGAAACAGTTGTAGGCAGGTGTCACCTCTGTACCTTCTCTCTGGTACCTCCAGGTGCACAGGGGCATCAAGGGTGTGGTGACGGACAAATACGGAAAGCCTGTCAAAAACGCACGGATTCTAGTGAAAGGTATCCGCCATGATGTCACCACAGGTGAGTGCAGACAGCATCGATCTCTGGGTGAGGCCGGTGCAGGCGTCCCATTTCACAGGTGCTATGTCTGTTCCCAGTGGGCTTGGTTCAGGAGAGTGGCAGCAGGGAGAGACCCTGCCTGCCCTGTGCTGTGTCTCCTGCTGGGTTTACCTGAGAAGAGGCAGTTCTGCTGTGGCTGCTGTGTTCCCAGAAAAACACCTCCTTCTCAGAGGTGACAGCCTGGAGCCACCTCCCTCCAGGATCCTCTTATGGCCCCTAAGGTCACACTGGTCACTGTGTGTAGGGTACTTAGTTATTTAGCTTGTTGCTGTGACAAAATGCCTGGCAGGAAGCAGCCTAAGGAAGGGAGGGTTCATTTCGTCTCCTAGCCCAGCCTGGTAGAGAAGTCACGGCAATGGGCTCTACCTCCTGAAGGTTCCATAACCTTCCAAAATGCTACCACTAATCTGGCACCAGTTTCTTCAAACACATGAGCAATGGGGGATGCTCCATATGGAACCCACAACACTCTGCAAAGTTGGTTTTGACTCACCTGGGCTCTGGCTGTCCTCAGGCCTTTCCCAGCTGGTAGCTCAGGAAGAATATCCAGTGCTCTCGCAGAGGACCCAGGCTCAGTTCCCAGCACACATGGTGGTCCATAGCCACCTGCCATCTCCAGTTCCAGAGGATTTCATGTCCTCTTCTGACCTCTGTGGACACTATGCCTGCCTGTGGCGCAAATACATACGTGCAGGCAAAAGGCTCGCCCACGTAAAATAAGGTAATCTCAACAATCATTAAAAAGACCTGTAACATGGGATATGGTGGCATCATTGTACACGGAAGTAGACTTGCTGATTGGTTATGGGGACAAGGTAAAGCCTGCCAGGACAAGGTAGCACCTAAGTAGGGCTTTGAGGGATGAATAGGGACCTGAAAGAAGAGGACATTCCCAGGTGGAGGCAAATGCCCGTCCCACCCAAGGGCTAAGGTCCTCTTATCCCCATCTATCATACTCTGCCCAAGCCTGGGGCTGAAGCCCTCTGAGGATTGTGTCTGTTCTTTTTCAAGCCCCTGATGGCGACTATTGGAGACTCCTTCCTCCTGGTTCCCATATCGTCATTGCTCAGGCTCCCGGCTACTCCAAGGTTATGAAGAGAGTCACCATTCCCTTGCGCATGAAGAGGGCCGGCCGCGTGGATTTCATCCTCCAGCCTCTGAGGACAGGACCTAAGAGCGTCCTTCCTGGACCTTCAAGAACTTTACCCTGGTCCCAAGAGCCCCAGGGAGAGGCCACACAGCTGGACTTCGAGCCCCCCAGGGCACGTAGGCAGCCAGCTAGTGGGAGCAAGCCATGGTGGTGGTCTTACTTCACGTCACTGAGCCCGACCAAGCCACGCTGGCTGCTCAAGTACTAGCACCTCCTCAGGCCCTACCCGGATGTCCACCTCCGCGGCCTGGGCTTCTGGTTCTGGAGTCCCCCAGTCACAGACATCACACACGGCCTCTGCAGCTTATTAAAGCATGTTTACCCACTGTGATGAAAGACTCGTGCGGAGAGGGGAGGAATGGGGTCTTTGCTACTGAGGTGGTGCTTTCCCTGTCCCTGAGGCTTTGTGGGCTGAGCTCTGGATCCTGCTGCTGCAGGTCGAGAGGCCAGGAGTCACCTGAATGAAAGTGGGGTTACACAGAGGTGACTCCAAGACAGGCTCAAGGCCGCAAAGATGAAGAGTTGGTTGGCACTGGAATCCCCGCAGCTTGATTGTAATCTACCTTTGGGGTTCACAGGCTCCGTGGGGGTTCTGATTCTGGGGCCCAGTCTTCCTTGGCCCTTCCTTCAGGGACCTTCCATAGCCGCATGCTCCCTACGGGTGCTCTCTCTCTTACCATCTCTCTCTCATACTGTAAGGTTTTCCAGTCCCAGGGGTCACTAGATGGACAGTTCTGTTGCTTTCCAGGAGAGCACTAGCGAAGAAGTGCTACCCAGCTCACACTGCATAGCAAAGTCAAACTGGAGTTGTTTTTTTTTTTTTAAGATTTATTTATTTATTAAGCATACAATGTACTGCTGGCAAGGAAGGCACCAGGTCTCATTACAGATGGTTGTGAGCCACCATGTGGTTGCTGGGAATTGAACTTGGGACCTCTGGAAGAGCAGCCAGTGCTCTTACCCTCTGAGCCATCTCTCCAGCCCCAAACTGGAGTTTTTACACAATAGAAGTTTATCATAGCCTAGTTCTGGAAGAGCTGCTCTCTCTCTGCTTGGTTTGTAGGTATCTGTTTTCCCCTGTGTCATGGGGTCATGACAACACACTAATATGTTCCCTGGCCTCTTGGCAGCCTAGGCCCTGACACAAGTTTTCTTCCTTTTCTTTTGTTTTTTGTTTTTGTTTTTTTTGAGACAGGGTTTCTCTGTGTAGTCCTGGCTGTCTTGGATCTCACTCTATAGACCAAGCTGACCTCTAACTTACAGAGATCTGCCTGCCTCAACCTCCCAAGTGCTGGGATTAAAGGCACACACCACCACTTCCTGGTTTTTGTTTTGTTTCGTTTTTATTTGTTTTTTGCTTTCAAGTTCTCAAGGCCACAGTCTATATGCTTTCTTCATTGGCTTCTGATATGTGGTGGCTCCTAGGGCCATTAAACCATCCCACCAGCACCACAGCTGCCGAGCCTCCAAGGATGATCGGGAGTCTTGTTCAGTTTGGAGTTTTTGTGCCCTGCATCTCTCCAGGTGTCTGATGGTTAACAGGTCAGCATTTATTTGGCCTCACTATATACAAGACACCATGCTGAAGTCACTGCATGCGCTGTAATGGGAACCCCAAAGGAAGATCATGTGGGTGCAGTAGAAGAAGCAGGTCCAGACTGCCAGGGTCTTGTATGTGCTGGTGGCAGCCTGGTCCTGGCAGGGTATGTTTAAAAGAAGCCATGTAGCTCTCTTGTTCTGTTCACACTGCAGCTGGAGTGTGGAGCTGAGGTGACCAACAACAGCAGTCATGCCTGACTCCAAGTGTTGGGTCCCGAGGAGAGGCCTGAAGGTGGTCAGAGAGCCTGGGCAGCGGCCCAGTTGGAGGTGATGAGGCTGTGACAGCCGGACCAACCTCCTTTCTTTATGAATATTCATATTGCTCTACCATGCCCTTCCATAGCCCCTTGTTCTGCTGATGGAACCCTGGCCATCCTTAGTGACTTCTTGTCATCTTCTGGTACCCTGTCCTATGAGTATCACAAGTGTATCTGCTCCTAGCTTCTGAGCCTCTGCCCACTCTGGGCCTTGTTGCCAGGCAGGTTATAAGGAAGTACCTAGGGCCACTGGAGTATATAGGCTGCAGATTCAAAGGACACAAAGTTTCCAAAGGGACACCAAAGAGTGACACATGGGTGTGTCCAGATTGAACATCGGGAGAAGAAGCAACAAGCTTCTTGGTGAGCTACAGAATGCCTGAGGTGGTCTGATAAAACCTGGGACTTCAAACAAACAAGAGGAAGAGATTCAGAGCAAGTCAGACCTTGTGGGAGAGGGCTCCAAGGAAGAAAGACTGAACTCAGGGGCTAGCCTGAAAGTCCTGAAGGTCCCCACTCGTTGTTCAAGGATGCTGAGATGGGTCACTGAGGAGCAAGCAGTTATTAGAAGTTATTAATGCTGTAGCGAGACAGAGACAGGTAACAGTGTGGTGGGGGCTTTGAGGAGAGTGTGGGTCCTAGGACCAGAGATAGAAACATGGAGAGGATCTGAACAGAGGGAATCAGGGTCTGTATCACAGAAGTGGGGTCTGTTCATCAGGTCCATTCTGAGAATAATTTCACAGCACACGCCTGCAGCCAGGCTTGCTGATGCCCAGGCAGGAGGTAGAGAAAGGGGGTAGGGAAGAGGGTGTTGGCCACCAATACCTTCTTTGATGTAAACTCATTTCGTAGGTGACAGATCCTGGTGTCTGGGGATCTGTTAGCTAGGAACTCACAGACAAGGTCTTAGCGCAGGCCACCTGCCAGTACCTATGAGAAGGGAAGGGGCTTCTGCAGGTTTTGTGGCCTGAGAAACAGCTGGATCCCAACAGGGAAGCCTCACACATGATGGACACGAAGGGATTTGTGACTATGACAAGGAAGCCTCGTGTGGGGTCACGCCTGTTACGTCAGCACTTGGGGTGACACTCCAGCGCGCCAGAGGGCCAGAACTTCAAGGTCACCCTCAGTCACAGATGATCTGAAGTCAAGTGCATTCCAAGGGGAAGGGAGATCGTGAGAGTGCTTTAGGGAGGGGTCTGCTCTGCAGAGGCTTGGGGAGGGAGGTCCCTGGATCCTGCAGAGCACCAGAGATGGGAAGGAGGGCAGGACATGGAGCCCTTGTGGCCACACTCAGTTAGTTTGCTTATGGAGTGGAAAACCCCTTTGCTGGTATGGAGGAAGGGTCTTTAGTGTTCCCTGGGGATGGGTGGGGACTGAGCCACATCAATAACAAGAGGGCTTGGGATGGTGGGCACTGCCATGGTAACGGGTGCTGCCCATCATTATTCACCACCCATCTGGCTACCCTTGGTGCTGACTTGGAGGCTGGAGAGAACTCGGGACTATTGATTCTGGAAGCACCTAGAAGGTCACTTACAGACACCTCTACTAATTGCAGTCTTCTCTCCGACCCGCTGAGAGCGGGTCCAACTCCACTTATACCTAAGGACAGGATGGAGGTCACGGCCCTGGAGGAAGCTGTTGTTGTCTGGTGCGCTCTTCCCTCCCCAGCCCTCTGGTTTTATGATATTTTACTGACTTTTTAAGATTTCCTTCCCCTCGTTTGACATGAACAGTTCTAGACATGCTGGAACGTTTCCCAGTGCAAGTCAAGGCTGTCTATACTACAGTCGGTGTCAGAAGAGGCTCTGGATGGTACAGGCTGTGCGTGTCTCTTGCTCTTCCCATGATGCATTGACTGTAGGTGCTTTTCCATGTGAGAAACGCTTCCTCTAAGCCTCTTTGCTCCTTTGAACCTTCTGTGGAGTGCCTTCCTCTAAGGTGGCCTGGCCAGCCTCTCCTCTCCCTCGGGCTATCCTGCCATCCTGGGCTGGTCCTGTGACCTCACAGTGCTCTGCAGAGGTCCATGTCCCCTGTTCCTCAGACGATGTACAGGCAGAGGACAGTAGCTGCAAGACCTCACTCCACCCGGGGAACGAGATCATAAACCACTCTCCAAAGACTTTATGGAGGTCATTTTTCTCCCCTTCCATTTTCGTATACAAATCTAATCTTTTGAGAGCCCACTCCCTTCTAACTCATTCTAACTCACAATATTACAGGCTTTCATCAATAATAATATACGATCAATTACTCAAATGTAATTGATTAGTCGAGAGAACCACATTTCCCCTCTTAGCCTGCGTCTGATTGGACGCAAAGCACAACAATTGCCCCCAGAGGGTGGCCTTGCCCTTGGCTGTGGACTGTCTTGCCTTTTTAACTGAGATTGAATTTATATACAATTTGCTAATGTTAGCTTAAGAAAAACCCAAAAGGGCACTTTATGTCCCAGCCCTACCGATGACACCATCCCAGGGCGCGATAAGCAGCCCGTGAGGGGATTAGCGGCCGAAATTGCCTCCTGAGCTGGCTCTGAGCTCCGTTTGTCTTTATTTGGTTGCACAGATAATTTTTTGTCATCAGAAAGTTGAGGTCCATAAATACAATATCGTCCGATTTAATAATGAGAATCAGAGCTGGCTTTGTCCAGTCTGCATCTCTCTTGGCTGAGGCAAACCCAGGATGTTTCTCCAAGATGGCAGCAATGCACAGAAGATTTCCAGCAAGGCCTCTCTGCACAGGGCAGGGACAAGCTGCTGTCCCCTGGGTTGGCCCCCTCTCCGTGCTGTCCTGCCTGCAGACTGCTGCGTTGTGGTTGAGTGCCATGGTGACTGGGTGCCGTGGTGACTAGGCATTGTGGTGGTGGCTGGGCAGTATGGTAGCTGGGTAGTGCAGTGGCCAAATGCTGTAGTAGCTTGATGCTGTGGTGGCTGGGCACTGTGGTCACGCTCAGTGAGGTGCCTGACTTGCCAAAAGCATTGTGGGAGTGGATGGCAAGATGGGGATTTGAGGGCTTCTCTTCCTTCCTGGAGCAGGAGAGATACCCTGCAGCTGGAGCTGCTGAAGCACCATCAGACCTGGTGGGCTCTCGTACACCATCCTTGCTGTGAAGCCAGCCTGTAGGAATCTGGCACCGGGGCCTCCCTGCAGGCAAAGTGAAGACTTCGGCTTTCTGAGCCCCTTTCTCGACACCCGCTATAGTGAGACCCCTCACCAAAGACAGCTCCAGCATGCAGATGAAAAAGTGGGTGGTGGTCGTTAATGAGTCTCCTGATGGAGGTGGGAATGGTTGTGGGTAGGTTGCATAGACTGGTGACCCTGACTCATAGAGCCTCTGCCACGTTCTCCTACGACCTAACCTTGTGATATTTAGAAATAGAGCTTTGGAAGCAGGACAGTGGTGGAGAACACTTTTTTTTTTTTTTGATTTTTCGAGACAGGGTTTCTCTGTAGCTTTTGGTTCCTGTCCTGGAGCTAGCTCTTGTAGACCAGGCTGGCCTCGAACTCCCAGAGATCCGCCTACCTCTGCCTCCCGAGTGCTGGGATTAAAGGCGTGCGCCACCACTGCCCGGCCACTTTTAATCCCAGCACTCGGGAGGCAGAGGCAGGCGGATCTCTGGGAGTTTGAGGCCAGCCTAGTCTACAAGAGCTAGTTCCAGGACAGGCTCAAGAGCCACAGCAAAACCCTGTCTTTTAAGAAAAGAAAAGAAATGGATCTTTTGGGGGTGATTAGGGCCAGATGAGGTCCTGGGGGCCCTCATGAGGGGATTGGGGTTCATTAAGAGATACACTGGAGTGGCTGCTCTTTCTGTCCCCACCTCCTGAGGATGAAGATCATGAATGAAGTCTGGTTGGGAACAGAACCTGTTAGCCCTGTGGCCTTGTGTAGCTGGCAGCACTAAGAGGATCAGGTGTCTTTAGTTCTAGCTGCCATCAGTGTCCCTCGGTGACTGCAGCCCTCAGGGACAGAGGCTGCCAGATTCCTGAGAGCTGGCGACTCTCTGAGCGGTATCTAGAGCTGGACTCTCTGCAGTGCTGCTGTCCTGGGAGTGTGGGTCAGGCTGGGACATCTACGGTAGACTGACTGGCAGGTGTCACCAGAGAGCCTCGAGTAAATCCTAGAACCTATGGCTGCCTTCACGCTGGCTCTGCAGAAGGGGAAGCCTCTTTTTAACATCCTGTTCTGAGAGTTGCCTGAGCTTCGGCTGGGTGGCCCCAGAGACTGCAATCGGCTGGTGGCAGGAATATGTAGGCCCTAGTTTCTCATGTCTGCCTTAGAAAGTGCCCTGCCTGGCCAGACCTGGATGACAACCTACAGCGTCTACGCAGACTCTGGGTGTCAGGGACCACAGCCGACCCAAGAAGGAAAGCCTCTTTGGAACTCTTGATACTGTGGCTTCTGTTCTGAGCTCCACAATCTGAAGGCACTGGGAGACCCAACAAAGCCCCCCACTCTCTGCTTCCATTCCATTCTGCTTAGAGGCCGCTCTGCCCTCTGCTTCTAAGGGTGGCTTACATGTTTCCTTCTTTGTCCTCCTGTGCTGTAGCTGAGGAGAAGACCTGAGACAGGGAAGGGACACAGGATGCTTTCCTCCTGCTCTGGGCAGGCCTCCTGCAGGAACAGTGGGCTCCTGTCAGCCACTTCACTCCTATGGAGGAAGAGAGGATCACTGGGTCCCACACTGTTACGTGAGCAGGGCTCCTGAGAGACTCCCCTGTCCATGTCCAGGACATGTCCAGAGAGTCCACTGCCCATGGACTTTGCTGGGGTGGGATCTGTCCTCAGAAAAATAGCTTGACTCAGGAATGTGACCTTACCTGCAGAGCTGAGCTGGGATCTCTTGCCTCGGGCCTTCCTGGGGCTGATCCTGGAGGTGAGTGACAAAGTGCCCGTCATTCAGCTTCTTTTAATGGCAGGGTATGTGTGTCTTGAGACAGGGTCTCTCTACATAGTCCTGGCTGTCCTGGAGCTCACTGTGTGGAGGCTGGCTTTGAACTCACAGAGATCCTCCTGCCTCTGCCTTCCAAGTGCTGGTGGGATTAAAGCTGTGCAGCACCACACCTGGTGTGTGCTTTTTTAAATATGGTGGCAACTTCTGTATTCCAGGAACAAAATTTATCCTCTAGGCAGAATGTTCACCTTCACAACCCAGGGAGGAGGCAGAGGTGACAGAGGCACAGATAGAGCTTCCTGATCGCAGGGGAATAGCTACTCTGTATCATCCTTCCAGACAAAATTAAGAGGGTTTGTTTGTTGTTTATTTTGCCATCTACTGATGTTGTTTGGTGACTGATGAGTCATCCTTGCGTCCCTGCTTCTTCGTGGGAGTGCAGGAGGCCACTGCTCAAGAGGGCAGGCCTATCTTCCTCATACCCAGGGCAGCATCACCAGGTTTGTGATGGGAAGTGCTTGGGAGAGCTGCAAAGACAGCGCTGCCTCTGCAGGAGAGGATCCCAGGAGTGGGTCTCAGCAGCCTCCTGTGGCCTATGCCACCTGCTAGGACCACTGCTGTAACACCCACCCACCCACCCAAAGCTGCTTCTAAGGAGCCAGCCACGTCTCAGCAGCAGCCATTTCCACAGTTAAGTCAATTTGTCTCCACTGAGTGGAGAGAATCGCAAAACAAACAGATTAGGCTCACACCGTTGAGCCACAGGCACTTGGCCTCTGAGGCTGAAAAGATGCTCTGCCCTCCTACCCACTGGGCTTCCACCTTGCCTGGAACAGACTGGGGCGGGGGATGCTCCTGGGTTCTGAAGCTCTTAGCCCCATTCTCCTTTTCCTATCCTCTGCAGAGGTGAGACCTGACTCTTTGTCCCTTAGATGTGCCTGGGAACCAGTGCTTGGAAGAGAATACTCAAGAACCTGGCATACCATAGGTCTCTCAAACCCAGCAACTACTGCTGGTTTCTAACTTGTGGAACCCCAGAAGCATCCTTGGCGATGCCAGCTGGGTTCTGATGTCACCTGCTGGTATTAAGGGGCACCTTGGGGCCAAAATGCAATTCCACACTTCCACAGCTCTTCGATTTCATGTATCTTTATCACTTACCCCAGGTGTACCATCCATGGGATCTCGGGACTCATGAGCTTTTAAGAATGTCTGAGCCTGCATTATCAGCAGCTTGAGCCAGCTTACAGGGACACCATGACAAGGGCAGATATAATTAATAAATGAGAGAATTTAGGCAAAGGGAAAATATGAGCAGAAAAACAAAATAAAGTCAGGGTAAGGAAAACACACAAAAACACCAGTCAGAGCCCCATGTAGGCTTGAGTCAGTACTGAGTTTCGTTTTTTTTTTTTTTTTTTTTTTTGGTTTTTCGAGACAGGGTTTCTCTGTGGCTTTGGAGCCTGTCCTGGAACTAGCTCTGTAGACCAGGCTGGTCTCTAACTCACAGAGATCCGCCTGCCTCTGCCTCCCGAGTGCTGGGATTAAAGGCGTGTGCCACCATCACCCGGCTCCAGTACTGAGTTTCAAACTGAGGGTTTGTAGATGTAGCACAGTTGCTGTCTGCAGGAGCTGAGAATTGCTCACTCAGAGGAAGGCAATGCCCTTTTCCTGGGCAGGGAAGACGTGAAGGCAGCAAGTGGCGCCTCACCCCTGTATTTGGCAAATATGTGTCTACTACTTGCCCTGTATTTGCCTCAGGATATGTTCCAGGCTCTGGTGGTAGGCTGTAGATGGGCTGGGAATGGTGGACACAGGCTATGGGTGGGGGATGTGAGCTTTGGATGGGGAGATGTGTTATGGATGGACCATGTAGGCTGTGGGTGGGGGAAGCAGGCTATGGATAGGAGACGTGGGCTGTGGATGGGGGCTGTGGCTATGGCTCAAGCATGTGGGCTATGGATGGGAGACACGGGCTGTGGATGGGGGCTGTGGGCTATGGCTCGAGCATGTGGGCTATGGATGGGAGACACGGGCTGTGGACTGGTGGGTGTAGCTGTGGACAGAGCTTTGTGTCCACATGTTGCTCATGTTCATCCACTGTCCTAAGCCTGACACAGTTGGGAATCCCTAGTCTTGCCTACAGTCAACAAGTACAAGTGTGATGCTAGCTTAAACCCAAGAAGATGGTGCAGAGAGAGAAAAGAGAGTTCTGAGCCCCAAACCCAGTCTCTGTGCACACAAAGCCTTTGGTTGCAGACGCCCCAGCCAGGTCAGGGTCTCAGGGTCAAGCCCATGCTGCAGAATTAATGCTCAAGATAAACAGAGCCCCGCAGGCTGCATCACAGTCTCTGGCAGGTCAGAGGTCTGCTCTTGAGGTGTGAGAAAAGGTTCAGAGGGATAAGGTCAGTTGTCTGCCGTCCACACTGACCTGCAGAGGCCTGGCTGAGCCTCTCCCAGCAGGTCCCTAGCTGTGTCAGGGCAGGGAGCAGCCAGGGTAGACGGATTGCTCAGAAAGGCCAGGAAAGCAGCTGCCACTCTCGGCTGCCTGAGTCCATCAACATCAGCACAGCCCCTCCTCCTGGCCTGAGCTGCCCTGGCTCTGCATCCATGGCCTCCAATCTGCTGTGGCCTGGGGGAGGGGACAGGGGCACTGGAGAGTGTAAGGGGTTGAATGGTGTGACAGGAGGACTGGGGTCCCCAAGATCGCAATCATAAGCAGGTGCCCTCCAGGGACTTTGGAGGTCCTCAGCTATTTCTGAATTATTATGGTTTGATGGGCTTTAGATCTTATTAGTGTATTGTTAAGTCTAGACAGGAGCTAAACCCAGGTTGGGTCTCTATCCTCATTCTATGGCTGTGGATGTGGCCAAGTCTTGGGGTCCTGTTTCTCAGCCAGGAAGCCAATGAAGAAGGGCAGGCTGGGCAGGCTGGAGCTGGGGAAATGAAGCACGATTAATAAAATCTCAGAGAGAGAAACTGGGGTTCAACCTAAAGATTAGAAAAACAAAGCAGCCAGCCACTGGCTCTTACCTCGACCTCAATCGGAAATGGTGATCCTGCCTCCAGGAATCTCAGAATGAGACTGTGTCTGTGAGCTGTCTCTTCCTGTTTATAATCCTTTCTAGGGCTGGGATTAAAGGTGGGCACTGCCGAGTTAATCCCAGTAGTATGGTTTAGTATTAAAGGCGTGGGTTACCACTGCCTGGTTTGTAAGGCTGGGCAGTGTGGTTGTTTTACTTTTCTGATCCTCAGGCAAGTTTTATTTATTAAAATACAAGTGAAATGACACTACAGGGGAAGGCCTGACTTTGCTGCTGGGCCTGGGCTCTAGCTGGAGCCCCAGGGCTGCCCTGGTCCCCATCTTCCTGGATCAGTTTTGCTGTGTGGCTGCTTCTGTGCTCAAATTCTTCCTAGGAAGCAGTGGGAAAGAGGCAGGGGCATATTGATGAGGTTGGCATAGGGCGTGCAATGCCAGCCTTCCCTGATCTGCAGGAGGGAAGTAAGGAGGAAAGAGAAGTGTGTTTCTGTGACACATGGCCCCTTGGTCATCTTGTTAACTTCCAATGCACATTGTCACTTGAGAGTCACTGAGAAGGAAGGAAGCAGCCCTTAGCCCAGCCCCTCCCCCAGGGAACCCAAGTAGCTGCACTTCTTATATCTGCTTGAGCATCGACCTCAGAGGCACAGCAAGCATACACTGTGTTCCTCGCTATCCACCCCCCGCCCCGTGCTCCTCCCCACATTGGAGGCTAAAACAAGAGCAAAGACGAGTGTCCAGACCAGCCTATCCTGGCCAAGGTCTTGGCTCTGTCCTGCGTAGCCCCAAACACTGGCCTCTTCCAGCTTCTCCAGCTGACTTCCTGGGGAAAGGGGTGTGAGGATTTGGGAACAGGGCCAGTGTGGGGCAGAGGGTCCCTGAGACAGCCAAGCTGTGTCTAAGATAGTCGTGGAGTTTGGCCTGGCAAGGCTGGTGAGGGAAGGAGACATGCTTCACAGGTGGATGTCCACTCTAAGGGCCATGCTCAGAATCCTGGCCCGGGGTCCCTGCCCTGCTGGAGCTTGCCCTGATGCTTAACCCAAAACATCAAAGCATCCGCCTGTAGGCCTGAGCAAATACCTCCTGCCCACTGACCAGAATGGCCCTCTGATTCTGACCCTGCTCACAGGGCCCGATGGGAAACAGATTCTGCACTCCCAGACCAGGGACTCCAACCCAAGAAGTTGGGGAAAGAGGCTGCTTCCTGGAGACATGCACAGAGAACTGTCTAGTTCCTTTCCTGTAAGGGCATCTGGGAGACGGAGGCTGGGGGTAGAGAGGAGTCGGCTTTCTCCCTTCTGTAGTCAGCCTCCTTCTGTCTCCCTCTTGATTATACTCAGCAAGATGAGATATGGACCCCAAATTCCCAAGAAAAACACTCTTGGGATTCCTGGAGCATGGAGCATGGCTGGCAACTACAGTTGCACCTTCCTCTGCCTGTGCATGGCCTCTCGTGCACTCAGGAGCTGAGTGACGCAGTCACAGCCAATGGAACTCAGCAGCCTTGAGCAATGGAAACAGGGCAGGAGTTGGACTCATCTGCCGCTAGAGTCCCCATCAAGAGCCAGCTCTTCTGATTCCTTGATTTCTGCTCTGTGAGAATCATTTCCGGTCTCTGATCGAAACTATAGAGCGTTGTGTCCGCTTTATCAGAGCCCGTTTGTGGCAGCAGCCATGGGAACTTGTAGGAGAAGTCGTGTCGTCTCCTGTGTTTGTTCATTTGTTTCTTCCTAAACTAGTGATTTGATGAACTTCTCTACATCCTTCAGTGACCCTTGGACTAACATTTCTAGCCAGGATGCTCACTTCGCTGTGACCACAGCATTTGGAAGCAGGCAGCTCCCCCTTCCTTCCATTTGTGCTTGCACTGAGGCAAACTTCACCCTAACACGCCTTCTTACTGCTCACACCAGTCAGGCTTTCTGCTTAATACGTACACGACCAACTCCAGCCAAAGTGATCGATGGACTGAAGACACGAGGTCCACCCGGCGGAGTCTCCCTCCCGTAATAAGCATTTACGGGGAAGGATTTATGGGTGTGGGAAAGATTTATTGGTGAGGCCCGGATCAGCAGGACTGGAGTCTGCTGGGTAGACTATGTCCTGGGAAAGCAGCCTGAGCACCTCGGGGGGGGGGGGCTGCGGAGGGATGAGCTGGAGCCTGTGGGCCTGGCGGAGATGTCCCCAGCTGCCCAAGCTCCAGGCCTTCCAGCTCGTATGATGTGAGCATGTCTTGCAGGGGCATCTCCTTCTACGTGAGGTTGAGTCTGAGGTCCTTGGGGTCCCGGAGACTGATTCTTGTATACGAGACAGCACTCTGCAGTACATGGTGAATCAGACTGCAGGCTCCTGTGCTTCCTACCAGACAGTGCTGGCTTCTTCCCTGCATCAAGGTGAGCTAGACCAGGGTCAATCTCACCCACAGGGTCATCCCACCCCATTCCCACCCCACAGTAGGGGCTTGGGACCCTGGCTGCCTGCCAGGGGAGAGCTGGGTGTGCTCACTAGACAAAGTCGTTGCCTGCAGGCACACACTCAAATATCCTAGGCCACAGTAAGGACTGGGTAAGCTGAGATGAAAAAACTGAGACACAAGGTATCAAGAGACTGCCACTGAGAGAAGCACCCCAGTCCAGAGCTTCCTCTATACCTCCTATACTGCAAGGCCACCCAGGAGCATTCCTGTTCCATCCCAGTGCACCTTCAAGGGTGTCTGCGCCACTCCTGGGTCTGCTCTTCTCTGGCATCTTGTGGTCACTGTTAAACTTTAATTTTTCCAGTCCTGAGTGTCTGGTGGGCTGGGAGGGCTCTCTATCCCTGAGCCACATCCCCAGCCCAGCCATCCTCTTATTGAGTTACAGAGCAGGAGGGAGGCGCTGTGTGGTACACGTGGAGGAGCCATCCATCAATTTGAGGAGGACAGGCATCTTTATTCTCAGGAGCCTTGCCTCCCAGGATTATTGGGGTCCCTGGTGCCTGCTATACTCTCCAGGCCCCTCCCACAGGGACTGTCTTGAGATTTATCTTTGGATATTTTGCCTTTGCTGTTGTCATTGTGCCAATTAGATTTTCAGTCTGTGAAGCTTAATCTGCTTGTCTTTATTTTTTTATTGCATTTATTTATTTACTGTGTATGTTGGGAGGAAGAAAGCATGCATCATAGCATTGTGTGGAGTTGGTTCTCGTCTTCTACCTTGTGGGCCCTGAGGACTGAACCCGGATCTTTAGGCTTGGCAGCAATTTACCTACTGAGCCATCTCCCCTGCCCTGATTGGGTTTTGAGAATCTGATGATGGAGTGTTCTCATCTGCTCACCTCTCACTTTTGGCTCTGTCGTTTGACAGCAGGGGCAACTTGAAGTCTCGTTCTGGGTCTTCACAGCCTCCCTTTCTCATGCTGAGCCAACTGGGTCCTGTCAAGCTCACCTGGGAGGGCTGAGGAGGAGGCATTCTGGCCTGTGCCTGGAGCAAAAGAGCAAACTTCATTAGACAGGTCACCTCCTAACATGCTACTTGCCCAGGGTTGGGGGATTCTTGTAGTTAACTAAAGAAATTCTCTCCTAGGCTCATTGGTTTAAATGCTTGGAGTGAAGGCAACTCTCCCTCTATTGATGTTTCCCTTCATGTGATCTATGAAATGGGAATGTTCTCATTAGTACACAGAGGTCAGGTTGTCTGCCAAAGGTTGCAGACTAGGGCAGTTTGTACCTAGAGATCATCTTAGGTCCTGATGAACCTGTTACCAGTTGCAGGTGCCCTGATTTCCCCTCGGGGTGTGACCAACCCAATGTAGGGTATCCACTGTTTGGTGCCTTAATCCTGGCACTCAGGAGCAGAAAATAAGATTACACCAGGCTTAAGAGATGGCTCAGCAGTTAATTTCACTGGCTGCTCTTGCAGAGGACCCAGGTTCAGTTCCCAGTACATTCACGGAGGCTCACACAAGTCCATAATTCCAATTCCAGGGGATCTGATGTCTTCTGGTCTCCACAGGTGCCAGGCACATATATGGTACATTCACATGCAAGCAGGCAAAACATTCACATACATCAATCAAAAATAAAATAAATCTTTTTTTTTAAAAAAAGAAAGAAAATATCTTTCCTCGTGTTCTCGTCTGGGAGGATGTCAGGATCCCAAACTCTAAGTGCAGTTTCTACTGAATGGCTTGTCTCCTTTGTGTTTTGTAAAAATCAAAAACTTCTCAGCCCAGCCATTGTAACCCAAGAAGGAGCTGCCATTATTATCTGGTCCTGTCCCACCACAATGAAACTAAAACAAAAGAGAAGGTCTTAGCCAAGTCCATCTCCGAGCCTTGGAAAACAGTCAAACTCCACGCAGACTGCTTGAGAAGAGAGAAAAGGCGAGGATGAACAGCACAGGAAACAGCAAGTCGATGGATGCCACAGGGCCTGGGAGCATGGAAGAAACCGCCCACAGATCCATGCTGTTGCTGTTGGAAAATTCAGAGGGAAAACTTGGCTTATTTTTAGGAAAAACATGTCACCAGACTGATTACATATTTCTGCACTGGGCCATTGAGCCCAGGGCCTCACGTATGCTAAGAAGCGCTCTGCTCCTGAGTCTACCTCAGCCCTTCTTATCACGAAGAAGTAGAGAAGCCTGCTGCCGTGAAAGGTGACGCACATACGAAATGTTAGTCTCTGTAGAGACCGTACCCTGGAAGCAAGAGGGGCTGCCTCTGCGAGGAGCAAGCAGGGCTCTCGTGTGCTCCCCGGAAGTGTGTGAAGCAGCAGGGGACAGAACAGCGGGGCACTATGCCAAGCTTTGGTTTTGAGTCAGGGTCTCATTCTGTAGTCCATGCTGGCTGGCCTTGAACTCACGTCCTCTGGCCCCTGCCTCGTGGATGCTGTGGTTACAGGTGAATCCTCCTATCCCTGGCACAGGCATAAGATCTTAGGAGAATAATTAGCATGTTAGGTCCAGCAGCTTATCAAAAACACCCATTGTGGAAAAGCAAGATTTGCCTAAGAATGTGGTGCTGTTTGGGCCATTAGAAAACGGCTAGGCAGAACAATGTTCTGCATGGAGAAAATGAATCTGTAAGGAGACGAGATCCAAGGCCCGTTCTGAAGCGTTGAGCTGGGACACACTGGAATAATTGCTGAAGGCATCACCAGGAATCCACCCACCAGTTTACACTGTGGGGAAGACACTCAGGTGCAGACAAGCAGCTGAAGGAAGCTGAAGGAAGGCACGCGGCACAGAGGCCGACTCACAGGCTGGGAAGGGCAGAGGGGCCACAGAATTGGGAAAGGGCTGAGATCAGCTGACTAACAGAGCGGGGAGAGGAGGGTGGCCTCTCTTGCTCTGTAGCTCCACTACTGGCCTTAGCTACACCCAGGAGCTGCCTGGTCACTCATGGGTGTGATAACACAGTCTCCTGCTGACAGACTCTGCCCTGTACAGCTGTACCGAGTGTGACAGGAAATTAGAAACAACATATAGGCCTGTCAGGCAGAGTCAAGAAGGCCACACAGAGCACAACACCAACACACCAGTGAGGAGCAAATTCATTGTGTGCAAGATTTTAGACATGTATCTTGGGATGGCAGGGGGATGACAGGCTGTGTGCAGACTGGGAGAGCGACTAAGGTGGAACTCACCTGTGGGGTCAGTGCATCTTCCCGGGGCAGATGGTAGGACAGTAGAGCCTGTGACCATACTTCCGTCATCACAATCATCAAACACACGAGTGTGTGGACTCCAGCAGCTGGAGCCCTGGGGGAAACTTTTCCTCTGTGCATTTCCATGTCTGGAAACTTATTTGTGTTTTCACCCTAAAGTAGCACAGCAGGGTAAAGGGCAGTAGGGAATGAGGTCAAAGGTGGAAGGGGAAAGGTGGGACACTGTTTCCCTCGCCTTCCCAGACCAAGGTTCACTGAACTGTCAGCTATGGCTCTTCATAGTTCTCTGCTATTAATCAGAGGTTTTTAGACACCTGGGTTTGGGGGAGTGGAGTGGTGGTGGGTATAGTGTTGCAGCCGGGACAGGAATCACTGAATTACCATCACCTAGTGTAAGTCAGGGTATAGCAGACATAGGAGGTTAAAGGTTGGCCTGAGAACACTACAGCCTCCTCACACACTCAATGGCAATTCGGGTTTGCTGGTGAGCTGGAGCAGGTCACATGATCCTTTTCATTTATATCCTGGCCAGGTGCAGCCTGACTAACTCTCAGAATGGTTCTAAGAGCTCCCGGGTGTCTTCATCTCCCTATCATTGTTGAAAGACCGAGAAAGACATGAGAGATGTTTGCTTGGGGTCTGGAGGTTGCAAGAGGGAGGCAAGAGGACAGCGTGGTACAAGGAGTTAGCATTGACAAACTGTAGAGGCATGAAAGGACCTGGCCAGCTTAGTAGGCTGCAACCAAGAGAAAGGCAGGGTGCAATCTCTTCTGGTCCCCACGTGGCTTTACAATGAGACCCAACACTGGAAAACAAGAAAGCAGCCTGCATTACAGAAACACCCATCGTTGCCCAGGACAGTGGCCTTGATCCTCGGGCGCTGTCCAAATCGATACCCAAACTGCGGAGTCTAGACACATAAACGCCAGGCAATTTAACAGAGGCAGTCAGTGCGGGGGGGAAAACACTTAACTGGCGATCCAGGGTTCTGCCGAGCCTCAGAGCCGCTCATGAGGATTTATGGGAGATAAAAACAGTTTAACTAAGCTGGAGCCAGCCCCGGCGGCCCACAGGGCCATTGGCTTTCTCTCCCTCCTGAAGCAGCTGCTGGCGGGAGGCAGGGAGGCCCCAGTCCTTTGACTCTTTCCACCTCAGTCCTACTAATCGCGGCAGGTAACCACCAGGCCTCTGATGTAGCAGCCTTACCGCAAGCAGCTCTGGGTTCCCGGGCGCTTGCCCGTCATTATCTGTCTAACAATAAACAGGATGTCTACAGGTGGTCTCTGCGGTTGGGGCACACATTACCTCACACGGCCTCCCCAGCCGGCCCTGGCAGGAATCTCATTTCTGCAGCAAGGACAGGAACCCACGCTCAAGGTCAACTCCAAGTAGTTGCTCAAGTTTGGCATGGCTTTGGTGCCCAAATCCCTGAAGCAGAGACCTGTTTTCTGCACAGCTGTATGCTCTCATTTCCAAATGATGCTCCACGCTGAGCATCCAGTCCTGCAGCGTTGGTTCCACGCTGTTGCCAGAAGAGAAGGGGTAGGGTCCTTTGAGGTCCCACGTGCCTAAACTGCCCACCCGCGGCTCAATGGGATCGGAAGTGGCTTTTAAATCGTGGACCATGACTTTAGGCCTGTTCAGTTACAGCCGCTCTTAACAAGGAGTAATAAATCACTTTAAGTAGAAGGCTAGAATTGGAGAACAATGAGTTTCCAGAGACCACAGGACCATGGTCCTTTTCCCCTCTTAGGGGGGACAGACATCTTCCCACTCCAAGTCGGCGACATAGACATTCTCAGAGCAGACAGGTAAACTTGGCTATGGGGCCTGGGCCTTGCTTCACTTGTAAAGATTAAAACAAACAGTCCCCAGAAGCCTCACCATAGTGGCTGACAACCTGAAGAGAGGCTTACGCGGTGTGGACTTCCTGGCCCCCTCAGCCTTGGGTTGAAATGCAGGGTGGCCCCTCCTGCTTATGTAACCTGTGACTCTGCTTGTTCTCCAACGGGCAGGGACCCCTCAGCTAGGCCCAAAGTGGTCATCGAGGAAGTGTGTCCAACTAGAGGTCAATAGGTGTGCTAAACCTATGTCAAGCGGACATGAGCTAGGGTCATCTGGGAAGAAGGGATCAAATTCAAGAAAATGCCTCCATAGGATTGGTCTGTGGACAAATCTGTAGGATACTGTTTTGGCTGATGATGTACCAGGGCCAGTTCACCGCTGGTTCTATCGGGAACTCACCAAGGCCAGCTGGCCTGGGTCTGAAAAAGCATGGGATAAATCCGGACTAGCTGAACATAGAGGACAATGAGGAATACTGAGAACTCAGGAACAATCGCAGTGGGTTTTTGATCCTACTGCAGTACTGGCTTTGGGGGAGCCTAGGCAGTTTGGATGCTCACCTTTGGAGACCTGGATAGAGGTGGGCGGTCCTCGGCTTCCCACAGGTCAGGGAACCCTGATTGCTCTTCGAGCAGATGAGGGAGGGTGACTTGATCGGGGGAGGGGGAGGGAAATGGGAGGCGGTTGAGGGGAGGAGGCAGAAATCCTTAATAAATAAATAAATAAATAAATAAATAAATAAAAAGAAAGAAAACAGGCTGAGCAAAGCATAGGGAGCATGCAGTGTTCCTCCATGGACTCCTATTCTGTTCTTGCCTCCAGGTTCCTGCCTCAGGTCCCTGCTCTGACTTCCCCAGATGATGGACTTACGAGCTGTAAGATGAAACAAATCCTTTATCCCAAGTTGGTTTAGTTGCGGTGTTTGTCACAGTGATAGAAACCCTAACTGAGTCAATAGCAAACAGTGGCTGTAAAGTGTCTAACACAGCAACTCTTGGTTATGGCTACACCGTCACTAGAAACCATGGGAATAGACTCCAAAGATGGCAGTGGTGGAATCATCTAATGATGAGTAAATGTGCCTTATGTCCTAAGGAATGAAAAGATAACACAGCCATCTCAAGAAGGAGCTATCAATATTGACCATGTGAAATTCTAGATGTGAAAAATGTAGAAATCAAACACTGACCCACAGAGTGAAGGCAGCTAGAGAGAGAACTGGTGAAAAGTGGGAAGTCTCCTGAGGGGACTTCATGAAGAAGTCTCACAGAAGCCACAGCAAGAGCAGAACCCAAGGAGAGGAGTCAAGGCAAGTGGCAGGGGACATGCCTGCCATGAGGGGTGTGTGTGACAGAAATTTGGACCATTGCGAAATCCCAGATCGAAGAATGAAAAGATGGGATTAAAAACAATGTCTATTGTTCTCTGTGAAAGAGGTTTATAACAGAGAGGACAGCTCTCCAGAGAATGCTAAAGACACTCTGGGAAGCACTGGCCTAAAACCAAACCGAACCAACCAACAACAAGCTGTTGCTGGGATGACCTTGACCAATGGAGTTCGAGAGAAAGCTTGACCACAGACTCAGAGTCGAGGAATTGGAACAGAACCATCTACTGTACTGCTCACACCCAATAACAATTTCAAAATCCATAAAGCAAACTTTCTCAGGCTGCAAAGAGAGCCACAAAGGAATCTGGGCACTTCTTACCCTGCAGGGATGTTTAAAAACACATTTTGTAGTGACTGATGGAGGAAGGAGACAAAAAATTATCCTGCTGGCATGGAGAACATTCCTGATACAATTAACAAGCTTTACCTAACGAGCAAACACAGAGAGCTTCCCGCGACAGCCAGAGGGCTTGCATGGTTTTCAGACACCCGCGGAGCCTGTATTAAAAGTCATACCAGGTCATAAATTACATAAGCTTCGATAAATGTCAAGAGCGGCTAGCAGAGCGACCACACACTCTCTAGCCACAGTGCAAGTAAATTAACATCAATAAAACATCAGACATGCACTGATAATTAGCTCAGAAGTAAGACAAGGTATTAGGAAACTTAGAGAATAGTAGAAAAGAAAGATACAAAAAGGCTTCGCGTGAGAGCAGCAGGCAGGAAGCTAGAAGAATGGGACAACAAACTCTAAGAAGTCCGTCATGCAGAAGAGGGTGAACGTCCAAAACTGAAAAGGAGAGAAAAGCTGCATGGGTTTCCAGAGAAATGTCAAATATCATTCTGTTTAGGATGAAGCGGGAATCTCAGTGGCCTCATAGGCAGTATAGAAATGGAATCATGACTTATGCATCTTCCAGAATAGGAACCAGTGCCTGAAGGTAAGGCCAGCCAAACACTCGAAGAACAAAGAACAAACAAAATATTTGGAAAGTATTTTGAGAAGAGGGTAAAACAGAGACCTGGTCCAGATAATATGAAAGTCGGCCAATCCGGGCAGCTCGCCCAGGGACACTGGAGTGGAAGTGGCAGGATGTTCTAGGTTCATTTCCATTGCTGCGACGAAATATCCCTACAATGAGCAACTTGGGGAGGAAAGGGTTTATGGCGCCTCACAATCCATCATTGTGGGACCAGCAAGGTCATGGGAGCTTGAGAGAGATAGTCACAACACATCCATATCCAAGGGAAGGGGGGATGAGCGCATGCATGTATGCATGTTCCCGCACTTTCTTGTGCTCAGCTCCATTGCTTTACTCTTACACAGTAGAGGGCCCCCTTGATTGGAGAATGCTACCACCCACTGGGATCTGGGTCTTACCATATAATTAACTTAATTAACACAGCACCCCCAGACATACCCGCAAGACAACCCAATGTCATTTCTCATTGAGACCCTCCCCAGGTGCCAAGTTGCAGGGACAGCTAAGCCTTATACCACCGTATTGGCAATAAGGGTTACCGTGAAATGCTTACAACCCGGTGAAGACTATTTACAAAATCAAATCAGATCAGACATTCTGCTTGCAGTCATCACAGAGAATGAGGAGCCGTCAAAGAAATCCCTTTGAGATGAGGTCACGACAGATGCCTGCCGTCACAGTCTCATTTGCCTTCAGCTAGAGAAACTGACCACTTGGATAAGACATGAAGAAGCAAGCAGTATAGTGGTTGCAAAGGGAGAGACACAGCCATCATTAACCCCTCAGGATCCATGCATACCTTGCCTGCATGAGCCCTTCTGAGGTCTCCCTGAAGTCCTGGGGCCTCGACAGCCCCCTGACCCAGCCTATGCTTGCTAAAGACAGAGCGAGGGGTGTTGGAGAAAAGCTTCAGCCTTAGGATTCAGCAGGGCTGGATGAATCTGGCTCTGCCAGACCCAGCAGCAGTGAACCAGGGGACCTTACTCCACCTTTTTGAGCTTCAGTGTCATCAGCAGCAACAGTGTGTCTTTTCATGGCTTTGCGAGGATAAAAATGCTATGTGATACAAACCCCATGGATGAAAGGCACCCTTGAAAGCAAGGAGCATCTTGGAACCTGGGTAGCCAGGCCAGAAACAGGCTTCAGACTCCACAGTTCCTGTGATGGTGGTGGGCTGAGAGGGTGACTTGGACTCTGTCTCTTTGTGAGAACGAGAGGTAACTGTGTGGGGTGTGGGCAGGGACAGACAGGGAGCTAGTTTAAAAGAACACACCCCCCATTCCAGGAACAACCTGCTAGCGATCAATTGACTGCAAAGGCTGGAGAAGCCACACTTGGCTCCTACCTGAGCGCTCACTGCCTGCACTAAACGTCTCTTACTGGCAGTCCCTGGCCTGTCATTGAGAAGAGGCGTCGCTTAACCTAGAGGCTTTTCTGGGAACCGAACAGAGCATAGTAGTCAGGGGGCTGTCAAGAGCACATGATTCAGGCCAAGACTCCTTGGGAACACATGGTAGACCCTTGGGGACAAATGCTGAAGTCCATGCTAGGGTGCACGGGGAGGATGGAGGCAGGTGTTGTCCTTGTCCAGCTGGGATTTTCTGGGGGACACAGCCAAGAGGCAGAGGTGAGGAACTTAGGAGAAGAGAGTAGCTTGAAGCTTCCTCATGGGGACAGGGTGGGTTGGGTATGACTGGGTCTGCTTTGTGGCTGAGTTAGCCTGGCTCAGAGAAGGGGAAGCTATTCATCCCCATCAGTGAGTTCTCGTCTGCTTCTGGAGATGGCCAGGGGAAGAAAGCAGAAAACGTGACCAGACCACGGCAGCCAGGGCTGCATGGAGACAAGGTGTGACTTCCTAGAGTCAGGTCTCTAGGAGAAGGAGCCCTGTCTGCCAGCCCCACCCTGGCCCCGAGGCAACTTTGGGTCACTATGCAGGATGCTCTTCTGGGCTCAGCTAGATTCCTACTGTACATAGTTTGGGCCTCCATGGTCTCCCGCTGAGAGGCGGGAGCTGTCCTGGGTGCTGAGCCAAGGCTTCCGTCTCCAAGGCCCTGCCCTGCCCGTCCTCCTTGGTCCTTGCTCTTGCTGAGCCTCTGCCCGCTCCACCCTTAGCTGCAGATGCCATCCTCACTTCTCTGTAGAGCAGCCACTGCTGTGGTTCACGGGGAGTAGAAAGAGTAGAAATTAATGAGGTTTGTCCCACCTTTCAGGAACTCCTGTCACCAGGCACCACTGGGGCAGAGGTCAGAGCTCAGGTGTGACAATCTCCTTACTCTACCCTCCCTTCATCCTCTTTCCTATACCCACTTGTCCTGGGCAGCTCTTTCCACTGGGCCACTGGAGAGTAAGGTGACCTTACTGGCTGACACCTGGATTTATTTGGGGGTGGGTATTTGTGGGTAGGCTGACTAAACTTACGATATCCTCCAGCCTCGGCTTCCCAAATGCTGAGATTACAGGTTTGTGCCAGTATGGCTGGCTACTATTGCCTTTTGTATTGTTAGTGGTGTGTGTGTGTGTGTGGTGTGCATTCATGCGTGTGAGTGTTCAAATGTGTGTGGGCGTACACGTACATGCAGAAGTGTGTGTGGGCAGAGGCCTGAGGTTGACATCTGATGTCTTCCTGGATTGTTTTTCCACACCTATTTCTGGAGATAGAGTCTCTTGCTGAACCCAGAGCTTGCCAAGTCCAGCTAGTCTAGCTAGCCATCTTTCCCTCTGAGTCCTCTATTTCCAGTGTTCTGGGATTACAGGCAGCCACCACACTGGCCTGGCTTCAATGTGGGTTCTGGGGATCCAAACTCTGGCCCTCGTGCTTGCACAGCAAGAACTATATCTACTGAGCCCTCTCCTTGGCCCCTGGATACTTTGTGAAATGTGACTCTCACCTCTGGCCACTCTCTGGCTACAGGCCTCTCTCCACCTCCAACTGCAACCTGAGAAGCAGCCGTATCTGTATGTGGAAGTGCCACAGGCAAGCAGGACACCTTTGGATCCTCACAAATCATAGCAAACACACATGCTGTCTCATAAGGATCTTTACCCCTCCTTGGGAGTTCAATCTGGTCTCAGCAATGACTCCCAGACAGCCGCATCCCCAGTCAACCTAGCTGTTATCCTGGGAAGACAGTATTTACCCAACAGAGAGCCCATGGGTACCACACTTGGCATTGTCTACTCTCTGTGAGCCTGCTGCCCCCTCTACCAGGTGGAGATCTTCCTCAGATCATTGCCACACGCTCCCACCTTGCTTCCTACCTTTATCCCCATCCTCTACATCTGCTCTGTAGACTGACAAGGAAATTCTCTTTGTCAGCTCGAGCCATGTGATGTCCCATGTCCTAATTGCTAAGTACCAAGTGGCTACCACCAGATCCATGGCAAGACATAGTGTATGTAGACTTCTTCCCTTCAAGTCCTGGCTCTGCCATCAGCTCTTTCTGCGCCCTCTGCTCCGAGCACTGTGCACACATGGTGCACATACATACGTGCAGACAAAATACTCACATGTGCAATAAAATAAATACACGAAAAAAAAAGGGAGAAGAATTGCCACTTTCTAGTCGTGTCCAGCTGGGGACCACACCTTTCATATATGGGACTTTGGGGAACATTCCAGATTCAAAGACCAGCCCTCACTTCTCTGGTCAGAGAAGTCAGAGACACTGTCTCTACCCTGACCTGCCTTGGTACCCTGGATAGGTTTAGTGGCTGGCCTTGCTTCCTTCGTATGAGAGCCTCTTTGCTCAGCCTGCTGGGCCCTGACTAATAATACCAGGACTCTGCCTCCTGGGGCATTCTTTTGCTGTTTACATAACAGGCAGGGGCCAGCTGCCTTGGGACCCAGCATTTTCTCACCCCAAATCCCAAAGGCTAGCTTAGCAGGGCATTGGTCCCTACTGTGATCCTCTGAAGGTCCATGGAAGATGCCACCAGCAATGGGTCTCAAGCCACCCACAGGGCCAGATGCTCACTCAGGATGATAGAGGAGAGAGTAGATCACGGTGGGGAGAGTGCAGGAGAGTGGGGCAGGGGATGGATTAGTGACCCTGATCCATCCGGTCTTGCTGACCCCATGAAAGATGGAGAAGTAAGAGAAAGACTAGCACTGGGGATGCTGAGCTAGCTCCTCCCTCCCACCTCCACTGGAGCTCTCTATAAACCAACCCCAACTGGAAAGCACAGGCCTCGGGCGTCATCCAGCCATGCAGACCACACAGATCTTCTTTAGGCAGGAGACATGGAGGAAGAGTTTCGGGATTCAAGACATCATGAATCCTGGAGGGGTGGGGGATCCTAGGTCTGTGGGTAAGAACAGCTCATCTTTGTATGCCAGGAGCGGGGTCCTGCAAGCCAAAAACAGTTTATTCCAAGGTTCAAACAGAGAGGTTATGGGGTTCGGAATCCAGACTGGAAGCCAGGTGTGAACACAAGCGGCCCGCCATGGTGTCCAGGCCATGGAGGACCCTGAGTGGAGTCTTCTAGCCATCTCTGCAGAGAAGTGGCCTTCAGTCCTCTTAGTGACCAAGTATTTAAGGAGCTGAAAGGAGAAGTAGGTGGTTGCTAGGCAACATCAATCCCTGCAATACCCAAATGAGCATGGGCTTCATCAGAGGCATGAGGAAGCTGCTGGAGGATAGACTGACACTACTGGACCCAGTGGGGGAGCCCTCCGCTGACATAGTCAAGAATTTGGGGGGCCCACCGATGCTTGGAAACCATTTCAAAATGTCTGAAGGGCTCTGAAGACACGTGGCTTCGCTTAGGCCTGACCAGAGCTGGCTTTCTTGTGGGATTTGGCCCTGTCCGCCCCTGGAACCCAAGGAGCCAGGAGGGAAAATGAAAACCAAAGTTTCTAGAATCATCAGGCCCCACTCCTCCCTTGCTGCCTCTCCTTCCCTTTCAAGTTGACCTGGCAGGACTTTGCCCCCAGCCCCCAGCTTTTGTGCAAAGGCGAAAAGGAGGGCTTTGCCACGCAGGCGCCACATTTGATTCCGATTTGCGCCTGGCGTGTGATGACAAGAGCCCGAAGCCGATAATGGACGAGGCCAGCCCTGGGAGGGCAAAGCCCCGGCGCCGCCATCGCTCTTGCTGCTGCAGCTGTCACTGAGTTGGTTCGGCAGATACTCACCGAGTCTCAGTCAGCCATGGGGGCTGGGCCACCAGGCCACAGGGTTGAACCCATCACAGCAAGGCCAGCCACCAGGAAGCAGAGGGCAAATGACCACTCTACTCTGTAGGGGCAGAGGGCAGAGTGGGGAGTAAGTGACCGTGCCAGGACACCTGAGCAGGTAGACAGGAGGACATCCAGTGATCTTGCAGTGGGTTTGGAGCTTGTCTCACTGTGGTAGGTTAGGTGGCCTCTGCCCCAGGAGATGGGGCAGTTCCGTAGGTTTACAGCCAAGGGCTGATGCTCATTCTTCTGTGTCCAGCCTCTGTAGGGTCCTGATCGCTCCTTCTTGCCTCTCCATGTCAGTACTGTGACTGTCCCCAACAACTCAGGCAGGAGTGACAGAGATGTTTCTGCAGGTGTCAGGCTCTGGGGTCTCATTTGCATGTCCATTCTGCTTTCCCTGTGGGCATGTGCCCAGGCTGGCTGGCTGGAGGGTCACAACCACATGGTGAGGAGTCTTTGCCCCAGTTGTCTCTACAAGGCCAGCCATAGCCAGAAGAGCCCTAGGCGGACACAGTGTGAGCAATGAACCATTGCTGTTGTGTGCCACAGGGTCCCCTAGCCAGCAGAGGCTTCCTGATGCAGAGCCAGCTGCGGACCTTTCTCTGATGGCCCGCCTATCCACTTTAGATCCTTCTCGGTTTCTCTACAGTGGAAAAAACCCCACTTGAGCCCTGGTGCTTCCATCCCCGGAGACCCAGAAAATAATAGTATCATCTCTTGAATCTAGCCTGCTGCTCCGAACACAGAGCACCAGAAGCTACAACAAAAAGCAGCACCAAACACCCAATAGGGAACCAGCCTCTGAGGACTATGTTCAGCTCTCCACATGCCAGCTCTGAAGCCGGTTCACTGGATCTTTAGTGTGAAGTGCACTGTTACCTGTACCTGATGACCAGGTTGCACTGCAGACACCTCCAACTGGAGGTAAAGTGTGGGGCAGATAGTGGGCACTTAGAGTCAGGACTCTCTGCAGCCCTGCAGAGAAAGCAAAATGGCAGGTGTCATGTTAGGTGGGATCAAGTCCCCTACGCTCCATCATGAGCTGGGTTACCTGTACTTGGCTGGACCTTTCTTCCTTCCAGGAGAGTGAGCTGCAGAGCCTCTGCCAAGTGCAAATTTGATAACCAGACACCATGCTGAGGCCCTGGACAGCCCAGCCTGCCTTTGATCCAGGCTGTCTGGGCCAGCCGCTCTCTAGCCGCCGAGAGTCTGTTTTCCATTTTAGGTTTGGCTGGGCCGTCCTTTATGGAAGATCGGTTTTCAGGCCCCAGCAGACAGAGCTGTGGGCAGGAAGCAAAGGATCCTCTCTGTGGATCCCTAGCCTCCAGTAGCAAGCAAAGGTCCTGGGAAGGTGTGGGATCTTGTGGGATGGAGACAGTGGTACTTGAGAGTGAGAGGTTCCCATGGCACCTCTGCAGGGAAACTGTCACCTGTCCCTTCAACAGTGCAGTAACTGGGAGTTCTAAGAATGGGAAATCAACTTGGTAAAGGAAGGCAAGGATCTTGACCTTGGTGGTTGCTGAAGTGTTAAATAAATCCATGGATGGGAGAATGGACAAATGGATAGATGGATGGGTGGATAAATAGGCTGATAGGTGGATGAGTGGATGGCAGGTGAATAGAACTGATGGATAGGTGAGATGATGGATGGGTAGGTGGATGGGTGAGAGCATGAGAGGTGAATAGGTGGATGGATATATGGATGAAGAGGTAAGTGGGTGGAGGGATGGATAGCTGGGTGGATGAGTGATGAATGGGTGGGTGGGTGGATAAGCAGATGGATGATATGTGTGTGGATGTATGAGTTAATGGATAGATGATGGATGGATGGATGGATGGATGGATGGATGGATGGATGGATGGGCATATGGCTGGGTAGGAATATGGATGGGAAGGTGGATAGAATAGGTGGGGTGGTGTTGAATGGATGAAATATATTCTCCTTTGGCTCTAAATCAAGGATGGCTCACCTTCTCAAAGCTAATAATAAGGCTTGCCTGTCTAGGGAGAAACAAGGTCATGACCTGAGGGTCATGTAGTATGACATTGTGGTGTTACCGAAACCAGGGGCAAGGATCAGAGGTAGGGTCCTGGCCAAGCTGCTTGGTGAACTTGAGTAAGTATGTAGCATGCCAGCTTCAAGGGTGAGGACCCCCACCTTCTAGGGTCCCTTTTTATTACTGTTGGGGACTGTGTTTTTTTCCCAGATAAACATGCTTAAGTCTGAAGTCCCCAGGGTGTCTTTGAAGCTGAATTGTATGAGGACCTGGGTTTTTATGTAGTCTTGAGCTGAGGCTCCCTGTTGGGACTTCTCCTGTGAGGAGGAGCTCAGGCCAGGCCACAGTGACGAGGCCATTTCTGCAAGCCAATGGGGGTGCAAATCAGGAATCAAGCCTTGGCCTCGGCTTCTGTCCTCCTCAACTGTACAAATAGATGTTGATGACCTCCTTGTCTGTGGTATTTCTTACGTCGGTCTCAGCTCAAGTGTCCTGCACACCAAGCAGAAAGCACTGGGACTTAGCTTCAGTCACCCTTCTCATAAAGGGCTGTCATTGATGCACTAAGGACATCCCTTGCTGGCAGCTGCGTGGTCCCCAAGGACCCTGAGTGATGTGAAGTCAGTCTCAACACTCCGACCCCATGATGGGCAGTGTCCCCAAGAGAAGCCTTCTTCACAGGACTCTATCTTGACCAGGTGGGTGATAATGAGTATCCCTGTTCCATCCTTATTATCACCTGAAGTGACCACTCAGAAGGCAGGGATGGTGGCTGCTGTTGGCAAGGGGCCCCGACATTTACTGATCAGTAAAGAAGCAATTCTCAGAGACCCTCTAACCCTGATGGGGGTGGGTCTTGTATCTATTTGTTGCTTTTATTGGTTAATTAATAAACTGTTTGGCCCTCTGATAGGGTAGAAAATTAGGTAGGCGGAGTAGACAGAACAGAATGCCGGGAGAAAGAAGCCAAGTCAGGCAGTTGCCATGATTCTCCCACTCCAGACAGATGCAGGTTAAGATCTTTCCTGGTAAGCCACCTTGTGGGCTACACAGATTATTAGAAATGGGTTAGATCAATATGTAAGAGCTAGCCAATAAGAGGCTGGAACTAATGGGCCAGGCAGTGTTTAAAAGAATATAGTGTCTGTGTAATTATTTCAGGTAAAGCTAGCCGGGTGGCAGGAACACAGCCCGCCGCTCGTATTTCAACATAACCCCATCTCACTGCCTTGAACTGGGTCACAGAATCTTCCAGACAGGATGGGTTGGCCCCCATCTCAGCGCCAGAGTGGGCAGCTTCCCTCTGGCATCATTTTCGTCTTTGGGAACCAAATTCTCAATGATGAGGCTATAGCATGAAAGTAGCTGATTCATGAATGGTCATGACTATGTTTTGATAAAACTTTATTTACGTACTAAAAAAAACAGCAGAATTTGTCTCACAAGATGCAGTTTGCTGGGCGAGGCTGTATGCCAAACAAGGCTGACCCCTGGGAGCTGACCAACTGCAGTCCGACAGAGTCTTAGACAGGAGCAGTGCCCTGGGAGGGTGGTATTGGAGAGGAAGAGAGGAAGGGTGCTCTTAATGTTTTAAATGGTATGTGACTTCTCAAAAATTTATGATTCTTTCTTTACAGAGCTTCCCATTTGACTATGAGCGGCAGTTTGCGAGTGAAATGCAGAAAGCAAGTCCCCCAGATGAGGCAGGACAGTTGGACATGAAGACTGAAAACCCTGGTTTGATGTGGGAATCTGCCAAAGAGACAAGAAGAACTGAACAAGACCCAGGGTCATGCAGGCATGCTACCTGCATCCTGCTGGGATTAAAGTACAGGGACACTTGCTAATGATAGAGGATCCTGCCCTTCTGCCAGGGAGATCCACAGGCCCCAGAGGAACCCACACGAGGCAAGCACTCTCCACGTGAGCCCACCCAACATGGTTTTGAAGGCTTCAAAGTTGCAGTGTGAGTCCCCTTCACAGCCTGGGAAACAGAGGCACAGAGCTCTGGGGGTCTGCCGGGTCCGAGAAGTCACACTCACATGCAGGTGAGGACAAGCGGGTCACCATCATGAAGTGGTCCACCTTGCAGGGTAGGTGTTCTGGCACTCAGGTCTGCTGGGCAAGCATTGAGGTGTGGAACCGGATGCTGTACAATTCGGTTTGGGTAGGAACAATGTATGTAAATTAGTTCTGTGCAAGTTCCCACACGTGAGGATTTAAACCTTCACCCCACAGGAAGGACATAAGGCCTAGATTTTGAAAGCAACCAGAACAATGACTTCAGTGTCATTCAGGGACTTTTCCTCAAAGGTTGCAGTGTGTGGTCACTCTAAGCACCCCTACACCCCAGGTCAACCCTTGCAACCTCCCCTTAAGGTGCCACATCGGCCGTCACCTGCCCTGTAAGGGAGGATCCCAGGTGGAGACTTGCCCCATCTTACTGAGGATAGAAGTCCAGGTTCAGGGACCCAATATCATTCTCTTCCCACTGTGCCATCTTCCAAGGACACTGGGAAACAAATGGATTAGCTCTTCAGGCTGGGAAGGAGGGAAAATCACACAGTCCGCCTCAGCTCCACCCCTGCCCCACCCCCTATCCCTACTCCTCTAAGAGGCTCATATTCGGCTTACATGTTTCTGTGACACATGGGAACACAGGAGGAGCCTCGTGCGAGAGAATGGAGGAGAGAGTGGGAACTTGTAGAAACAATTGCTCTATACAGATCTGAATTTCCAAGGTCTTCTCAGAGACACGTGACTTAGTGGCTATTAACCCCCTGCTCTCCAGGGTCTGACCACACTTCTGGGTTGCACTTCTCTTCTTGGCCACCAAGGGGCACACTTTCCCCCAGGGAGCAGAAGCCATGGCAGAAAATCCAAGGGGGAGGTCTTTCCTGCCCTGAATGAACTCTCCAGACCTCATTCCTACAACAGTTCATAATTTCTTTAATAAAGCATCTTTAACTATGAAAAATCACCCAACATAGATGCAGGGGTGTGTTTCTGTTCTAATATTCACCTCCATCTTTAGTACCACACGAGAGTGCGCTAGGCTGGCAGAAGTCTAGGGCACAGTGATACTTATTTCCAACTCTCTGTGGCCCAGGGCAAGTCCCTGTCCTAGTCCGAGTGTTCCGGAGGTGTGTCAGAGGCTCAAGTCCCCTGAGGGTTCCCACAAGGGAGGGATGACTTTGTTGCAGGCTCAGATTTAGGGAAACAGGTCCCCAGTTGAACCCAAGGGTGATGGACACAAACCCACTGGTCCCATCAGAAAGGAAACACTGGTACTTCTCACAGAAGGTGTGTGTGATTGCATGCCTGCTCAGTGTGCCCGTGTGTGCAGAGGGTGGGTAAGGAGCCAAAGGAAAAACAGCACATGCTCATGCTAGCCAGGGTGTGGTACTGAGCTCCTGACATCTCAGGACTTGGGAGGCTGAAGTAGGAGGAGCAGAAGTTCAAGGTCATCTTCAGCTGTGTAGTGAGTTAGAGGTCAGCTTGAACTAAAATTCCTGTTCAAAAACAACAAAGACTTGTTCATCACCCCACTATGTTCTGGGTGGGAATGCTGAGCAGGCACACCTCCAGAGAGCTCACAGTGATACGCAAGAGACAGACAGGTGAATCCAGGTGGCTGTCCAAGGTGGCACAGGAAGCTCCCAAGGGAACTGAGGAGGCTTCCTGGCCATGTGAGGAAGCTTTAGACAGGCTAGTGATGAGAGCCAGCACAGATGAGGGAAGGACAAAAAGAGAGCGAAGGCTTAGAGCCAGACAAAGCTATGGACATGAGGAGAAGGGGTGCATTTGGGCTCTGAGGCACCAGGCTGCAGATCTGGGGAGCCCCCTTCCACTACATATTATCTAAACTAAGCTTCCTTAAGTCTCAGTTTCCCCGTCTATAAGATAAGGCACCTCTCTCCAGTTCTGGAGTCTGGAGTGATGTAAACTCTACGGTGCTGACCGTGGCATCAGAAGACCCTGGTAGAGATAAGCCACCATGCCTCCCCAGCCCAAGTCAGTGTCCAACCCATGGACACCCCCTCTTCTGTCCCCAGTATTGTCACCTCACCCAGCAGCTGCTTTCTGAGCCCGCCCTCCCCATGGCACCACAGAGGTGACCACTCACTTGCCCCGAGATCTCCTGAGTCAGGGCCCTCTCAGTTTGCAGGGTCCCATTGCAGCCTACGCTCTTTCCAGAACACCTCACATTCATGCCCGTTGGAGGCTGTCTCCTAATCTCCAGTTCCTAGCTAGCTGTCAGTGTTTGGGATAGGTTATGAGGTGAGACAGACAGACAGGCATTAAGGGTGAGAATAAGCCCAATATTCATGTTCTTATGAAAAAAATTGAAGTGTCTTAGAAGCAAAAAGTCAGGATGGGAGTCCACTCTGGGAATGATGCCGCCTCTGCCTGGAAACCATGGTACCCAGGGCTCCTTGCAGGCTCTCCTTCTTGGTAAGGTAGCTGTGCCCTGCTGTGGTGAGCACCTTCCAGGCAGAAGGAAGGTCCAAAGATGGGATTCCCAAGAAACCTACAGCCCACTTGCATGGAGGCTTTAGGCTCAGGGCATGTGCTAATATCAAGGTACTGCACTGAAGCCAAGGCTCTTGGATAATGGCAAGATGAGGCCAAGTGTCCCTGATGCATAGCTGGATATGTGTGGTTGTGGTCAGAGACTGGAGCCGCCACAGTGGCCCCTGAGTGACCAGGGAGAGCCAGTTCAGGATTACAGGGAAAGGACTGAAGATGGGGGGAGCTGGACCTGGACTGTGACAGGTGTCTCAGAACACCTGGGTATGTTAGTTACTCCTCTCATGTTGGCTATGATCCAACACCTGAGAACAAACAGTTCAAAGGGAAGAGCTTTAGCTGATGCAGTCAGGGTTAGAGCAGGGACATCATGGCGGCAAGACTATGGGTTGGCTGAACCTGCATCAATAGCCAGGGAGCAAAGGACAGAAAGTGATGTGGAGCTATAAATCTTAAGACCCTCCCCCTCAAGGCTACACCTCCTAACGGTACCACAACCTTCCCTAAAACAGTACCACCAGCTGGGGATCAAGGAGCCCATGAGGACATTTCACATTGAAACCGAAGCCTTTTTAAATGAAAAGGATGGCAGGCTTTGAGCAGGACGGGATTGGGTGGGATCACAGCCCTGTGAACCACACACCTCATGGCTGGAAGACCAACTGCCAATGTGTGGAAGGTTCTTGTGCACTCAAGAAGAACAGAGCTGTAGACTGGTGAGTGAGCCCCCCCAGATCCTTATCCCAGCCCATGGCATGATCAGTGGGTGATGGAACCTTCCAGAAGGAGGTCTAGCCAGAGGTCTTTAGGTCACTAGTGGGAGGATGACAACCCGTCTCTTCTCTGTTTCCCCGCGCAGTTATGAGGTAGGTGGCTTTGCTTTCCTCATTCTCCTACCTTGCCATAGGTCAAACATAACGAGGGATCCCAGTTCTCCATCTCTCCAGGGACCCTGACTGTGGGCTAGGGTGTCTCCTGAGTCTTGGAGGGACTTGAGCATCGAGCTGTCTCTTCAGGATTGTGCCGCTAACTCCCCTCACAATTCTGCAGCCCTTTTTATCCATTCCTCCCTTGAGCACACAGCACAAAAGTGGACTGAAGTGGGCTCGACCCCAACCACCATGCCTGGGAGAGGCAAAGAGCTCAGAATATAAATACCTCTGGAGCGACTCGGAAGACAGCTTCTGGCAGCTCTCAGCTCAAGGACTACGCTGCTACCAGCTTCTCCAGCTTCAAAGCATCACTGAATCCAGGGTGGGATGATTGGCAGGTGGCCTGGCCTGTGGAAAGACAAGCGGATGGGAGAAGGAAGCCAGAGCTATGGAGGGGCTGAGTGCAGAAGCTGTTGTGATAAGAGAGGGTGGCTGGTGACCAGTGAGCGGGAGTGGGGGGGACAAGATGAGACTGGATATGCCAGTTGGGAGGGGGAGACTAATGATGCTGTTAGAACCCCCAAAGAGTAAGGATAGCGACATAGGAATAGGCGCTTCTGGAGGACACACGTGGGATGTTGAGACCAGAGACACTTCTAGAGAGAAATCAGGTAAAGGTCTTTGCTGTTCAGAAAAATAAGTCAGGCTGGTGTCAACAAGAGAGGACACTGGCCCAAGGCAGCTGCCTGGATGTGAGTCGCTCGCTGCACAGAGCCATGGTGGCCTGTGGGCAGTCTGGGGCTTTGGTGGTCTTTTGTGATAGTCCTGGGTGTCAGGCACATGAAGGACCCCCTCCTTCACAACCTCTCAGCAATGTTTACTTTCCTGTAACGTTGGTCTAATTCCATCTTCACAGCATTCTTACTGCTTCGGTTGTATTGAGCTGGTGAGACCGATGGGTCATTTAAGAAGGAGCCAGGGCACAACAGAGGGGAGGAGAAGGGAGAAGGAGAGGGGACTGGTTGAGCTACCACCTACCACAGCAGGGAGGAGGAAGAGCCAGGAGCAGCTGGAGAAGAGGGGAGAGGTCACGGTGGTGCTTCCAAAGAAGGCAGGGTCCCTCTCTGAGTGCTCTAGAGGGGTGTCCCAGGATGGAGTTCCCAATGGTGAAAGGCACTGGCCAAGGGTAGCTTCACCTGAGGTGATGGTAGAGGTATTCGCGAGGGACGTGGTGATAGTGTGCAGCTGTGGGGGGAAGGAACAAGAGCAGCAGCCGTGGCCCAGTTCTGCCAGGAGCCAGGTACTCAGAAGGCACAGAGCCCCGAGCATACTGGAATGGAGGCAGACAGCGCTGGGATTCTGGGATTCCAGGCTTCTGCCCTCAACACTGGACTGCTGTGGGCCATTCCCTTCAGGCAGAGGCCTGAGGCTGGGAGGAGAGGTGGGTCAGACGCCTCAGATTTCAAGAGCCAACTTCAAAGGGGCCAGGCTTGGAGGACCAGCCCAAGAATGCATGGGGCAGGCAGGACGGTTGGGGAGCCCCTCCCATGGGATGTTGCCCTGACCCCCAGCTGGCATTGGGAGGCTAAGGCCAAGGGCACAATGGCAGGGTGGGACCCAGCCCAGCATCTGCTGCCTTGTGGCTTCAGCCACCTTTCACCAGGACACCAGGGTCACCTGCCCTCCTTGAGCTCTGGCTTTCTTCTTAGAGAAGATGTGAAGGGAGTTATCCACAACTTTCCAGGGAGGGCTGGATGCTGTGGGAGGAGCTAATGCAAGGCTTTCCCTCTGTGGAAGGCTGTATACACACACCTAGGTTCTGGCAGGCACACTACCCAGGGTTCAGAACACGAAAGGGCAGTGTCCAGGGGTAGCAAGTCCCTGAGTACTGGGGTTCTCTGTCTCCATAGCACACAAGAACTGCACAAATACCTGGGCATATGGCACACATGAACCCTTATGCATACACATAAGTACAGAGTTACAGACACATGCAGATGTACCCGCCATACATATGGGCACACAAAAGCACAAGAGCACATGTCTATAGACATCCCTTATACATATGTGAAAACAGGTACTCGGACATACATGTACAGGTGTTTCCCAACCCATGGGTCCACAGATATGCATACACATATAGCACATACAGTCTCATACACACACGTGCACACGGGTACATGGCCATGTGTACACATGTGGACATATGACCACTATTTAAACACTTGCACAGGCATGCACACTCACACATGTGTATGCTCATTCACAGAGGACTCCTTCCTACAGAGTCTGAGACCCTTTATCTATTGACGCTAACACTTTGTAAGAGAAGGGAGCAAAATGCCTTCTCCCCAAACTATTTGATTAAAATACCCAGTTAGAAAAAAATCAGTGGCTGACTTTATCAGCTACAATTCTGGGGTGTGGGAGGAGCCCAGTAGGGCATCTTGTAGTCCACCGCAGGCCAAGCTCCCCTCAGGCTTTATTGGGACACTTCTCATCCGGTGAGGCGGGGCACAGCAGGCCACCAAAGACAGAAAGGGAAGAGTGTTTCCAGTAATTTTCCATACACACCTCTTATTCCCACTCACAGTGGATGAGACCCAATTTTCAGGAAGCCCGGGCCCAGGGCCTCCTCCATCAGGAAGCCCTTGAGGACTGCTCCAGACTGCGCCCCACCGGAACTTCTGCCAAGTGCTGCTCTCAGGGGCTGGACATTCACACTCTGCAGCTGGCTCAGGACAGCATTGGTGGCCAAGGGCTGCCATGTCATCTGCAGTACCCCTCTTTTTATCAGGGGCACCCCAGAGAGGTTTCCAGAGCCAGGAGCATTCCAGTTTTCTATATTCCTGTGTCCTTCACCCTGTGGATCATACACGACGCTGAACTCGAGCTGTGAAGAGCTGCAAGGCTGGTGTCCTGGGAAGGCCCGAGTGATGGTTGCCAGCTCTGCCCACAGGTGCATGTATGCAAGGCCCAGCGGGTTTCCAGCTCCACATGGCTGGGTTCCAGCATCCGGCTTCACCCCAACGAGAGTTTCTGTCCCCCAGCTCTCTTGATCAAGACATTGTCAAATTTTCTTGGCCAGGACTCTGCTTCCTCCCCAGAGAATGAAGCCAGTGTCAAGGTCTTGCTTGTGAACACACAGTTCAGTGGTCCTGGGCATTCAAAGACACCTGCAGCTGCCAGTGTAGCCAGGGTTAGGGCATCACCCCATAAAAAGTCTGGGGTCTGCCAGCCACCACCTTTGGCCCACCCATCCTCAGCAATCACAGGTCTGCCTTTTGGCTAAGGATGTCCCTGTCAGGACATTTTGTAGGATGGACTCATATGTGGGCTGGCCTTGTCCACTCACCTGTATGCCCGTGTGGGTCACCCAGTGAATGTCAGGAAACAGCACTTCCTCCACATGGCTGCTTGCTCTGCTATGGTCATAGCTGTCCCCAGGAGGACAGATGTTGGACTTTTTCATCTCTGGAAAAGTGCAGCGTTCTTGCCTGATGTGAGTCACTGCATATGCAGATGTGTTCTCTTTTCTTATGTATGGTCTTCTCTACGTGTGGAGCTGCTGGCTCGGGTGTGACTGCTCTCCAGACTAGACAGACACACTTGCTCTTCCATTTGAAAGCAAGAGCTTGGCAGCTAGTTGAAAGTAGCCCCAAGGTACCCAGCCCTGTCTGGCCGGATGATCCCTGATTCTCTTGAATGACTTCCTCTCTTACCCAGCAGCCAAAGGATACGCCTGCCCATCTCAGAGGCATATGCCCATGGATACCTCTTCATTTCCTAAATGGAAGACTAGGTACCTCTCCATTTCCTAAATCCACACGTTTCTATAGCATCCCCATCCCATGACCCTCCAGTCACTTATTGGGTCCCCAAAGAGAGGGCTATGCAGGGCTACACAGCCATATACTGAGGTGTCAGGGTCAAGACACGGGTGCATTCTGGACTTCTGGACAACTAGCCCTTTTCTGGGTCTATCAGCCTCACTAACTTCTGTGTCCTATGTGGAAGCTTCCATGACCAGTGCCTTCCATGGGAGACTCTTCCATGTTTCTGTTCCATATGGACTCTCACACCTGTACCCACGATTCTGTGAAAACACGCACACACACACACATGCACATACACGTGCACACACACACACATGCACGTGCGCACACACACACATGCACATGCACGCTCGCACATACACATATGCACACGTGTGTGCACACACACACATGCACATGCACACGCACACACACATGCACAGGGACACACACACGTTTACCTTCTATTTGGCATATTTTAATGAACGATATCACTACCTTTTGTCTCTAAAGTTTGCTCGGAGTCACTATGTAGCTCAGGCTGGCCTCAAACTCAGGATGATCCTCCTGCCTCAGCCTTACAGGTGCTGGAATTATAGGTGTGCCACATCACACTTGGCTCAGCCTCAGTGCCCTTCCATGTGGGACAATGGTCCAGTCAAGCCAGGGTCACCCGAACCCAGAGCTCCATAGCAGATGCTCTGGTGGTGGAAATATGACCTAGTGACCAGCGAGCATGCAGCCAGACGGCTGGATTTCTCATGTTTTATATCCTTTGAGATAGAATGTGACAGCAAGAGATTCCACCGCACTGCTCAGAAGCACGTGTGACTGTTCCAACGTACAGCTGTTTCTTTCTGGATCTTTCCATATAATATAATCAGACTACATATGATAGTATGTGACTTTAAACACAGAAAGTGAGACCCCAGATGAGGAGGGACGGCCGAAGAGCAGGAAAACAGTGTGCAGAGCTGTAAGCAGATTACACACAAGTCGGGGTGTGAGTCATGCATCCATCAGTCTCTAGACAGGGACCAGAAAGCAGAGAGCAGAAGGCACAGTCCTCAGATAGCAGTTATATTTCTAGGGCAGAGGGCTCCTGTTCTTTTTGGTATCTTCAGGGTTCTGAACCATGTATGTTCATCTTTAATTTTGAATGTCAGTCTGAGACCCCCCCCCTCCTACCTCCATAAGCCCCTGTAGACTCCTCCTGACATCTTGGAGACAAAATTCACCCCTGCCCACCCATGAGGCCATGAAGGTAGTAGTACTGTGTCCTGACTCTCAGCAGGTAGCCTTCCCCGCCCCTTCCTTATGCCTGGATTCAGAACTACCCTGAACCCACCCCAAAGGCTTTTTTTTTTTTTTTGCATGTTCCGGTCCTGCT